>NC_091827.1:121600920-121906545 GCF_038994185.2 Dermacentor albipictus | reverse complement strand
ACGGTGTGACGGGCGACATCGAACGGCGTCACGACAAGCGACCGAGGTACTGGCGCAGTGTGGGCGGCCTTCGCGAGCCGGTCCGCTTCCTCGTTCCCGTGTATGCCGATGTGGGAAGGCACCCCACAGAATAAAGAATAACTTTAGAGAAGGGAAACTGTACCTTCCGCAGTGGTTCTAAAATAAGCAGCGGCAGCGCATGGAACTTACCTAGGTGGACGCCAGATGGCGATGCTATAAGAGGAAGCGGAAATGCGCATTTCTTAGAGCATTATCCAATATGGCCGCTTTACGCCTTCCGTGTACGCTTGTATGGTGTCTAGATAGGGGAGGTGTGATGACCGGCCAGGAAAACCTGACCCCCGTTCGCGTGAATGCCGCGGGGCGGCGCTGTTGTCAGGGGCGCCGTCAGCACGCGCGGCCGTCCGCTGCGTGTTTAGAGGGAATGCTGTAGTGGAAACGCATTTGACTGAGTTTTAGAAATTTTAGCTAATACTGCAGTCCCTTAGACATCGCAAAGATGGTATTGCGCTACGGTTATCATGCGGTTTTCGAATACGGGGTAACACAACCGAGTTTTCTGCTGGCAGAAAGCGAGCACGCATTTTAGAAATTCCATATTAAAGCCACTAAATCAGCGGGGAGCTTATCTATCGTAGAATGCTGTTTGCACGATTTATATGCAATCGTATTCTTTCTTCTTCGAGGTCAACGCGATAACTGCTAGGATCCCCCGGAATGTTCATTTTCGCCACCCGTATTTTTTTTTTAGTTGTGGGCGTTATTACGTACGAAAGCGTTTAAGTTCGTTTACACCTGCCAAATCAGCATTAAACCATGACATACCTTGTAGTGCAACGTCCTGGAGTCATTTCATTCTCACTGCAATTCAAAAACCAGATAAACAAAAGCAACATGTTTCTGGACGAGCAAACTTTATTGCATACAGCAGAATGTACTTCCAATTCTGCTGCTTGTTTTACATCAGGCAAGGCTTCGTTCTTTTGCCTTTTTTCTCATCCATTTCCTGGTTGAGGCTCTTCAAATGAAAGTGGATTCTGGTAAGGCAGAAAAACCTGACCACCGATTCTGTAAGTGCCAGGCAATGCTCCACACAACCAATTTGTGGCACATTTGTACTCGCTTTCTTGAGTATGCTGAAGGCAGCTTTAGAATGCAGACGCGTTCTGCTAAATTCATATGTTAGCCTGCTTTCAAGAGCTTGAATCAGACGATAGACTCCGACGGGTAGAGAAGCCCACCCAAGTCCCACTCTTTGGAGGCATCAGCTGAGAGTTCTTTTGGGACAGAGTCCCTCGGCACAAGGCAGGCATCCCTGCATGCTGCACAGCTAGTTGAGAGCACACGCTTCCTGGCCACGTAGCCTGCAATGTAGTATACCAAGCGAGCATCGCTTCGTTTTTCAACATAGTCCACGTGGTCCACGGCCACTTCAACAGCCTCCATGGGTAATACATCATCTTGTTTCTGATTTTCCAAGAATGCCTCTTCCGCAGAAAGAAGGGAGTCCAGAAGTCCTGGCGACACGCTTCCACCTCTAGGGCTCTTTGCAAGACTGTAAAAGCTCAAGTACCTGCAAATGTTGAAATTACAGGAAGCTGTTCAGCAAAATTATTTTTACAGCCAAAGATATACAAGTACCTGATAAGGATGAACTGAGCCGGGGTGGGGTAATCATTTGCACCACTTGCCTGCCGTACTATCCCAAACGAGCGCTCAAGGCAGTCTTGGCTCAGGTGCGACGTCATCAGGTATCTGAAGCCGACCTTTTTGGTTAAGTACTTCAGGAGGGCCTTTGTGGAATGTATTGAAACACGTAGCCGTTTGTCGGCCCTTGGAATGGCATGCGCCCACTTCAATAACAGTTCTTGGCATGTCGGCGCACGGAAAAGGGACATTTTTTCCGAACAAGATTTATAACCGGAATCGCACCCTAATACGAAGCACCACCTCTGAGTTTTTTTCTTTGAAGTTGAAGGCATCTTCGTCAGCCCACAGCAGTTATAAATAAGCAGCACACGCAACAATCTGCAGCAAAACACACCGTGAACATCCGGCGCCCAGGCGCTGTCTAGCCGGACTCGCTGCCTTCTCTGCGCAGTCTCCGCGGAAATGCACACGGCGCCCCGGGCCGCAGCGCTCTGTATTGCCCTAGCGGCAGTCACGCGCAAGGGGATCACCCCTCTCTATGGGAAGGGCGCCGCGGTCATCACACCTCCCCTATCTAGACACCCTAACGCTTGTACCCGCTCGTACGCGCCGTACTAACCCCGCCGGCTATGGGGAACCAGCGCTGGATAGGCGACGCGTCGAAAAGTGCGTTGCACGCCGCCCTGGTGACGAAACGCGGCAAGACGCTCGACCAGACGACACACACGTGGGCGGCCGTATTATAGTTCGTATGTTTCCGTTTTCGCGCCGCTTTAAGTGAACAGTTTTCGTAAAGAAGCTAGCGCCATCAAGTGAAGAAATGACGAAAGAAGCTTTTTAAGCTTTATATATTTTTCAGCGTGTCGCGGCGAGCACGTGTTCTTTTAACGGTTGCGCCGTATGCCGTTGCTATGCTTGCGTGGCAGCCTGCCTCGCAAATCTAGCAGCTATGGCTCCGGTCGTGCTGCGCTATGGTTTCGGAAGTATTAGTTGGCTTGAAGACATTCCATATTTCTCGGGCTAGACATAAAAAATTCTGATATTACTTCGCCACAGCAGGCAATGGAAACAAAAGCTTTATCGCATCAGCTGACTCGCGCAAGCAAAGGTTTGAGTGCGCTGCTGCTGGATCCGTAACAACGCTGGCTACATTTAGCACTAATTACACAAATTTACCGGATGCATCCCAGCGCCGAGCCCTCATCCGCATGTCCATGTTTAAGTACACATAGGCGGCTTAGTCGCGCGTGTGCCAGCAGTACGCGCATACAACTCGTACTCGTATTACAAGGCAGCTTCCCTCCCAAATAATTCTTGCCAATGAATGGATAATATTTGCCTTTCGTATCGTTCGTTTGGTGCGGTGGCGTTTGAAGGGGCTTGGCGGTGGTATTGCGAAAGAAAAATGGTTGGTACATATGCCGGATGGTGCATGCTATTGCTCATTTTGTTTTCGACGAAATGCCAACTGCAGATTCTGCTGTTTGGTACTCTTTGCTACGGCTGACCGTCTTCACTATCGAATAAACCAAGTACACACGCGAAATTCGATTTAGAAACCAGCCCGACACCGCTTGACAGGGCTACAAGACGGGAACTTACTCCTCACGCCTGACAGCTTGGATCAAAAGCCGCTTCCGTACTTGTTCGTAGGGTTTAGATGGAAAGACGCAGAAGGATACATCCTTCCTCATCCCGACGTAGTTGTGACACTTGTATAAGCAACAGTATCGTCCGCGTCCTTTTGTTTTCCTTCGACTTTCAGGGCACGCAACGCCACTACCAGTAGCAATTTTCGTCCGCGGGAGCGGCTGCATCGTGCACGTTCTGACCGCCAGGGCGTCGCTGTAGGCGTCCTGAAAACTCCAGCGCTGCCTCGGCTGCCGCGTAGCCGGTGCGTTCTAATTGCCAGGAGACGAAAGAGTCTCTACTGACGCCCATACAAACAAGCCACAAGTGAGTGAACAGAACGTGCGACTTTATTGGCAGAAGACAAGCAGTGTACATTCTCGTGCAACAGCAGAAATAAAATTTGTATGTCGAGATACGCTGAAATCTTTGACGCGAGCTCGTAAACGGCTCATCGTCGTCGTCGCACGTGGTGGTCTAGTTACGAGCGACAACCAGTGGCACAAGCAGATTGGACAGAGTGTCCCGCCTGTTTGCAGCCGCAGTCGTCACTAAAGATGAGCAACTTGCATTGCGAAGCAATCGGGTGAACCAGGCATCTGCTGCTGCAGCCAACACAGCGACATCGACTACCCGGCATTTTAGCCTTAACTCCTTTCCAACCTGCACGTTACTTTTCTTTCGGGGGCTACTAATGTGTGGCTCGCACTTAGTGTCCCACATTGTCTCAATATGGACAAGTCGCTTTCGTGGGCATCACCTTTGGCAGCCACTTTTGCGGGCCTTTGCACCCAACTTCACACACGTCGGCCCATGTAAGCACGTATGCCGGTCTCCGTTCGTGCTTAATCGCGGCCGAGAAAGGCAACAGGCACCATTGGATGCAGCAGGAAAGGCTTAAAGGGGCGGACGAATCACGGTGTGTAAAATGGGAGCCACTGTCGCTGTGTGGACTAGATGAGAAAATGCTTACTTCGAGAGACTGCTTCCCAGCGCAGCTGACCTGGCCGCCATATTCGAAAAACATAACACGGCGACCGGAACCAAGTGAGATAACAGCAAAAAGAAACGGCAGTCATTCACCACACCCTGCGCATTCCGTGCACCTCAAAGGACAACAAGCACAATATCCCACTTCTGACACTTTATATGAGAGCCCTTTAATAGACTGAGATGGCAGAGTCCATGTGCCATCTTCATTTAATTTGACACAAGCTGCCATTTCACTGCCAGACCTGTGGTTCTTCTGAATTGTGCTCAGCTTCTTACCCTTTGCCCCTTTCATCATCTGGATAGCCCTCTTCATTAAAAAATGATATGTCAAGTCCATGAGGGCAGAAATTAGTTTGTCACCACGCTTACTCTGTTTTCCCTCCAGCATTGTATGCTTTAAAGTCCTGTGCTTGCTCTCAAAGTGTATGTTAGCGTTGACAGCTGCTCTAGTCCTAAAGCAATACTCTTACGGCCTAACTGGATAGCGGTCTTTGAAGTACTTCAGGAAGTCCCTCAGTTTTTCTTCCTCACAAGAAAGGAATTGTTTAAGGTAATCTTCAAATGCCCTTTCCTCAAAGAACTCTGAAGAGTAGCCGCACACAATTGTAGACATGTGGCCTTAGCTGTTTCTCTACACACTCGAGTATCTTCATATGCGAATTCTTATCCACATGCCAGGCACAGAGTAGTTTCTTTTTTGCGGCACCTATCACCGTGGACCATGCTTTGTAGAATTGCGAGGCATCATCAGATATAAATGTCTTAGCGGCCACTTTTTTGGCCATGGCCGACCCCAGATATTTGAAGAATGCTGTCAAAGTTTGCTTGTTCATCTGGTTGCAGATGAACTAAGCTATAGCCACACCTGATCCTACTTTATCTAGTACCAGAAGAGTAGTCAGCTCAAACTGGAACTCTGTAGTTCCATGTGTGGAGTCAAGACATACAGTCCCTGTAGGGCGCAATTATTCTAGTAGCTCCTTCTGAGGCTCTGTCATCAGAACAAGAGCAAAGTCTGCTGAAGAAAATGTACCACTTGGGTTCACTGCACCATGTGCCTTGTACAAGCGGACAAGTGTTTCACCTTTTTCTTTCATTACAAGCACCCATGTGTCTACACTGACAGTGTCATTAGTGTGACAACGTTCAGGAGCAGCAATGTTAAGCAGCCGTTTGATGTTTTGCAGGGTTGAGGACTCTGCCAAGTGCACTGGCCACAGCTTGGATGCCACAGATGTTCTTATTCGCTTTAGGATGGTTTTCACGGGCACACCCCTTTCTAGGTTCTCTGCTACGCTGGCCTTTTCCTTGTCACTCATTCTCAAGGGCTGAATTTCTGGTTTATGACCATAATGGTTTCTTTGATAGATGACTTTTATGGTGGTGCCTTCAGGTGTCAGACTCTGAGTGTTGTCCTTTGTGACAGTAGTAAATCATAGACGTATCCTACCAGACCTACAGCTCCCCTAACTTTTCTCCCGATGGTCACTATGACCTTCCTTTTTCCTTGCCTCGCCTGATCTATTACAGTAATAGTGGATCCTTGTCTCTCCTCTGGTCAGCTTTATTGGGTCCGTGGCCAAAATGAACCAGCAGTTTTGGCTACACTCTTCTGCTTTCTTCATGAAATTCTCTAATAAAAGCACAAAATAGCATTAGATAGTGACAAGTACTTTGGGGAGAGAGATGCAAACAAAAATGATCACTTTGAATGCTTTGGGCACTGGCTAATGCAACATTTATTTTACTCCCTCACCTTCAACTTGCCCGTGTGATGAGGTCACCCTTCATATTGCTCAAATATCTGTTAAAATTGAATTTCAAATGCGATGCATCATAACTTCAAAAAAAATTACCATATTAGTTTTGTTTTAATAAGAAACAATTCTGAAACTTAAGCATGATCTATCCTCACTCCTTGCTCAATACTGAATCGGACTGTACGTTGAACGCAATGCTGTTGCGATAATACAAAGACGAACTAACAGCACGTGGTGCAAGGTACGCCCCCAAATAGTGCGAATCCCTTTTCTCAGTTTCCTGTTGAAAAGCGCTTTCTTTTAGAGAATAGCTTGATTTTTTACTGTAGACAGGGGCTTGGCAAGGGAGTGTTCTATGGTCACGCGGTTATGATCTGGCTTGGGCATGCGCCTGGTTCAAAGAGGCAGCATTATGCGTGATTTCAATAAACCAATTGCTAGTCTGCGTTCGTCCCGTCTTCTACCTTTGTGTCTCGTTCCAAGCGCACTTTAAGTTCACAAAAAGCTGTCTTACCAAGTAGCCTCCTAACACACTCTTCTTAAAGAAAAAAGGATTGCGCGTGCATCAAATTTCGCTCTATTTTATGGAATCTACAACCAGAGTCCTTCAATTGAAGGACTGCGGTACTATTAAAGAATTTTCACAAAGTACGCCGGGAGACCAAGCCGCTGACAGCCGCAATTTCAAGTGTGATCGTGGACCTACGTCGGCCTGCATTCGGACCCGTTGCGGCCTGCACTGAGGTGAAGACTACGCCACGCACGCAAGTAGCGCAGAGCATCAAAACGCAGAGTAAATCCGTCCTCTCGTTTAATAAAAAAAGGGGAAAGGGTTGCGCGAGCGTCAAATTTCGCTCTATTCTATGAAATGTAATACTAAAGAGTTTTCCCACAGTACGCTGGGAGACCATCCCGGCGACATCCGCAAATTCAAGTATGGTCCCGGTTCTGCGTCTCTGCCGCATTGCAACGTGCATTGAGGCGAAGACTAGGCCACGCACACACGTGGCTCAGAGCAACGTCAGAACGCAGAACAGCTTACTCCTGTCGCTTAAAAAAAAGATGTACAAACGTCAAATTTCACTTCACTTGCTGTGCAGGAAAGCAGACCATGTCAAACGTATGTCATGTAGCGCATCGCGGGGAGATGGATAAACAAAGGAATTATACTTAACGAGGATACAAACTTCAAAATACCCCAAGGAAATAAACTAGGCACCTGCGCAAAAGCTGCTCTTCGCGAAACAGATGGAGAAAGAGAAAACAAAGGCCCGCAAGGCATAAACTGCCTTTTTGGAGGCATACTGCGCAACAAGAAATTTAAAAGAGTCCGGGATATATTATTGCGTTTAAACGCCATTTGCTCACGATGAACGAGAATAAACTTAAAACTGTTCATCACCCTTATTGTTCTGGAACACCGGCTGCACGTACTCAGCCTTTGTGAACGTTCCTGATTTTGTGAACGTTCCTGATGTGTTGCAGCATGTTCTTCCTCTGTATGAATAGTTTGCTGCAAAATTCGCAGCGACGACCGTCATCGTCGATGGCAACTCGATCACAGACGTGCGCCATTGTGAAGCGGAGTAGGCGGCGTTTGGAAGCACGTGGTTCCCGTGTCATTGCACGCACTAGGGTTGTTGTATAATCCGGCGGCAATACAGGGAACAAACCTCCCCAATCACGTGACCCACTAGGTATTCAGTGGCCCCATAGGGACAGTTGGAAACGAACTTAGGGAACCACCATCCGGGAACGCAGTGTCACGTGGATGCCTTCTATTGTTCACCGGCCTGTGGGGAGACGCATGTCGCCTTTCCGCAACCGCCGTTTGGTATGACGTCACCCGCATTCCTCGTCGTTGCGCTGGCTTCGCCAGCTGCGTCGCATGCCTGGTAACATGTCGGAGGATTGAAAAGCAGAGCTCGCGTGCGCCGCAACCACAGTTGAGGTGGCAGTATGGACGACAATTCTGATAAGCAGAAGGAGGCCTGGAATCGACATAGAAACGAGATGAAGAGGAAACGAATCGCCCAGGAAACAGACCAACAGCGCGCCGAACGACTGGCTAAACGCCGCAACATAGCTAGACAACCAGACTAACCTGGACTTGCAATCAAGATTAACCAAGGCTAACCATGCTATGCCTTAGCTTTCGCTACGTATATCCTGGCATAGCCGAGCTAAGCCGTTGCCATTTTTTTCTCTGGACGCTTGTTTCGTTTCGGTCGTTTCCTGCAAGGCATGTGTTCCGCACTTTGGGCGAGTTGTGGGAGGTTCACAATCCAACGTCAGCGCATTTAGGCTACAGGTATACTCGACCGTTGTGAGCGATAAGCGATATGTATTTGCCACGTTTTTGACCGAGGCCTTGGCCGTGTGTACTTCGCCCTGTTATGCCAGCGTTATTAATTTGCATTGTTGCTGGATAAGCGGCATCTTACGCATGAAGGTCTTCATGCATGCGATTGATCGCATTGCGGGAGCAGAGTCATCCTTGCAGGCCAAACGCGGTGGAGCTTATTGCTTCAGATGACGCTGACCCCCGCAATAGACGGCGAGTTGCATTTGCTACGTACTACGTGCTATACTGTTCTCTCACGAAACGCGGTGCGTTGTCAATTTGTCTGCTTCCAAGAAAAGCTGCTGCAACTGCAAACGGCCCTTGTTTGAGCTTTTGGCGTTTGAGACCGATATACGGCCGGGTCATTCGGTCTCCGCTATATTGCCCAAGCACTAGTCTTGCTTCGAAATGTGCATACTGCGAACACAAACAAGCGGGAGGTCATTGGACGCATACGATGTTATTACAAAAATTATGAGGTTTTACGTGCCAGAACCGCGATCTCATTATGAGGCGCGCCGCAGTAGACTCCAGAATAATTTCGGCCACCCAGAGTTCATTAACGTGCATCCAAATCTAAGTACACGATGTTTTCGCACTTCGCCCCTGTCGAATTGCGGCCGCCGTGGTCGGGATTCGATCTCGCAATGCCCTGCTTAGCAGGCCAACACCGTAGCCGCTAAGCAACCACGGTGGTTGAAACATACCATGTATCGGCGAATGAAAGAGAAAGGTGCACTCCAACTCGTAAACTAAACTTTGCTTTATCCCTCACACGAGAACTGCCCAGTTTACGAAACAATTTGTAGCCTCCTTTTATAAGTGAAGGATATGCGTGCTTAGCTTCTGAAATGACAACAGGCAATTACTATGGTATTTACTGCAACACGAACCACAGCGCACACTTACCGCAAAAGCAGTCGGCAATATTGCAACGCCGCGCACCTTCCGGGGAGGCCTGCTAACATTTGCTTTCTTCCACTTCCGACGCGCTTGAGAGGCATTTTTTCTGATGCGGCTCGCCGAACGGACACGCATAGCGCAACACTACGATTCGGCGCCACAATCCAGAAACTTGAGCGCGACATAAAGCGAAACTGTCGCAGTGGTAGCCATGTTTTTGTTTATTTGAAGAGCGTCGAGTGGTTCCGAATGTCTATCGAAAAAGAAAAGTCAACCGGTAGTACTAAAACCTACCGCGCACTCTCGCGTTTTTGTCACGTGTCTGGCCGCCACAAGGGATTCAATCGCGTTGCGGCATGCTCTCTCCTATTATTTATTTTCTTCATGGAGAGACGCGTCTCACAATTGGTGGTGTTTCACGTCTCCACCGCTGTACAGCAGCACACATTAGGAGGCTGAAAAGTGGGAAATTTGAAAGTGTAAGCAACTTTAACTACGCAAAGTGCTTTGGAAGAAATTAAAACAATTTTTTCAGTGTTCCTGCTCTTCACTATTATAATTAAAATCCCTAAGGCGCCGTAACAGACGACAATGACTCCGACAGTTCAGTCGCGCCGCGTGTTCTTGCAGACGGCCAGACGGCGTTTGTCGATCCTTCGCAGCGGTCGCCGGGAAGCGCCGCAGGCAGACGATAAGCTATTAGTTTAGCACTGTTCGCTTCACAATTGAGGAATCTATCATCGTCGTTCTTGGAAAGCACTTGAAAATGCAGACGAACAATCTGAATCGCAAGAGAGTGAAAGGAGGTCTGCATCTCGAGCTGCGACGTTGCCTGGTGGAGATGGATTGTAGGCGAGAAATGATTCGCACCTTGTTGTTGTTGTTTACTGCATTGGACGGTGTTCAGTGTATATATGCGAGAGAATGTATTAATTGTTGTAATCTGAATTTAATATGTTGTTTCACCAACTGCCTGATCATTTTACAAGCACTGCGTGCTTAGATTGACCAGCAAATTCACCCTGTACAAGGAAATTTGGATAAGTAAATGAAATGAAAATGAAACCTAACTGCAACAGCACGTCTTGTATGTGCAAAGACAGTTTCCATGTTGAGTGAAAAGAGTCGATTCCATGTTTCGTAAGATGTTCTCGAACGTGGAGACCAAGTTCTGCGACCAGGAGAGTACGGCTGCGAGAAGCACTTCGACTCGGCGTACGTCACAAGTTCGTGGACCGATCTGCGAAATAAAATTTAAAAGGGTGTCAACTTGAGCTTGCTGGTAAGGCTCCATTAGGGGAAACACAGTGAAGAAATAAGAAAATGGAGATGGACACGACAGGCGCTGTTCTTGTTTTTCTTGTCTCGCTTTTTCTTGTGCTGTTTCTCCGTAATAAAGCAGTGCACAATAAATTTGTTATCGTCAGCACGTACGGAAGAGCAAATTTGAAAAATCTGGCTAAGCTAACATGGACATCAAAGAAGCCCAGGTTGGCATCAATATTACCGGAGTCACCCGCAACGGTGTACATCTTAATCAGAGTGTAGCGTTCGCAACCACAAATCCTGAACTTATTGTTTCGATGTTTAGAATAATTCATTCAAGAGAACGCACGTTGATGCCAGGGATTCCATGGGAGCACGGTTCATAAGGGTTTAACTGTCTCTCAAGTCGTGGCTTCTAGAATTTTGAACTTCTGCATAGTATATGTATGCGAAACGCGCTACGCATAATTTTTCTTTGAGTATAAAGTGAAATATATTAATGTTGACTTACTTGATTAGGTGAGGGAGCTTCTATTTATTCAGAAACAAATCGTATGTAGCACTGCTTCAACCATTATGAATCACGTTTTAGGATTTTGTAACCTGAATGCAGTGGCTTAAGGTTTGTCGCTAAATACAGTAGCAGGCACAGCAGGCAGTAGCATTAGAGTGCTTTAGTTAAGCGCGTTTACGCTCCGCTAAGCAGTTAAGTGGAGCGGAAGCGCGAATGCGCATGCGCCGTCCGCTCAGCCGTAAGCAGGATAGCGGAGCGAGGAACACGGTCCGCTTAGAAGCTGCCTGAGCGGAGCGTGCCGCGCAGCACTTTGGCTAGCGCTGACGTCAGAACGGATTGGATTGCATGCAGAAAGCAAGCGCGCTGGCTAACACGTGGCGTTCCCCAAGACGGCGCTTTATTTTCCATTGGATAAAATGGACCGGTAACGCATTACAAGCGCACGTTTAGATACTTCATGGAGAAATGTTATATATATACATATATACGTTTTAATGTATAAGAGTGATCATAAAGTGTTTTTATTTTCTTTCATTACCCTGAATTTAGCAAGGGGGCGCTGCAACTACGAAAGGTCCGCTCCACTACGCAAAACCTATAACTAGGGACTTTTAGCGTGTCCGGTATTCGGGCAAGCGCGGGCGGTTTTCCGGTTTAGCGGGGGCGTCAAGGTGAGCGGCCCAATCGGTGGCGCCAGCTGGTGGCGCAAAGCTCAACCACACAAACACAGAGCTAATTACTGTATTCTGCTTAGCTGCTGGGGTAAATTTTCGACAGTGGCGTAATCGTGTTCACCATTACGCCCCTGCCAAAAATTTGCACGAGTGGCGAAGCAGGATATGGTGAGTTACTGCAGTTTTAGCTATGCGTTTGTCTGGTTAAGCTCTACAACACCAGGCGGCTTCACCGCTCACGTTTACGCCCCGACCATCCGGTAATCCGCCCAAACCGCTCCCGTTTACCGGGATAGCGTACCAGCTAACAGTCTCTATTAAAACGTGAAAATCGCCCGCCGCTCCACTGTGGCTTAGCGGGGCAGTTCGGAGCGGAGCGTACCGTGAAGACGCTCAACTAAAACACTCTATAGAATATGTATGCGAAACGCGCTACGCATAATTTGTCTTTGAGTATAAAGTAGGGGTGTGCGAATATTCGAAATTTCGAATACGAATCGAATATTTTCCTTATTCGAAGCGTATTCGATTCGAGAAATGCATATTCGGAAATTCCCGAATATTCGAAGATGGCCCAATAACGGTAGAAACGGCGAATATTCTGACAGGCGGAATAATTGAACAAGTAACGAATTATATGCTTGCTCCGCGTTCTCCTCAGAACAAGTTTATTCACTGAGAACTTCGCATGACCGGCTCATTATTTGTATGCTCTGATTCAGTCTATCTGCATGACGCCCGTGAGACACGATCAGTTTCAGTTTATTTTTACTAACCTTTATTCTATGGCTCTTTCATAACCATATATGATGTCCTTTAGGGCTCTGTAACTATATGCGATGAAATATGTACCCCCAAAGCGTTACCTGGATAATCTTTAGATGTTTGGAAATTAAAAAGAAATAAATATGTCCGAGGAGAACGTTGCATCGCCATCGACGACTCCCGCCTTGTGTTCCCGCTTTTCTCATGTAATCGCGGCTCTCTGCTACCTGCTGCGCTGCTTCTCGAGACAAACGCAAAACACGCTAACTTCGCCATCGCGCTATTTGCAACTATCTCAGTGCTGATACAGCCCTCGATCAGCTGTGTTCTCTAAGAATGGCATCAACTGCAGGTGACGAGCCACCGAGCAAGCAAGAAAAGAAAGCCGGAAGAAGTCTCCTTTGGCGGCACTACACAAAGCTCTCGCCGTCGACAGCTCGGTGCAAGTCGTGCGAACTTACTCTTGAAATACCAGCGGGAATGAATGAATGAATTTATTTCCATAAATATGCAAGTTTATGGAGGATATAAGGAAAAAAGTTACAAAAGAGCAACTTGACTAGTCCTTAATCCTTCTCATGACAGCAGCAGCAGTAAACAAACACATGGCAAAAAAAGAGAGGGTAAGAAAAAAAAACAGTAAACGTTCTCATACAAGTGTACATACAGCAGATAGCAATAGAAAAAATACATAACTCAATAAAAAGAAGCCTACTTATACAGACATTAAAGGCTAATAGGCACCAACGTAATTTATTAACTTGTTTTTACTGCAAGAAGAGACATCAATACCATCGTTCATTAACTTATTTAATAAATGCGGTAAAGTATATGAGAGCTTTTGTTTCGCATAGTTGGTACGTGGGTATGGCACAAACCAATATTCCGGAAATCTTGTAGCATAATAGCTTCTATTTCGTGTCAAGTTGGCTATAGACCTGACGTGGTTAATGTTTTTCTGGCATTCCTTACCATATGTTAACGCTAAGCGAAAATTCAAGAGATCAGGAGCTTTAAGTATCTTTAAGTCTTTAAATAATGAATTAGTTGGAAAGTCAAATGGCACTTTGCACACAACACGAATGGCTCTTTTTTGTAGACGAAAGATACGATTAATGTTAGTGGCAGATGTTGTGCCCCAAACCAGGCAGCCGTAATTTAGGTGGCAAACAAATAAAGAGTTATAGAGCAGAAGTTTTACCTTCTGTGGAATCTCTTTGATAGTAAAAAGAAGACCTGAAACTTGGGAAAGCTTGTTTGTTAAAAAATTAGTATGACAGTTCCAAGACATGTCATGATCAAAGAAAACACCTAAGGTTTTAATGGAATTCACGAGCATGATTTTTGAAGAGCCAAGTTTAATGTCATCCTTCAGGAGACCATTCTTATTCTTGGCTTGAAACAAAATTGCTTTAGTTTTTTCTGTGTTGATTTTCAACCCATTTTCGAGAGACCAAGTATATAATTTCTTAAGCACACAATTCGCAACTGTAAGCAGTGTTATAGCATTATTTGAGGAAAACAACGCGGTTGCATCATCAGCATATAAAATAAACTTGGTGGCGAAATCTACATTAACAATATCATTAATAAAGATATTAAAAAGAAGAGGGCCTAAAATGCTACCCTGCGGAACGCCAATATAAACTGGTTTAACTTGGGATGAAATGTTATTAATTTGCACAAATTGGCATCTATGA
Organism: Dermacentor albipictus; assembly: GCF_038994185.2. Classification (NCBI taxonomy): domain Eukaryota; kingdom Metazoa; phylum Arthropoda; class Arachnida; order Ixodida; family Ixodidae; genus Dermacentor; species Dermacentor albipictus. The sequence continues at coordinate 121,892,326 of NC_091827.1, read as the reverse complement.
CGCAGATATGACCTAATCAGGTCTAAAGCGATGCCACGAATACCATAGCGATTCATTTTATGTAACAGAAGGTCGTGGTTAATACAGTCAAAGGCCTTGCTAAAGTCTATAAAAATGCCTAGAGTAAGAAGGCCTTTATCAAAATTATCCAAAATGAATTCTTTTTGCTGAAGCAGGGCAAGTTGAGTAGACCTATTTTTACGAAAGGCAAACTGACAATCGGTTAAAAACTTTTTGCTTTCGAGGAAATCAGAAATGCGTTGAAAAATAATTTTTTCTAAACCTTTTGAAAATACGGGGAGAATAGAAATCGGTCTATAATTTGTCAACAATTTCTTATCTCCTTTCTTGAACAAAGCCAAAACTTTTGCAGTTTGCATCTGACGTGGAAATACACCGGAAGAAAGGCAGACATTGTAGACGTGCACTAATACAGGCGCAATCAAATCTAAAACGTATTTCACAGGCTTAATCTGAATGTCATTGACATCACAAACGCTGCTGTTATTGAGTTCACAGAACTTGCATATTATTTCTGAAACGTTTGTTGGGTGCAAAAAAACTGAATCGGAGCAATCAACGGATAAGTAACGACTAGCATTCATGTTGATAGGTGCACTTGCAACGCTGGTAAAGTAATTGTTAAACGTGTCAGGCAAAAACACGTCTGGAACTACATTACCATTTTCCAAAATACCTGTTGGAGGCTGATAATCAGGCACACGATTCAACAAAACGTTGGCCCGCTTCCACAATTTCCGGCTGTCATTCCAGCAGGATTGAAAGTATTCGAAATGATAGCGGTCTTTAGCGCGCCGCAGCTCGTTTGTTAATTGGTTCCGAAAAGATTTAAAAGCCTGCAGGTCATGTGGATTCCGGGTTTTAATGAACTTATTATATAATTTTATTTTAACCTTAATTTTACGCAGCAATTCTGTCGTGATCCATGGTTTGCGGATTTTCGAAGAACGCGAAGGTTTGGTGCGAAGTGGGATATGTTTTTTGTAGCAAGTTTGAAAAGTGTGCAAGAATATTTCATAGACAGCATCTGGGTTATCTGCAGCAAAAACATCCCCCCAGTTAATCAGCCGTATTTCATTTCGGAACTGTGCAAGCTGGTGCATTGTAATTGGTTGATAAGTGAAGTTACATTTGTTTTCTCTTTTATTATTACGGATGATACTTAGGAAGATGGGCATGTGGTCGCTTAAACCATACGTGAAAACACCGGCTTTTATGTCAGCTTGGGGAAAGTTTGTCAGAAAAAGGTCAATACAGGTAGATGTGTTAGCTGTGACCCTAGTTGGAATTGAGATAGTATTATGACAGCCATATGCTTGCAACAAAAGCAAAAAGTCTCGACTCGCTGCGGTATCAGTCAACACGTAAATGTTGAAATCGCCACCGAAAACAACTGTACATTGTGGATCATGTGCATATGAAAATAATTTCTCCAGAAACGCCAAGAATCGCTCGACATTCCCATTGGGTGGACGGTAGAATACAGAAAAAATAGTTCGTGCATGCATCACAGATAAGACTTCAGTCTTCCGTCAAGAGACAAAATTCATCAATGCAATTTACTGAAAGGTTACTTTGCACAAGCATGCTAACACCACCTCTCCGCGAAATGGTTCTGGACCTAGTAAAATATTGATAGCTCGGAAGGCACCATGGGGTAGAGTGTTGGTCATACCACGTCTCGGAGAGCATTATGAAATCAAACTGAAATTTGACGCTTTCAAAGAAAAAATCAAGTTCATCTTTTTTATTTCTAGCAGACTGGCAGTTTAGGTGAAAACATATAGTCGCCCGATTATGACAATTTCCAATATAATTAACAAAATCTGATGGAGGTAACAAGCCTGTGAAAGACATGGCAGTAGAAAGACAATTATCTATCAAACACGTTTTATGATTTCGGTTCATCAAGGTCGGCAGCACAGGTGATCGTGTGGGCATGACTGCCTTCTTTTTTCCTTACAAACACTTTTCCGCGACGGTGCCAAGCGAAACTGAAACCATTGGCACTTGCCCAGTCTTTAGCGGTCTTCAAAAGTGTCCTGTTAAGGGCAGTAAGGTTCTCCAACAGGAAAACACCTTTTTCTACTGTTGGCAGTACTTTACGTTTGTTCAGCCATTGATCCCTTACTGATTGTTGTGCAAAGCGTATGATAACACCGGGAATCTTATCAGGGTGAGAAGGAAGCCTGTGCACTGCAAGAGCAGATTGACTGGTCTGGGGATCGAGTCCTAACTTTGACGCAAGCACGTTTATTTTGTTGATTAGGGACTCATCTTCATGCATTTTGAGGCCATGAATTTCAATGTTCAGTTTCCTGCTTTGGTATTCCAGATCATTCAACGCAACAGACAACTTTCGCACCTCGTCGTTGGCACCGGAGTTTTCAAGGTTGGAAAGCCTGGACTTCATGCTCTTAATATCAGCATCATGCTTGGAGACTTGAGCAAGTATTTCGTCATATTTGTTCGACATTAACTGCAATGATGCCTCAATGCCGTCCACCGTTTTCTTTAGGGGTAATAATTCATCAAGCTTGCGGTTGATGTCAAGAAGCAGAGAAGCTACAGAGGGTTCCATATTACCATTCATGCAATGCGCACTTGTTTTGCTCTTGCGGCAATGTTGACACCTCCAGGTTTCTTATACTCTTCCCCCTTTGATTTGAAAGTCGTTTCGGCGATTCCCGAACATTCACCAAGATGGTAAATATTACTGCAGGGGCAACATGTCATGAAGTGAGCATCAGCTTCAATGTCAACATCACAGTTTGCGCAAGTTTCATCTTCTAAGGTACTCATAACTGAGACAGTTAACAGGCAGGCATGGTGACATGGACGAAAAGCAACGCAACCAAGATTGTCAATGTGGTGCAAAGAACTAGGCAGCAGCAGCAGCAGCAGCAGCGAGAATACGAACATATATCGGATAATACAGCTAGAAAAAGAAAAACTACACAAACCTGTAAAAAATTGCAGGACAGTTTAAGACAGCGTGTTGGCTGCGCTGCCGCTGCTGCCACAAGACGAGGAAGCGCTTGGCGACCACTTCTTATGTAGCGGATGGTGGCGCTTCAGCTGCTTGGGCCGTGACGCAGGACTTGGTGAAGACAACTGTCACAAGTAGCTTGATCTTGACGATTAGATTCCAGACAGGCGCTGACGTCGATCCGAGCAAAGCCACGTTCCCAGCACAAGAGCAGCAGCAACTGTAAAAAATTGCAGGACAGTTTAAGACAGCGTGTTGGCTGCGCTGCCGCTGCTGCCACAAGACCACTACTATTCAAAATCATGAAGCAGCACCCTTTGGTGATGGAAGAGTACCAAAAAGAGTCCACTGCAAATCCTCCATTGAAGAATCAACCGACACTGGATGACATACTTCAGCAGAGACAGCAGTCATTGTCTCAGAAGAAAGAAAACGCAATTCACCAGAATGTGGCTCCCCGCAGGGGCGTCTGCGTCAGCAGGCGTTTGGTGTGTTGCGACACCACGTACCCGAGCACACGAGGGTTGGACCCTCCCGCGCGTAGCCGTGCGCGGCTTAGCCGTGTCCGGGGAAAAGGGGATCCTGGGGGTTGAGCCGATGCTGGGTGTTCGGACCTTTAAGGCCCCCCGGGCGGAGGCAACACACCCCTTTGGCCTCGGCTTCACGTAGACGGCACCCCCGGACTGACCCACCCGGGGGAAATCGGTAGTTGCCTTTTCCAGTCTCTCTCTCCCTCCAGCCTTCGTCTTTCTCTTACTTTTCATCTTTCCTGTCTTCTCCTAGCTTCCGCTTACTTCCAATTTTTCCAGGCAGCAAGGGTTAACCTTGTGTGAATAACCAACCTAGGTTATTTCATATTTGGTTATAGTGGTAATGTACAGCTGGTGTTTGCAGGCTGTTTTTCACAAGCCTGCAGCGTCCCCTTGTACGACTCCACGGTGGGTGGCTGGCGTTACTGCCGAAATTACAATCTCATATGGCTACCTCCTTTCCCCCACTACTTGATCGCTCCCTGAAGAGGGGGCGCACCGATGATGTTTTAGAATTTTTCGCCCGTCAAAAAAAAAACTTTTCCACGCTTCCACGTAGTTTACTCCGAAACACCAAACAAACCCGTAAGAGCAATCTCACCATTTCTTGTATCCAAGTCTCTGACCCAAGTTCTTGGTACAGGTTACAAGGCATCCAGAATGGCAAGTGGTGATCTCCTCTTGGAGCTCCGCAACCTGAAGCAATATGAAAACCTACCCAAGCTAGTATCATTTGGCGACGCCAAAGTGACAGTAACTCCGCATCGAACTATGAATACCACCCGTGGCGTGGTCTCCGATGATGATCTCTTGGAGCTGACTGAGGCTGAGCTCTTGGAGGGCTTCAGTGAGCAGAACGTCATCAACGTTAAGCGAATTAAGATGAGGCGTGACAACAAGGAAATACAGACCAAACATCTGATACTCACTTTTAACACAAGTGTCCTGCCCGACTCCATCGAGGCCGGGTATATCAAGCTCCGTGTTCGGCCATACATCCCGAATCCTCTGCGTTGCTTCAAATGCCAGCGTTTTGGTCACAGCTCACAGAGCTGCCGAGGCCGCCAAACCTGCGCTAAATGCAGTGCTAATGAGCACACTTCTGAATCTTGTGAAAACTCTCTCCACTGCGTAAACTGTGAAGGCGAGCACGCTGCATACTCGCGGTCGTGCCCATCTTGGAAGAAAGAAAAGGAAATAGTTACGATTAAAGTAAAAGAAAACATAAGTTTCAAAGAAGCACGCAGGCGGGTATCTTTCCTGCCAAAGCACACCTTTGCCGAAGTGGCGCGTCAGGGGGCAGCGCCACACGGCCTCCGGCGGCTGTCCGACCCACACCCAGTGAGGCGGCAGTGACGCTATCCGCCCCCTCGGCGACTGCAGCTACCGCTGCTACGCCAACACAACAGGCGGGGCCAACGACCCCGAAGGTGGGCGCAGCCGAGGCTACCCCCACCTCCCCAGCCCCATCCAGCGCTGGCAACAGCCGGCTTAGCCAGATCCCTCGGGGAGCCTCATCGACCTCGGGGCTGGTGGGCGCAGGGATCTTGCCTTCCGAGGCAGGACCCTCACAGAAAACTCGCTCGCAAGAGCATGTGTCCGGCGCCTCACTAGAGGCAATGGACACTACACCTAGCCTCAAGGCGCACCAAGCGCTTAAGGAGCGGCGAGGCTCCCTCGAACGCTCCAGAAAGGGCAAAACCCCGATTACAGGGCCTCGAAAGAGCTCTGTAATCTAAGGCATAACATCCGTTTCCTGACACACAGCACCTATTCACTTCCAATATGGATACACAAATAATTCAATGGAACATCAGAGGTCTTCTTAGAAACCTAGATGATATGCAGGAACTCATTCAAAAACACAATCCAAAAGTGCTGTGTTTACAGGAAACACACCTAAAATCCAAACATACAAAGTTTCTCCGACAGTACATAACTTATCGCAAAGATCGCGATGATGCTGTCGCATCATCGGGCGGTGTCACCATTGTTATCCATAAGAGCATTGCGTGTCAACGTTTACAGCTTCAAACGCCTCTCGAAGCAGTGGCGGTTCGAGCTGTTCTCCTAAACAAACTCATCGCCATTAGCTCTCTTTACATACCCCCACATTACAAATTAACGAAACATGAATTTCAATCCTATGTAGATGAATTGCCAGAACCTTATGTTGTTCTTGGCGATTTCAATGCGCATAGCACCTTGTGGGGAGACTCTCGCATCGATGTGCGAGGTCGTCTCGTTGAACAGTTCCTTTTTTCTTCTGGAGCGTGCCTTCTAAATACGAAAGAACCCACATATTACTCTCTTGCAAACAGATCCTTTTCGTCAATAGACCTTAGTATAGTTTCCGCGTCTATACTGCCTGAACTCAAATGGGAAGTTACGAGCAATCCTTACGGGAGCGATCACTTCTCCGTACTGCTAAGAACATCTAAAGAAAATGAATTTCCCCCACAAGTTCCTAGGTGGAAGATAGATACAGCCTACTGGGAGAAATTTCGAAATCTATCTAGACTCTCATGGGCTGATATGTCTTCTCTAGAAATCGATGCCGCCGTGGAGTATTTTACAGCGTTCATAATAGATGCCGCATCTAAATGCATATCTGAAGGAAGCGGTTTGGGATGCAGACGGCGTGTCCCGTGGTGGAACGAGGAATGTAGGATTGCTCGTAAGAAACAGAACAAAGCGTGGGGGTTGCTACGCGCTTCCCCCACTGCAGAGAATCTTATCAACTTTAAGAAAGTAAAATCTCAAGGCAGGAGAACCCGCAGGCAGGCCAGAAGAGAAAGTTGGCAGAACTTTTTATCAAGTATTAACTCGTTTACAGATGAGGCGAAAGTCTGGAACCGCGTAAATAGAATTAGAGGGCGGCAAACATATTCACTCCCACTAGTAAATACACAGGGCGATACACTGAAAGATCAAGCCGACTCACTGGGGGAACACTTTGAGAGTGTATCAAGCTCAAATCATTATTCACAATCCTTCCTAAAATATAAACAAATAGAAGAATGCAAGCCACTCACCAATAAATGCCGACAGAATGAACCGTACAATTGCCCTTTTAGTGCTGCCGAGTTGAAAGCTGCCTTGAGCGCATGCAAGACCTCTGCACCGGGATCCGATAGAATCATGTATGCAATGCTCAAAAACTTACACAATGACACACAAGTAACACTACTTACACTCTTCAACACTATCTGGGACGCAGGGTACCTTCCAACGGCATGGAAAGAAGCCATTGTGGTCCCTGTTTTGAAACAAGGGAAAGACCCTTCCTCAGTGGCAAGTTACCGCCCGATAGCCCTCACAAGCTGCATGTGTAAGGTATTTGAAAAAATGATAAATCGGCGACTCATCCATTTCCTTGAACAAAAGAAAATGCTTGATCCCTTTCAGTGTGGCTTCCGAGAAGGGCGCTGCACAACCGACCATCTTGTACGTATTGAAGGACATATTCGTGACGCGTTTGTACACAAACAGTTCTTCTTATCGATATTCCTCGATATGGAGAAGGCGTACGATACGACCTGGCGCTATGGAATCTTGAGAGATTTGTCAGAAATGGGCATTCATGGTAATATGCTAAACGTAATAAAAAGCTACCTGTCCAATCGTACCTTCCGGGTGAAAGTAGGCAATGTGCTGTCACGTCCTTTTGCACAAGAAACCGGTGTACCCCAGGGTGGCGTGCTCAGTTGCACACTCTTTATTGTTAAGATGACAGCACTTCGTGCTTCCTTACCACCCGCCATCTTTTACTCTGCCTACGTGGACGACATTCAAATAGGTTTCAAATCCTGTAACCTCGCAGTGTGCGAAAGACAGGTACAGCATGGTTTGAACAAGGTGTCAGGGTGGGCAGAGAAAAATGGATTCAAAATCAATCCCCATAAGAGTTCTTGTGTTTTGTTTACAAGGAAGAGAGGCTTGGTTCCGGATCCCTGCTTAGAAGTGTGTGGACAACAGATACCTGTAAACAAAGAACACAAATTTCTAGGTGTCATACTTCACTACAGACTCACTTTCATCCCCCACATTAAACATCTTAAAGAAAAATGTCTGAAAACAATGAACATAATGAAACTTCTATCGCAGACTACGTGGGGTAGTGACAGGAAGTGTTTAATGAATCTATATAAAAGCCTCATTCGATCGCGACTAGACTATGGTGCCGTCATTTATCACTCTGCCGCCCCGAGTGCACTAAAGATGCTAGACCCTGTTCACCATCTGGGTATCCGTTTAGCCACAGGAGCTTTCAGAACGAGTCCCGTACAAAGTTTATATGCAGAATCGAATGAGTGGTCACTTCATATCCAGAGAACATACATCAGCCAAACATATTTTTTGAAAGTCCACTCTAATCCCGAACATCTGTTTTAACACCATTAATGATATGACATATGCTACACTATTTCGTAATCGTCCTTCCGTAAGACAGCCTTTCTCGCTGCGTGTGAGGGAGCTTAGTCATGAAATGCATGTTCCACTCCTCGAACTTCGCCTAATGCATCCAGCCAAGCTGCTACCTCCTTGGGAGTGGCAGCTGATACAATGCGATACATCTTTCATGGAAGTTACAAAAAACGCTCCAGAGATTGAAATCAAGATGCATTTCCGGGAACTCCAGCACAAATACTCCTGCACGGAGTACTACACAGACGCATCGAAGTCACACGACGGGGTGTCTTATGCAGCCGTCGGTCCATCCTTCTCGGAATCCGACGTACTCCACCCGGAAACCAGTATCTTTACGGCTGAGGCCTACGCACTGCTGTCGGCCGTAAAGCATATAAATAAATCACAATTCCAGAAATCAGTTATATATACGGACTCCCTTAGTGTTGTGAAGGCCTTGATGGCATTCTCTAACCACAAAAATCCGGTAATTAACGAACTTTATTCTGCTCTGTGTAAAGCGTATATAGGTAATCAGCATGTCATCATATGCTGGGTGCCAGGTCATAGGGGCATCGAAGGTAACGTTCTTGCGGACCAGATGGCCACGTCAGTTGCATCGCATGCAGTTAATCCTACTGCTTCGGTCCCTGTCACAGACCTGAAGCCTTTGTTACGAAGGAAACTTCGTAACAAAGAACTAAGAAATAAATAATAAAGAACGAAGAAATAAATAATAAACTCCATGTAATAAAGCCACAATTAGGTTTCTGGCCTCCTGTAACCAAATCCCGTCGGACAGATGTCCTATTCTGCCGTCTAAGAATAGGTCACACTTTTGGCACACATAACTTTTTACTCACGGGAAACGAGCCTCCAACCTGTGGTAGATGCGGGGAGAGGCTGACCGTCCTCCACGTCCTACTGGAGTGTCGGGAAGCCGAATCCGAAAGAAAAAAAACATTTTCTCTTAGCATACCGCCACCACATCCCCCTTCATCCTGCTATGTTACTTGGTCCAGAACCACTGTTTGACACCAACGCCGTCCTAGGTTTTTTGAAAGATGTCGTGTTGCATGTTATTAGCCCCACACGTTCGTAGCGCTTCCTCTCTCCAGAGGATGCCGCTGCGATAATTTTTAATAGCACATGCCTCTAGGTCCTTGTGGTTCAAGGGCTCTGGCGAGGCAGTAGTGCTGTAAGCAATTTAACATCTCGCATATTTTAAACATTGCATCAATCTTTTACGATGGATTTTAAAGTTCATAGTATTCGTCATCAGTCATCGCCATAATTTTATGGCACGTAGATTTTACGCACTTTACAGCGACTATTTTTAGGCCACTTTACAGCCAAGTCACATCTTCCATAATACATCCATAACACTACCACCAGTCATGGCGCTCTTTGGCCAAACCTGGCCCTTGCGCCACAAAACAACACACATCATCATCAAGGCGCGCTCGCGCCTAGTGAAGCCGGCCTCCGGGAGATGGCGTGGCGGGCGTCCCCGCGCAACCCGGTCGTCAGGATGGCGTAGGGCGAGCTCTCGGCGGATCGTGAGCGGCGCGGTGAGCGGCGCGAGGAGGCGGCGAACCGCACGTTCCACACGGAGAGAGGCGGCGCGTAGGCGTTTCACTTCCGCGACCCAGGTGAGGCGATGGTCGATAGTCAGACCAAGGTAGGACACCGTCGGTTCCCAGCTCAGTGGCACACCATCGATGAGCACACGGCCGGTGTGGCGGCGTGCGGCAGCGCGAGGGTGTACCATTATCGCCTCACTCTTGGTTGCTGACAGCTCTAGGCCGATGGCACGGAGGAAGCCAGCGACGGAATCCAAGGCCGCCTGTAGTCCGCGTCGCATCTCGGTGATGGCGGACGTCGGCCCCCGCACGTAGAGTGCGACGTCGTCCGCGTACACAACAGCACGCACAGGGAATCGGCCAGCTTTCGGTATGCACTCGATGATGGGAGCGAGGGTGAGGTTAAACAGAAATGGGCTCAACACACTACCCTGAGGCACACCGGTGGTCACTGGCCGAGGCGAGCTGGTGGCCCTGCCGACGCGGACGGCGAACTTCCTGTCGGCCAGGAAAGCCTGGACGTAGGCAAGCAGGTTGCCCGCAACACCGAGGGCTCGCACAGCACAAATGACAGATTCGTGCGGGAGAGTGTCGAAAGCGCTGCGTACATCGAGGAGGAGGAGGAACGCGGCCTCTCCGGCGCGCCTGGCTTGTTCCAGCGTGCCGACAACAACAGCGAGGCAGTCTGCAGTGGAGCGCTGTGCTCGGAAACCGCACTGTTCTGGCGGAAGGGCGTCGCGGGCGTGCGCAATCCACTGGAGTCGGTGTAGTGCCATCGCCTCCATGGTCTTTCCCGGCACAGATGTGAGCGAGACCGGCCTGTATGAGGCGAGCTCGCGTGAGTGTTTGCCGCGCTTCAGCACCGGCACCACGACAGCAGAGCGCCACGACTCTGGCAGGGAGCCCTCACGGAAGACGGCGTTGTAGGCGTCTAGGAGGTGCTGCCGCTGGGCGTCGTCGTGCGTAGCATCTGATGTGTGATGCCGTCTGCTCCGGGGGCGGTGCGGCGTCGCCTGCGGTGCAGGACGCGCTGCTGCTCGTGGAAGGTGAAGTCGTCGCTGCACTGGCTGTCAATCGCCCGCGCGGTATGCGCGCGATCTCCCCCTCCCACGAACACAGAGCGCCCGCAATGCAGCGGCAGGGACGCCGGGTGCTGTTGAGGCGTTGGCGGCAGCGAAAGAGTCTGCTAGCAGCTCGGCGAGCGCCAACTCCGTGATGCCGCGGGCAACAGCGATGCCGAGAACTGGCCATCGTGGGGTCCTCGGATTCACCATAGAGCGCATGATGCGCCAGCCACGGTGCTGGTTTTGCGGGTCAGCAAGTGACGCGCAGAGTCTAGCCCAGCTGCGGCGGCGCAGCTGCCTGGCATGCCGTCGGCACACAGCGTCCAGTCTGTTGTAAGTGGTCCAGTCAGACGCGGCACTCGTGCGGATGGCGCGGCGCTGGGCACGGCGGCGGGCGGCGCGAATGTTCAACAGCTTATGTTGAATTCCAATGGCGGAGTCGGAGCAGCCGACCGACTCCGCGAGCGAGCACTCGACTCTGGCGTAGAGCAGCGCCTCCCAATCCGCGAGTGGAACACAACCTGCGCCGCCGGAGCAAGGCGGAAGCGGAACTTCTATCGCCGAGTTACCCAGGATGCCTTGCGTGTTGTCGTTTTTTTCCGCTGTTTGCTCCCAGCACCGCCGCGCCAGTCACTTGTCTCTTCAGCGCCGTTCCCCTGTTGTGTTTTCAAAAGTGCGGAATGGATATCTCGGCAAGCGTGCAGCGGCTTTTGCTTCCTCTGATGAGCGCACAGGATACGGACAAACATGGTAGGTGCCTTCGCAACTTTGAACACTGTGCTGTAAGTCCAATGCAACGCACGTGTTGCGTGGAGCAATTGTCTGTTGACGCTACATTTCAGTTGCGTAGTTGCTTTACTGCTGATGTGTTCGTTTCACTCAAACGCATCGCATCCGTCATTGTATTGTGCATTTTCCTGTGTGTCCGTCGTGGCGCAGAAGTAGTTGTCTAGCTTTATATGTCGCGAAGAAGCAATGAAGCAGTGACACGTGCCTGAGAATTTGTCTCCCACGAAATTTTAGCGGAGGTATCAGTGTGAGTGCATTCTGCTGCCGAATGGAGTTGTGCTGTTATGTAGGTCAGCACGGTAAGTGCACCCAATTTTCGAATCAGTCTCAGTGCCACAGAAATCTACAAATTGTTTTTCAAGCATCACTGTCGATTTCAGGCCAGAAGGACCGTACGGTAATTTTGATTAACAGCCACCTGATCAGGGACGTTGCATCATGCTAAGCGTGTGTAATGTAATCAAGAATGTGCACCTTGTGTTAAGCAAATATTGAACTTGTGTGGAACCTTGCATGTTTATATTACGCTATTATTCAAAATTTCGTGTTGAGATCAGGTAGCGCAGCAAACAGCGAGTTATTTTGTTAAGCTGTGTTAGGAAGTGTGACATGGCTTAATTGCTTACGTAGTTGCATGAAATGCACGTGGTGGCTCAATGTACTGCAACTAGTCACAGAGTACAACTTCGTAATGGTTATGTCGCTTCATATATGCCACCTTTATGAATCCAGGGCAATGAATAATGTTGCATTTGGTTTTTCCATCAACAGTGCCGGAACAGAGCAGCAAGAATGACCAACGCAGTGAGTTCATTTATAATGACATATTTATTTATTGATACTGTTAGCCCAAAGGCCGATAAAAGATGGAGAAATCATAAAATGAGCTTCAAAAGATGCTGCAAACACGAGCACTACACAAATCAAACCAGCAAATACAATTGCTTAATGCAGCTGTAACACCTCTACAACTACCCCATGCAGTTTTTGTTTGCAGGTACAGGCTGTGAATGGACAGCCGGGGAAACAAAGCTGCTATTTGATTATTATGAGCAGTACCTTGCCGAGATTGGACGGTTGAAAAAAATTCAAAAATAAGCAGCTAATGTTCAGCCAAATTGCAGCCCAGTGAGTCCATTTATAATGACATATCGTTCATTTATTGATACTGTTAGCCCAAAGGCCAATACAGGATGGAGAAATCATAAAATAAGCTTCAGAAGATAGCTGCAAAAACGGGCACTACACAAATCAAACCAGAAAATACAATAACTTAATGCAGCTGTAACACCTCTACAACTACCTCATGCACTTTTTGTTTGCAGGTACAGGCTGTGAATGGACAGCCAGGGAAACCAAGCTCCTATTTGATTATTATGAGCAATACTTTGCTGAGATTGGGCCGTTGAAAAAATTCAAAAATAAGAAGCTTATGTTCAGCCGAATTGCAGCGAACATTACAGAGGCGCTCGGAGTTCCGAAAACTGGTGAGCAGTGCTGCAGCCGCTACAAAACCGTCATGCGCAGAAAAAGAAGCGCAACAGCGCACAACAACAAATCTGGGAATTCCCCATGTGAAGTGCCCTTTGAGGATGAAGTAGCCAGAATACGCTGGCTAGATGACAGTCTCGAGCCCGAAGAGCTGAGAGACAGCTCTGGCGTTGTTGCTGTGAAGAGGCCAGCCAGCCAGGCGTCGGCCAGCCAGGCATCCGCCAGCCCAGCGTCGACCAGCCAAGCATCCGACAGCCCAGCGTCGACCAGCCAAGCATCGGAAAGCCAGGAGTCTGAAAGCCTGGCGCCGAGCCAAGCATCGACAAAGGAGCCTATGCCCAAAAGGCCTAAGCCCTCTGGTTCGAGAATGCTGGAGATGAAGATATTCTTCGATGAAATGAGCAAAATTCAAGAAGAAAAAGAAAAAAGACGAGCTACACGGGAACAAGAAAGAGAGAGGCGCCACAAAGAAAGGCAAGAATACAAGGAACGTATTCGGCAAGAAAAAGCAAAACAACATTCAGAAAAAATTAGGCTTCTAAGCCGTGCTCTTGGCCTTGAATAAAAAAATTCCAGTGTCCGAGAATATCGGCTTGTTTAAATAAAAGTGTACAGTGCCAAACATGTGTTTGTGTATTTAAAGATGGCCGCACGTTAGTACACACACCGCAGCCCCCAACTACTGCATGGACTTTATTTCGACCAGGCTACTCAATAGACCGTATTCACGCTATCACTCAGGTGATAGAAAAATGTGCGGAATATAACCAACCCTTATATGTAGCTTTCATTAATTACGAGATAGCGTTTGATTCTGTCGAAACCTCAGCAGTCATGGAGGCATTATGGAATCGGGGTGTAATCGAGCTGTATGTAAAAGTACTGAAAGATATCTATGGCAGCTCCACAGCCACTGTAGTCCTCCATAAAGAAAGCAACAAAATCCCAATAAAGGCAATACGATATTTCCAATGCTATTGACAGCGTGCTCACAGGAGGTATTCAGAGACCTGGATTGGGAAGAATTGGGGATAAGAGTTAATGGAGAATACCTTAGCAACTTGCGATTCACTGATGATATTGCCTTGTTTAGTAACTTGGGGGACCAATTGTAATGCATGCTCACTGACTTGAAGGGGCAAAGCGGAAGAGTGGGTCTAAAGATGAATCTGCAGAAAACTAAAGTAATGTGTAACAGTCTTGGAAGAGAACAGCAATTTACAATAGGTAGCGAGGCATTGGAAGTGGTAAGGGAATACATCTACTTAGGGCAAGTAGTGATCGCAGATCCGGATCATGACACTGAAATAATCAGAAGAATAAGAATGGCTGGGGTGCGTTTGGCAGGCATTCTCAGATCATGAACAGCAGGTTGCCATTATCCCCCAAGAGAAAAGTGTATAACAGCTGTGTCTTACCAGTACTCGTGTACGGGGCAGAAACCTGGAGGCTTACGAAAAGGGTTCTATTTAAATTGAGGACGACGCAACGAGCTATGGAAAGAAGAATGATGGGGATAACGTTAACGGATAAGAAAAGAGCAGATTGGGTGAGGGAACAAATGCAAGTTAATAACATCTTAGTTGAAATCAAGAAAAAGAAATGGGCAGGACATTTAATGAAGAGGGAAGATAACCGATGGGCATTAAGGGTTACGGACTGGATTCCAAGGGAAACGTAGCAGGGGGCGACAGAAAGTTAGGTGGGCGGAAGCGATTAAGTTTGCAGGAGCTTTGCCAAGACTTTCGTGCGCTTAATTTCTCCAAGCCTGCGCAGTGCTCGCTCTTCACCGGATTTCTCAATATGATTATCTCTGCAATTCTGCCACTGAACGTCACTGGGTACTTGTTCATTATCATCATCATCTGGCTCTACATCACCCAACTCAATGCACAAGTTGTGCAGAACGCAGCAGCTTATGATAAACTTATTGAGCCAGGGAATTGTGCAGAGCTCAAGATACATTAGCTGTCTGAAGCGCTTTTTTAGGGTGCTAAATGCATTTTCAATTAGAACTCTTGTAGCTGAAAACTTGTAATTAAAGTGCTTTTGCTGCTTCGTTAAAGCACCATAATCCCTGTACGGTGTCAACAGGTGTTCCCGCAGTGGATACGCTGCATCCCCTAAAAGATGGTAAGACCCCTGACAGACTGCAGAGATTTTCTTTGAAAGTGGGGACAAGCTGAACACATGCGAATCGTGCATTTTGCTTGAACTTCCAATGAACGTGTCCAAGAAGCGCCTTTTGTCATCGCAGACGGCCTGTAGTGTGAGCGAAAGGTAATGGTGCCTGTTGCAATATGTCGAAGCAACCTTCTTCTCCGGGCACTGTATCTTGATGTATGACCCATCGATGCAGCCAACAACATCAGGCATTCCAGACACCTGCAAGCAAGTGATACACTTGTATTGAGTGATATCATCCATGTCTGAACATAAAATGAGCATTTGCAAGGAGTTTTAAGGGAAAATACTGGTGCTCATACCCATTAACTGACGTTAACAGCATACCCTTCATGGCACAGCACCATTTATTTCAAGTTAAAGAAACAAAATACAAACCAAATGAAACTGAGAAGTACTGAGGGCAGCATACACTGCCGTGCACACAACATATTACATGTTTTTTTTTACTATCCACTTCTCTTTTTACTATAGCAAAATGGGAGAGAAAATAAAGCAAACCCCGTGTATCTTCCCTCAATCGATTTGAAGCACGTAATGAGAATTTGCTTGCCAAAGCAGACATGGTCTATATCGCATCGTACGCCCGGAAATCTGAACAGACATCTACTATTGTGGGTGATGACAAAGCATGCAGCATCATTCCTAAGCAAGGAATTGGCTGTGATCCCAAGAGATACTTTTAGGTTAAATGTTTCGACCGCCACTGGTACAAATTCTGAGTGTTGTCATCACAAGCTATCATGGTTTCATGAAGGTCCAGCATTGTAGCGCTTGAAATAGCAAACAAAACGTGCACAGTGATGTTGCAATATCAATAAAACTAGGCTGGCCGATATTCAGTGCTTCTTATAGGTAAAGAAAATCAAAACAAACCTTCTCAAAACTTTTGGTGAGGTTCTCCAGGTCAGCCGGAAATTTTATCAAGGACTGTCCCAGAGTCAGGAGGAAGTCGGCTACTCTATGAAGAATTCGGTAAACGGAGCTTTCCGACAAGTCGAACCGGCTGGCCACGTTTCTCATGCAGGTTTTGTTGGCTGCGTACCTGCGCAGTGGGATTACACGGATCCGAAAAAGGAGCTTCAGACTACAGTGCATTGCAAGCAACGAGCTCGTAGTCAAATGCGTTTAATGCAGGCATCCGACTCTTTCGCGTTTCATTTATCGTTGTTAATTTGGCAGGTGCATAGAAAAAACGGCGAGAACTAACCAGATAAAAGACAAGATATGCGTTTCCGCAGATTTCGCTGGAACCCCTCCATGTGTACCCGAAGGGCACATTGACGACGCGGCAAAGTCGGCGATCAACTTTTCCGCCACAGATCGAGATAGCCTGAAGTGCCTTCGGAACTGCACAAAAAAGAAACAGAAACGAAAGCACCACAACGTGTTAAACCTTGAGTATGCTGCTTTCCTTTTTCTTTCCTTACCTCATCGTCCGAGTACTGCCGCACGACGTCCTCGATGTAGCCGACTACTTTAGGCCTCTTTGCGGGAATTTGGAACATTCTGTCGAATTCCCGCTCGTAAGCGGCAGTTTCCGCGTCGCTGTCACTATCCGAGCAATCGCTCGTGTCGGAACTTGAGCTTTCCGACTCGGAGCTGTCGCTGTCGAGTAGCAAAAGCATTGCCGCACGCTTTGCCGAACCAGCCGAGCCGCTCATGTCGTCCGCCATTACCAACACAACTCGCGAGTCGTGACCGGTGGCGCCTCCCAGCAGACAAACGCGGTAAAGGAAATACGTCACGCAGAGTTCCGGTCCACTCCACCGATTTTGGCGGAGCAGCTTTTTCTGCTCCACGCAGTGACTCCCGCTCTGAATCCACTCCGACTCTCTCATTGGAACACCTTACTCCTGCTCTCACTCTGTCATTGGAACAAACTTGCTCTGAAACGAGCAGAAAAACTTGCTCCGACTCCGCCATTGGAATTCAACATTAATGTCCGGGCAGGGAGTGCCGGCCGGCACAACCACACACGTCGACGCGCGCCTAGCAGACTCCGCTATGTGCGCGAAAAAATCGGCGTCGCGCGACCACTCGTGACAGAAATCGCGGAAGAGTGTCCACCGAACCACAACGCATACTCGAACAACTGCGCGGCTGGGGGAGGTGGGTGATAGGGTGAGAAGGAAGTGATCCGATCCGGCAGTGTCCGGTGCGCGTTGCCAGAAATATGAGCAGCGCTCCGAGACAAGTGCCAGATCGATCGGCGAGGTTTGTACGCCGCGGCGCACAAACGTGGGCCTCCCGCTGTTTAGGATGGACAGGCCCAGCGTTGACGCGGTGGCAAGGAGCGCTTTACCTCGCAGATCACTGTGACCACCTCCCCAGCTACGGCGGTGAGCGTTAAAGTCCCCACAGACGACACAGTCGGCCGAAAGCGAGGCAATCAGGCGCGTGAGGTAGGTGAAATCGTTCTGCTGGCGGCCGTTGCGACCGCCACCTGGGCGCATGTAAACAGATGCCACAGAGGTGTCGGCGCCGCAGACGCGCACGGTAGCGGCCACGCACTCTACCACAGCACTGCACAGCTGACTTGTGTCGATGAGGACGTGCGGGAGGGTGGCGCGGATGTACAGCGCAACGCGGGGGCGCTTCTGCGGATGGGCGCTGTCGTGGCAAGGCGCAGAAGTGCAGTGTGCCAAGGCGCACTCACTGGCACTACTGTAGCCTACGTAACCAGGCAGCGAGACCTCCTCTGCACGCACATACGTCTCCTGGAAGGCGAGGACATCGTAGTCGTACAGAGGCAGATGCTCGACGAGCTCCGAGTGCCGGCAGCGCAGGGAATTGCAGTTCCACTGCAAAATGCGCGGCCGAGGAACACCCTGAGCTCTAACTGCCATGGTGGGTCAGTGCCCCGTGGGCGGCGAGAGCAGCGGCACACAGCGTACGAGCAGGCGAATCGTGCGGCAAAAGTTCCGTGGCACACTTCAGTGCGGCAGCGAGCAGCGCGATCACTGCGTCGCGTGGGTCAGTGGGAGCCACAGTGACCGCCGGCGAGGGGGTCGACGTGTTGCCTGCGACAGGCGGCCTCGCCGGACGGTTATTCGCGACATCGGCGAACGTGCGGCTGTCGTCGACGCGCGATGAAGCTCGAGGGGCGGCGAGGGGTTGAGGGCCTCGCGGCGCTGTCTTCTCGGCGTCACGGACGATGGCGGCTGCCTGGTGGCGCGTGATCGGCTCGATCGACGACGCGACCGTCTCGGCAATGCGGCGTTCCCGCTGCCAGTCAGGGCAGCGAGGCTCGGTCGCGCTGTGTCGGCCGCCACAGTGGAGGCACTTCGCGCTCCTCGCAGTGCAGTCAGCCCTCGAGTGGCTGCCACCACACCTCAGGCAGCGGCGCGCCGACACGCAGGCCTCGCTGACGTGGCCGAAGGCTCCACATAAGCGACACTGCGTGGGGCGGGGGCGCCTTGGGTTGACGGGCCGACGCATCTTGAACAGCGCAATCTCCTGTGGTGGTGTGCTGCCCGAGAAGCGCACGACAAAGTTGGGCCCCGCGCGATAGCAGCCGAGAACGGGCACCGCAGAGTCAATGTTCGCGCGCACGGTGTCAGGGTCGAGGGACGTATCGACGCCGAAAAGGACACCGGTGCACGAGTCCTTTGGGGCTGCTGCAGCACGCACAGGGACATCGCAGATGTCCGCCACCGCTATGAGGGGGGCCAATGATGAGTCCGGCAGCGCATCAACCGCTACAACATTCAGCCGAAAGTTGACGCGGACGCGGTGCGCGCCAGCCACCTTCGAGAGCTGTGCCACGATGGCCTCTTTCGATGATGAACGAAAGTTCCGCTGGCCCACGGGGCGAAACAGCACGGTGTCGCAGGGCTCCCGGATGGGCGCGAGGGCGGCCTCTGCTCGCGAGGTACTGCGTCGGCGGCGTCGGCGGTTTCGCTTTCGGGAGGGGGGCGTGGCACCCGTCGTTGCCCTCGATGCAGCTGGCATGCTCGGCTGCGCCTTGGGAGAGGGGGTCGCCGGGGCCGGTTTTTCTCTCTCGCCTGTCTTCGCCCGCGGTGGCATTGTATGCGGCGCCCGGTGAGGGGCTGGCGGTGGGCCGGGAGGAGGAAGGGAAGAGAAGGCGTCCTCTGTCAGGGGAAGGAGGGGGCTGAGTACACAGCTTGGCCGGCTGTTCCCCGGGGGAGCGGGGTCCTCCTCTCTTGATCTCTCGCCCTCCAAGTCGTTGAGGGCCACGCTTGCCTCCAGGGAGGGGGGCAGTGTAGGAGGCGACTGCTCTGGGGAGGAGGGAATGTAGTCCCGGCTGTCAGTTGAGGATGAGGGAGACGACGAGGAAAAGGGGGACGACGATGACGTCGCCTCGCTTTCTGGCAGGCTTCCTCCGCTGACCGTGACCTTCTCTGATACCCCCGGCTGCGCTCGAAATGGGGAGCAGTGGAGGGGGGTCTTCAGGAGGCCCTGAAGCTTTGCGAGCTCGCCAGTGGGTGACGTGCTACGGCTGGAATGTGCACGTGGCGGGTCCGCAGGGGGAGATGCCGCCTCAGCTGGAAGAGCCGTCTTGCGGCGCTTCGTTTTGCGAGTGGCGGGAGAGGTGGCTGTGCCGGTGCGAGGATGTCGCCCTGCACGGTTTGTGCCTCGCTTCTTGGTGGGCGCCGCTCGCTTGCGTTTGATGGTCGTAAGCCGCGTTGACGGACCATCATCCTTGGGGAGCCGGGGCTCTGGCATGAGCCGCGGGGTTGCGGTGAAGAATTCCATGTTCCTCGAGCGGCCAGGAGTGCTGCTGGGCGCGAAGAACAAATACTCTTCCGCTGCAGGGTCACCCATTAAGGGTGCGCTAAAACGGCGCTACATCCCGCGGGAGGTGGATCGAACTATGTAATGAAATAGAATAAAGAACTTATAAAAGAAATAACTAAGAATGGAAAATATACTGAAACGCGGACGGAGCTCAAAACGTGACCTTCTCGGTCGGCTGTCCGAGGTGAACTCCTCCTTGGAGGCGATGCCTCCTCTCGGCGGGCCAGACGGAAGCGGTCCGCAAGGCGAGGAGGAAGGCGCGCTCGCGCCTAGTGAAGCCGGCCTCCGGGAGATGGCGTGGCGGGCGTCCCCGCGCTAGGGTGCCTCGATGCGCGCGCGCGCTCCGTTTAGGGTGAGGACAACCACGTCGTCTGCTAGCGCGGCCGCCATTTTCTTGCATACGCTGGTCGCGGTGCGCGCGTTGGCTGCGTGACGCGCCTTGAATGTGCTGGCCCCGCTGGCAGTGGGGGCTTGTATGGGCCTTTACCTTTGATAATTATACCTTTTCTAGGGTAGATGAAAACTAGGAGTAAAGATTTGGTGACGCATTCGCTATTTCGAGACGATTAGTGAAGGTATATCGGATATCTTTTTTTTTTTTAACGTTAGATGAGCACGGCGGGCAACTTCTCGCCGTCGTGCACTTGCTGTCGTTGCGCTGACATATGGACAGAGCGGTAAGTAGGCGAAGTACGCGAAGGAAGGGAACTGCTGCATATTCAACTACGGATGCACGGCATGTTTACGTCCACTAGTAATATTCTTCGCCGTGGTGACATAGGATTACCTGGCTGCAAACTGTCATGCGTAGACCATGCAATTAAAACATGAAGGCTTAGGCGCAAGGAAAAACAATGATTTAATACCTTGATCCACAAATACGTGATGTTTAAAATGATAACGAAAACACTTCACTGCAGTTGTAATGCTGCTTATGATTACTACACTTAACTTTTTCTCATGCTTATGTGCATGTATACGAAAAGTTCATACTTAATACAGCGTCTTTAAGTTAAACTAACACCAGCACAAGTTTTGCTTCCGTGACCTCCGGCACGTGTGGCTCGGTACTGACGTAAATGGATACGTAGCCGCAGTCTTGTGTAGGTGGCTATCAGCATTTTAGATATTGCTTCCCTGTGGTCTGCGCATGTGTTCAGGCATGGCCGGTCTACCTTCGCAAGGTATTCCGTAAGCGATTTCAGCGGGGACTTCATAGTGTGTATATTGTTTGTGCACCACGCGATAACACCCGTGAAGTGCTCCTCGTAGTTCTTTAGAGTGCGGATCACTTCACTGCTCGGATAGATCAAGTTCCGTCCATCCCTTACATACTCCTTGAGAACTGCCAAAGAGGCATATTCATTGCTTGCTGCTCCAAGGAGGGCATCCTTGCATTGGGAACAGGATACGTTCTTTACGATGCTTTTCAGGATGAAGCCACCAAGGTAGTATAAAATACAACATTCCGTTGACGTCAGCTCCTCAATGAACAAAATCTCAGAGTCGTCTATTTCTTCGGACAAATTTTCTGAGCACTGCTTCTTTGCTTGAGAAAGGAGGTCGACGAGGTACTCTCGATCATCAAGCTCATAGTTTGTTGTTCGCGGTGTGTGTAGAAACTGGCTCACGCTGACAAGCCTCAGAGCACATTTTAAGTCATATGCCGTTGGCACTGGCTTCTTTAGGCGTACTACAGAAAAAAGATTTTCGAGGCAGTCTTGAAGTAGCCTGCTCGTTAGGAAAAATTCGTAGCGTTCATTGCCCAGGAAAACTTCTTGGAGGCGAAAGACGACCGTCGTGGAAATGAGGAGCCCAGCTTGGGATGGTTTCCATTGAGATGTGGCGCCCATATTCATCCCTTGAATTGTTTCTGCTGCAAGGCGCAAGGTTTTCAGAGCGGCATAATATTTGTCCATATTCCGGTTGCTTAAAGCTAAAGTGGGATGGCGTGACGACATCAAGGCATACCACTTTGACACCAGATCCATGAACCATGCTGTCGTTTCCCCAGATGGGTCAAGCAGCCCTTCTTTTACCAAAAATCGGATGGCCGGTGCAGCTTCTCTGAAGAATTGGAGAGCTAAACTAACCTTCATTTTTGTGAAGTGGCCGCTGCTCACATGAACCTCCGATAGGGCAGGGGCTACTTTAAGTTCCCTTTCTGCGTCGTAGTCCACCACTGCCTGGACGTGCTCCAGTTTCACGTTCGGTGACGGAAGGTTGTTGTCGAGCACGGTGGCAGCGCTCAGTGTAAAAACTTTGGAGCTTAAAAGTTGCCCTCGTAGGTTCTTCAACACATGTGCTGCATCGGCAGTGAAAAAAAGCTCTTTACCGTCCAAACATGGGTGTGGTATCGAGCACACTGTGCTGGAATTTCTATGGCTCGAAAACCCGAATTCTCGCCACATTGCTCGATTTGCTGATCCCATGTCACATGTCACTGCACGGACTCTTAGGGAAATCTGGCTACAGCGCCGGGTGATGTCGCGAACATAGTCTTTGAGCAGGGCACCTTCCACGTGTCGGCCAGTGAATTCATATCCGATGACTTGCTTCCACCGCTGATTAATTCCGTCCAACATGAACACCAACGCGTGATTGGCGGGCTCCTCTGGCTTTGAAGGAAGTGAAGACATTCTCCAAGGAGAATGTCTTCACTTCTATCCAATTCAAACGCCGTAGCTATTTCCATCTCGTCCAGAAACAGCACGCAGTCTTTTTCCACGTTTTCCATAGTCTCTGCCTTGCACTTCATGACGTCAAAAACTTCTTGAAGAATTCCTGGAAGGAACCTCAGTCCCTGGATCCTCCGCGCCAACGTCCTGCTGGACGGAAGAGGATAACCCAACTTCCTCAGTGTCTCATAGCCGGTCGTTCCGCAAGCAAACTTAATTTGCAAACCTTGTTTAACTGTCTCCGCAGACCATGTGTGACCCTGGGTGCTATATTTAGAAAGAGCGGAAATCTGATCTGAATTCAAGAACCGCGTATTTCTTGCGAAATTATCCGCCTTACTTTCAAGCTTTTGCACTTGCTTTTTGAGGTTTTGGATTGCGTTCTTAGCAATTGTGTGATGTTCTTGAAGAGTGGCGTATTTTCTTTCCATGTCTGCCAACTGCTTTTTCAACTCAGCACAATTCCTTTGCGCCTCACTAGCTGTGGGAGTTTCATCTGTCGAGCTTGGAATTCTGACGTGCAAAGCTTCGTCACCTGGGTTGTTGACTTGGAAGTTGTTCGATGACGCCTCTTGCGTTACCGTGTGAGTTGACTCGGGGAGCATTTCCCCTGCCTCTGATCCGGCGTGAGGTACTTCAGGGTTGATTACCTCTTCATTGGTGGATATGGGCACAGGCTGCGTTCTGTCTCTAGGTGGCTTTCGCTTCCTTAGAGCAACTGGAAGCAGAAAGGTACACAAGCCGATTATCAAACTAAGCACTAAGATGAGGGAAAACGCGGTATCAAGGAATATGGAAAATCAAGACAATGCGGAAACAAGGCATGGCCAGCGTCTCGGCAATCTTTATTGAGTTTTCAGTTTTCCACAAAGAAAACCTAAGGGTAGGAGGGCAAATAGGTATACATAAGTACCTGACTAGGTATCCGCTCCCTGTAATAATTACAATGTCGACTTGGTTAATTACACATTAATTAGCCAACGCGACTAATTCCCTTTTTCAAGAGGAAATGTGTTAAGTGGGTGCGTTGAGATTAAGGTTGTTGCACGAACCGATCGACAGTACAACTGATTAGGTAGAAATGCTTCTCGATATGAGCGGCAGAAGCAGCATTGATACACACACGCGCACATACGTACATACATACGTACAATCATACATATATACATAACCTGTTAAAGTCAAAATAAGTGACGCATGTCGGGCCAGCGGCTCAAATACTGCTGAAATGTTTCCGAGCGACCACCACTCTTTCGGTAACGAATGTATGCACTTTCAAAGAATGAGGCGGTGAATCAAACGGGAAATACCTACCTCTGAATGGGAAAACCGTTGGTACAGCATTTGGTTTCAGCTTCTTGCATCCATCTGCTCGGTTTTGTTCAAAACAGGATTCTTCAAAGTGAGCCTGCACGAAAAAGTATTGTTAATATAGGTGCCTTATTCACCCGAGAAATAAGATTAAATGACATTAAAAGAAGGAAACCGAACGAACTGACACCGGCACACATATGGGCTCACATCTGCACACATGCACAAAATAAGGCGTCATTCACAAATTTTTTCACCTCCATGCGCTACTTCCGTGACTTATGATATAAAGCTGGAATAAATGTCATGAATAGCATAATTTTCGCACACAAGAAAAAGTATAAAAGACCTTTATTTGAAACAACACGGAGTAAGCGCGAGCATAACGCGTCGCATGCTCTTTTGCGCTCCGGGATTCGCCCTCCACACTGCTATATGCGCCTGTCAAATATGGGTAGCGAGGGCTTTTGGTGAAGCAAGCGTGATGCGTGGCTGAGAAAGATCGTTTACATTTTTATAAGGCTGTGCCTTATTTCGTGATGCCAAGCGAAATAAATAGAGCTGCAAATGTGACTGGGGTTTCATGTCGGCCCCCAGCTCTAAGAGGCTACGTCCGTTTGCAGCGATCAAATATCAGAAGGCCGCAAAAGCATGATGACGGCTCTAACATGAACACATAAAATCGTACGTCTGGTTTTTAGAAACAGTTGCACAGACAAGCTGTACGTAAGCCTAAACATAGATTTGGTGTTGCTGAGAAATTGGGTACTTACACTGCAGATACACGAGTAGTTCGTCAGCTGCCACTTGTCCCGCTTGATTTTCACAGTCCACAGAAGTCGTCTTTTTTTGGTCTCTAGGAAATGAAAACATTCTCCAACCATTCTTAGCGCTGTTAGTGCACTGGGGAACGCAGCAGCCAGGCATTCTGCAAAGAGACTGCGTGAAGAATGCCGCTTTCCGTGTAGGGAGCGAGTCGGCGTGCCGGCGGGAACGGATTGCAAGAAAATGGCGGCGGCGCCTCCCGAAAACTGGTTTTGGCGGTGACGACCCCTTCAAAGAGTGGCGCCACCCTCTGCGGAGAGCGGGCGCACATCGAGGCACCCTACCCCGCGCAACCCGGTTACAGTGGCTAGAATAGGAGAAGTGTAATGAGCGCGCCTGCTTCGCCGTGACGCTTCGCAGGGAACGGGACAGGTGGCGCTGTAACCCGCTTACACGTCAGGCGCTTGGAGCAGACGCGTTGCCTAGGCCGCGCCCAGTTGAGTCTCTTTATCCGATTTAGCGTTCATGTTGCTACACAGTCTAAAATAACATGGTGCAGCACAAGGATGTGGCAAAATCTTCTGTAGAAGTTTTTAAGCTAGCGAATGCGGCATGCATTAAACGAAATCCAAGCGACGGGCAGTCGCATACTCACGATAATGGCGTTTCCGTTCGACCTGGATTTTAAGCAGTGCCTTAAACAAAAGAGTGAGGGCCACAAATACTTTTATTGTCATAACAAGACTAAGTTTCCGACTCACAATATAGAAACACAGACGCGAAGCAGTCCCTTTTCGACTGAATGCTCATGTAAGACGACTGAGCTTCAGATGCTTTCTTTTCTCGCGAGATGATGCGCGTTCCTTGTTCAGGGACTTCGTGAAGAAGTGAAGGCGTGTGATGAAAAAAAACTTTATAATCTGGTTCGTAAGGTCGATACCATGGCGTGCACAGCCGACGACGACAGAATTTTTCTGCAGGCAGGAGGTCAGCTCATTCAGACTGTCTTGGTGTAGTTCATTGTAGCTGAACCATGTCGTGAAGGTAATCTCAAGGGCATCCACAAAGGAAAAGAGCTTCTCCGAAGGATAAAGTAGGCCGCCATTATCACAAAAATCTGTAAGTACAGCGAGATCTCTGTTCGCCTTCTGCGGTGATACGAGAAGCTCACCAAAGCAGTCGCTGCAGCCGCTTTTTACTATAGTCTTCCTGGCAAGATACCCTGCTATGTAAAAGACAAGTCGGGCATCGCTTGTCTTTTCGGGATACACATGATCAGGAATTATCTTCGATTTCTTGAGCACCTCAGAAGCTTCTTCGAGCTTGCCTTTGTCAAGCAGTGAATCCACTTGTTTGGCCTCACTTCCATCGGCTAACAGAGAGATAAGCGAGCCTCCTGCACAGTTCCCGCTGCTTGGTGCCTTTACCAGATCATAGAAGCTTAGGCAGTTCACTGTGATTAAAAATTGGGTAGCTATCGGGTGGTCGTTGCATCCTGAAAACTGACGGATAATGCCAAAGAACTTTTCTATACAGTCTTGGCTGAGTCGGCTTGTGAGGACGTACTTGAAACAAAGTTTCTCATTGAGGTACTTTAGAAGGCCCAGAGTAGCATCCAAAGTGACTCTCAGTCCCTCAGCGGTGCTTGCGGAAATGAATCCAAGCTTGGAACTTCCCAAGGAAGCTTCCCATTTGTTTAGGTACTCTTGAAAATCGATAATGTTCTTTTCCTGGGGAGAACCAACTTTAAGCCCTTTTGATGGGATGCGTGCTGTCATGGCCTCAATTAATTTTACCATCATGAGCACAAATGCTTGTGTTGGTGCCGGGTCACTCCAATGCTTAGATATCTCGCTCTTGTAGAAGAATAGCCCACGGAGAACTTCAGCACTGAACAGGTGGAATGCGAAGTTTACTTTCATCTTTTCAAAGTTGTTGGGGCGAATGTGCGACATCGTGATTTTAGGCATCACTTTCAATGTTACTGCGCATTTATCTTCATCGTACGCTGCCTTGATGTGCTCCATGTAAATAGAACCATCTGGTGTTTTGTAAGGAGCTTTAATAAAGCCATTCCTGACACATTTCACCAAATGTGGAAAATCGGAAATGAAAAAAAGGCGCCTCCCTATCTCGACGGGATGTGGCACGGATGACTTTATCGAGGATGAGGTCCCAAATATCCCAAACTTGCGCCACATAGATCTATTCCATGAGGCTCCATCAGAGGTGATAAAATCCACCTTGAGGCCTGCTTTCTCTGTAAGCAGCACGGCTTCCATTAAGATCTTCGAAAGCAGTGCAGCCTTCACATTTCCCCTGGAAGCGAAACAACCCAGTACTTGGTGCCATGAACCAGTCAATGGTTGAAACATAATGACCAAACCATGATCACAAGGCATGTGTCGTTCGGAGTCAGGTGTAAACTCTCCCAAGTCCACAAGCCCTTCCACCTTTCCTCCTGTGCCAACATTCAAGCATTCTGACAACTTCATTTCATCCACTATGAGTCCGCCGTGTCGTTTGAATTCATCCATTGATTTTGTTTTCTTGGCAATCCCTGCCAAGACAGCAGAATTAAAGCCGAACCCACTCTTGTACTTGCGTGTGTAAACCTTGAGGCATGATCGACTAGGCAGCAGCAGTATGCCCTCCCGTCTCACGTGCTCATAGAGCCTTGGGCTCTTCATCCTCATTATCATGCATTCTAGTAGCCAATCCGGGTTGTACTTCATACCTTTCGGTGACTTCCGTCGAGCACCCTCAAAACACTGCATGACGGCGAGCCGTTGCTTGGGTGTGAGGGCTTTTAGTCGGCCTTCGAGGACGGTTTCTTCGAGCTCCTCACTCTGCTGCTTCAGTTTCTGGATAGTTTCTTCGTACAATGAAAGCCTAGCCTTCAGCCGTCTGATAGCTTGCGCTTGCATCCGCCTTCTTAGTGAAATACGTGCAGCTTGACTCTGGTTGCGCTGTTTCCTTGCAGATCTTTGATTGAAAAGAGCTTTCCTCAAATGTTTGCATGAAATGCATGGCTTGCTTTCATTGGCGGTTCCCTGGCAATTCTTGCTTGAGATTACGGTTCCTGAGACTGAAAATTTCTTATTTCCAATGATGAAAGGAAATTCTTGAAGAGTTCCTGCACCCGCGCACACGCTGAGAACATCTACGTTCCTTAACAAACACTCAGGATCGTCTGACACACAGTGCGGTATCTGCACCCCCTTCAAGAACACTTCTTGCTTCACTCCATGCTCATCTTGGGTGAACACAACTAACTTCTTGGCGAACAGAATACTCTTGTCCTCAGTGGACTCACACACACTGTACGCAATAGTTAGGGGCGAAGCACTAAGCGTGTGTTTTCCCCATGAACACGACGGTAACGTCAAGTTGTCAAACGGCGCGCACGATGTATTCTCGAAGTCAACACTGTCTGTCGTACTCTCAGCCCTTACAGGTGTGGTAGCTCCCTTTGCACGTTTCTTCCTGGGTGGCGCATTCTGTTCACTTCTTGTTGGACGCTTTCTCTCTGGTGGCAGCCTCTTTGAACAATAAGCCGGTAGGTTCGGGAACAAAGTAGGAACTGCGCCTGGAAGCAGCACAGGCCTACTTCTCTCGATGCGAACGAGCTCACCGTTCACTTTATGCTCAAAGTGCCTTGACACGTACCGTTCGTCGAAGTGCAACTCGCACACTGCACAGTTTTCTTCCAGGTTTTTGTCAGCGCGAGGAATAGCACGCTGCCATTGTGCGAGCGCACTTGAGTCTTTAGGTGCACCAAACAAGGACAGTTTCTTCTTGCTCGACTTGTAGCCTGTTGTGCAGCCGGGCACAAAACAGTGACTCTGCCTTCTAGGCATGACTGCACAGATGCTAAAGCGGGCGAAACGTACACTTGACACGAAAACTGCACGCACACGACGCTATCGAAACAGGCGACGTGTTCTGCGCTGTGTCTGGGCATGACGTGAATGCGGGAGCGAGCGCCCCCATGCGGTTCCCTCTCCGTGGGCTTCAGCGCCTCCCATACGAGCCGCTCGGCGGTCGTCACACTTCCCTATTCTAGCCACTGTAACCCGGTCGCGCATTTACATTCGCTCTCCAGTGCAGCCGGTCGCCTGCAGCGCCGCCCCCGCGGCGCCAACGGGAACTATATATCTAGGTAACTTTTCGCCCTAGGGGAGTCTAGTCCCTGCGCCATCTAAAGCGCCTAGCGCCATCCTTCCCCTAGCGCCGCCGCCTCCCCAGCTTTTGCAGCGTCCACGGAGCGACGGGTGCGCTGCAAGCTAATGGCCATCGAAATGTCCATCGAAATGCGGCGCGCAGCAGGTAAGTTTCCACTTTGTCTGCTATATTGGTTCAGCGACAGTTAACATAGTGCGCGTGCCGCAAATGTTAGTTTTGTATTCACTTTTGTTCTTGAATGAAACTATATGCGCGTCCGTGGCAGATGCAAAAAAGAAAACGGGCACTTGCGCCGTACTCGCGCGCCTGATCTCTGTACATTCAGTCACACAGTTGGTGCACAGGTTTCTTCTGATCGCGATCGAGGCCAATCAGGATGAAAATTTGCGCTGTTGCACGGCCGTGCTAAGTTTGTTGAGCTGTAGCGCAGAAAACGAATACGCGCTCGAATGCTGGCGCGATGCTCGATCGACTGGATCCTTACCGAGCAGTATCGCTACCTTAAGTGCGCGGGTGTCACAGGTGTAAAAAGTGCTATGTGCTCACACCGCACACATTTTAATCTATATATTTAGAAAACATGCATTCCAGTCGTATCATTACTGATGAAATGGTACACTTGCGCGCGCATGATAAAATGTTCCATACCCACACCAATATCTCTGACGTTCAGGAGCACCTTGAAGCACAAGGATCCTAAGCTTAACAAAAGCCAAGGTGAATAAGCTTTTTATTCAGCAACAACTTTTGCACAGAATTGCGAATCATATCGTTTCCACAATAACAGTGCAGAACTCAACCGTACCAATAGCAAAAAGAAAAAAAGAAAAGACGTATTTTCAGCGCCGTACTCCTGTGAGCATCCGTAGAAGCACTGCAGCTGAATGCAGCGAATGCTTTCACAATGTTTACAGAATAACAAACAAAATTGCACGTGACTCAAACTTAAGAACAAGTTTGATAGTGGAAGAATCAGTGCTGGCACAAGAATAATGAACCACAGAATTACGAATCGTACCACTTTCACTGCAACAGCACAGAACTCAACCATGTCAAAACTTAAGAAAAAGTATTTTCATCACCATGCCCCTGTCAGCATCTGTACAAGCACTGTAATTGGATGCAGGAAATGCTTTCACAATGTCTACATTTTGTAAAATGTTAGGAATGAACACTGCATGAGAATAACAACAAACAAAATTTCACGTGACTCCAACTTCAGAACAAGTTTGATAGTGCTCCAGCTTCCTCTACACCAACAGCTTTCTGCAGTAGTAACAGTGGGCAGAACTCTTCATCCTGCACACGAGGGTTGGACCCTCCCGCGTTTAACCGTGCGTGGCTTAGCCGTGTCCGGGGAAAAGGGGATCCTGGGGGTTGAGCCGATGCTGGGTGTTCGGACCTTTAAGGCCCCCCGGCGGAGGTAACACACCCCTTTGGCCTCGGCTTCACGCAGACGGCACCCCCGGACTGACCCACCCGGGGGAAATCGGTAGTTGCCTTTTCCTGTCTCTCTCTCCCTCCAGCCTTCGTCTTTTTCTCACTTTTTCATCTTTCCTGTCTTCTCCTAGCTTCCGTTTACTTCCAATATTTCCAGGCAGCAAGGGTTAACCTTGTGTGAATAACCAACCTAGGTTATCTCATATTTGGTTATAGTAACAACGTACAGCTGGCGTTTGCAGGACCTGTTTTTACAGTCCCTGTAACGTCCCCTTGTTGGGCTCCATGGTGGGTGGCTGGCGTTATTGCCGAAAACTAAGTTCTCTTATGGCAAATTCCTTCCCACCCCTCCTTGATCGCCCTCAGAAAAGAGGGCGCACCGAAGATGTATTCAAGTTCTTTGGTCGTGAAAGACCCAACTTCCCACGATTTCATGTTATTCACTCGGAAAAATCAGACACACAAGTACGCACAATCTCCCCATTTCTAGTTTCAAAGTCCTTAACTGAGGCTCTTGGTCAAGGTTACAAGGCAACAAGGATGGCAAGTGGAGATCTCCTCTTGGAGCTCCAGAATCTGAAACAATTTGAGAAGTTATCCAGTCTCGTGTCATTTGGGGACGTACAAGTGACGGTGACTCCGCACCGCACTATGAACACTTCACGCGGCGTTGTCTCAGATGATGACCTGCTTCAGCTGACAGAGGCAGAGCTCCTAGAGGGCTTGAACGAGCAAAATGTGGTTAATGTGAAAAGAATAAAGATGAGGCGCGATGGTAAAGAAATTGCAACCAAACACCTAATTCTCACCTTCAATTCAAGTGTCCTGCCCGAATCAATCGAGGCCGGGTACATAAAGCTCCGTGTCAGGCCTTACGTGCCTAATCCACTCCGATGTTTCAAATGCCAGCGCTTCGGCCACAGCTCGCAGAGCTGCCGAGGCCGCCAAACCTGTGCTAAATGCAGTGCCAAAGAACACACCACTGAAACCTGTGAGAACGCTCTCCGCTGTGTAAACTGCGATGGGGAGCACGCCGCGTACTCGCGGTCGTGCCCATCCTGGAAGAAAGAAAAGGAAATTGTTACAATTAAAGTCAAGGAAAATATCACTTTCAAAGAGGCACGCAGGCGGGTTTCATACCTGCCCAAGAAAAGCTTTGCCGAAGTGGCGCGTCAGGGGGCAGCGTCACAACGGCCTCCGGCGGCTGTCCGACCCACACGCAGTGAGTCGGCAGTTACGCCGTCTGCCCCTGCGGCGGTTGCAGCTAGCGCTGCTCCGCCAACCGTGGAGAAGGGACCATCGATCCCGAAGGTGGGCGCAGCCGAGGCTGCCTCAACCTCCCAGGTCCCTTCCAGCGCTGGCAACGGCCGGCGCAGCCAAATCCCTCAGGGAGCCCCAACGACCTCCGGGCTGTTGGGCGCAGCGGTCTTGCCCTCCAAGGCAGGACACTCCCTGATAACCTCTCGCTCGCAAGAGCACGTGTCCGGCGCCTCACAAGAGGCAATGGACACTACACCTACCCCCAAGGCGCCCCAGGCGCCTAAGGAGCGGCGAGGTTCACTCGAACGCTCCAGAAAGGGCAAAACTCCCGTTACAGGGCCTCGAAAGGGCTCTGTAATTTAATCACTGTAATTTCCATAAACACTACTTCTGTTTCTGTACACACAGCACATATTATCTCCCAATATGGATACACAGATAATTCAGTGGAACGTCAGAGGTCTCCTTAGAAACCTTGATGATGTTCAAGAATTAATCCACAAACACAATCCCAAAGTGCTGTGTTTACAAGAAACAAACTTAAAACCCAAACACACCAACTTTCTCCGACAGTACATAACTTATCGCAAAGATCGCGATGATGCTGTCGCATCATCGGGTGGTGTCGCCATTGTTATCCATAAGAGCATTGCGTGTCAACGTTTACAGCTACAAACGCCTCTCGAAGCAGTGGCGGTTCGAGCTGTTCTCCTAAACAAACTCATCACCATTAGCTCTCTTTACATACCCCCACATTACAAATTAACGAAACATGAATTTCAATCCTATGTAGATCAATTGCCAGAACCTTATGTTGTTCTTGGCGATTTCAATGCACATAGCACCTTGTGGGGAGACTCTCGCATCGATGCGCGAGGTCGTCTCGTTGAACAGTTCCTTTTTTCTTCTGGAGCGTGCCTTCTAAATAAGAAAGAACCCACATATTACTCTCTTGGAAACAGATCCTTTTCGTCAATAGACCTTAGTATAGTTTCCGCGTCTATACTGCCTGAACTCAAATGGGAAATTACGAGCAATCCTTACGGGAGCGATCACTTCCCCGTACTGCTAAGAACATCTAAAGAAAATGAATTTCCGCCACAAGTTCCTAGGTGGAAGATAGATACAGCCGACTGGGAGAAATTTCGAAATCTATCTAGACTCTCATGGGCTGATATGTCTTCTCTAGAAATCGATGCCGCTGTGGAGTATTTTACAGCGTTTATAATAGATGCCGCATCTAAATGCATATCTGAAGGAAGCGGTTTGGCATGCAGACGGCGTGTCCCATGGTGGAACGAGGAATGTAGGATTGCTCGTAAGAAACAAAACAAAGCGTGGGGGTTGCTACGCGCTTCTCCCACCGCAGAGAATCTAGTCAACTTTAAAAAAGTAAAATCCGAAGGCAGGCGAACCCGCCGACAGGCCAGACGAGAAAGTTGGCACAAGTTTTTATCAAGTATTAACTCGTTTAGGGATGAGGCCAAAGCCTGGAACAGAGTAAATAGGATTAGAGGGCGGCAAACACATTCACTCCCCCTAATAAACACACAGGGAGATACACTGCAAGATCAGGCCAACTCACTCGGAGAGCACTTTGAGAGTGTATCAAGCTCAAATCATTATACGCAATCCTTCCTAAAATATAAACAAATAGAAGAACGTAAGCCACTACCAAGAAAAGGTCGAGAGAATGAGCCTTACAACCGTCCTTTCTGTATTGCCGAATTGAGAGCTGCCTTGAGCGCATGCAACAGCTCCGCACCAGGATCTGATAGAATCATGTATGAAATGCTCAAACACTTACACAATGACACGCAGGTTACACTACTCACACTTTTCAACACCATTTGGGATGCAGGGTACCTTCCAGCTGCATGGAAGGAAGCCATTGTGATCCCTGTTTTCAAACTAGGCAAGGACCCTTCCTCAGTGGCAAGTTACCGCCCGATAGCCCTCACAAGTTGCATTTGTAAGGTGTTCGAAAAAATGATAAATCGGCGACTCATCTTTTTCCTTGAACAGAGCAAAATTCTTGACCGTTATCAGTGCGGCTTCCGAGAAGGACGCTCCACAACTGACCACCTTGTACGTGTAGAAGCAAATATCCGGGACGCATTTGTACACAAACAATTCTTCTTATCCATATTCCTCGATATGGAGAAGGCGTACGATACGACGTGTCGTTACGGAATCTTAAGAGACTTGTCAGAAATGGGCATCCACGGTAATATGCATAATATAATAGAAAGCTATCTGTCAAATCGTACCTTCCGAGTAAAAGTCGGCAATGTACTTTCACGCCCTTTTACGCAAGAAACGGGTGTACCCCAAGGAGGCGTGCTCAGCTGCACGCTCTTTATAGTGAAGATGAACACGCTTCGTGCTTTATTACCACCCGCCATCTTTTACTCTGTCTACGTGGACGACATTCAAATAGCTTTCAAATCTTGTAACCTCGCAGTCTGCGAGAGACAGGTACAGCATGGCCTGAATAAAGTCTCAGTGTGGGCAGACAAGAATGGATTTAAGATCAATCCTAACAAAAGCTCTTGCGTTCTTTTTACAAGAAAGAGAGGCCTGGTTCCGGATCCTTCCTTAGAACTGTGTGGAAAACGAATACCTATCAGCAAAGAGCACAAATTCCTAGGTGTCATATTTGACTACAGACTCACTTTCGTCCCCCACATTAAATATCTAAAAGAAAAATGTCTGAAAACAATGAACATAATCAAACTTCTATCTCAGACTACATTGGGTAGTGACAGGAAGTGCTTAATGAATCTCTATAAAAGCCTCATTCGATCGCGACTAGACTATGGCGCCGTTATTTATCACTCTGCCGCCCCGAGTGCGCTAAAGATGCTAGATCCTGTTCACCATCTAGGTATCCGGTTAGCCACTGGTGCTTTCAGAACGAGCCCGATTCAAAGCTTATACGCGGAATCAAATGAATGGTCCCTCCATCTACAGAGAACTTATATCAACCTTACATATTTCCTTAAAATACAATCCAATCAACAACATCCATGTTTTAACACTGTTAACGATATGACCTGCACTACCCTTTTCCATAATCGCCCCTCTGTAAGAAAGCCTTTCTCGCTACGAGTGAGGGAGCTTAGTGAAGAAATGCACGTTCCACTCCTTGAGCTTCGCCTAATGCATCCAGCCAAGCTGCTACCTCCTTGGGAGTGGCAGCTCATACAATGTGATATATCTTTCGTGGAAGTGACAAAGCATGCTCCAGAGATTGAAATCAAGATGCATTTCCGGGAACTCCAGCACAAATACTCCTGCACGGAGTTCTACACCGACGCATCAAAGTCACACGACGGGGTGTCCTATGCAGCCGTCGGGTCCATCCTTCTCGGAATCCGACGTACTGCACCCGGAAACTAGTATCTTTACGGCTGAGGCCTACGCACTGCTCTCGGCCGTAAAGCATATAAACAAATCACAACTCCCGAAATCAGTTATATATACGGACTCCCTCAGTGTTGTGAAGGCCTTGATGTCTTTCTGTAATCACAAAAATCCAGTATTTGTTGAACTCTACTCCGCACTGTGCAAAGCATATATATCTAAGCAACATGTGATTATATGCTGGGTGCCTGGACATAGGGGCATCGAGGGAAACGTTCTAGCAGACCAGATGGCCACATCAATCTCATCGCATGCAGCTAACTCTACTGCTTCGGTCCCTGTCACAGACCTGAAGCCTTTCTTAAGAAGGAAACTACGAAACCACTGGCAACGCATGTGGGACGAAGAAATAAATAATAAACTGCATGTAATAAAGCCACAATTAGGTTTCTGGCCTCCTGTAACAAAATCCCGCAGGACAGATGTCCTATTCTGCCGTCTAAGAATAGGACACACTTTTGGCACACACAACTTCTTACTCACGGGAAACGAGCCACCAACCTGTGGTAGATGTGGGGAGAGGCTGACCGTCCTCCACGTCCTACTGGAGTGTCGGGAAGCCGAACCCGAAAGAAAAAAACACTTTCTCTTAGCATACAGGCACCACATCCCCCTTCATCCTGTTATGTTACTTGGTCCAGAACCACTCTTTGACACCAACGCCGTCTTAGGTTTTTTGGAAGATGTTGTGTTTCATTTTATTAGCCCCACACGTTCGTAGCACTTCCTCTCTTCAGAGGATGCTGCTGCGATAATTTGAATGAGCACATGCCTCTAAGCCCTTGTGGTTCAAGGGCTCTGGCGAGGCTGTAGTGCTGTAAGAAATTCAACGTCTCGCATATTTTAAACAATGCATCATTCTTTTACGATGGATTTTAATCTTCACAGTCTTAGTCATTATTCATCGCCATAATTTTATAGTACATAGATTTTACGCATTTACACCGACCATTTTTAGGCCACTTTACAGCCAAGTCACATCTTCCATAATACATCATTAACACTACCACCAGTCATGGCGCTCTTTGGCCAAACCTGGCCCTTGCGCCACAAAACAACACACATCATCATCAACTCTTCATCCTGAACAATGTGCAGTTTGGTTTGCCAACACTGATTACAATAAAATTAACAAAAACAGCTGTTGCTCATGGCAGTGAATTTAGAATGATCACACTCACTAGTTGGCAAAGATACCTTTTGACATCACTGGTGCAATTGCTGTGCACAGCGTGAACCCACAGACATAAAATGGCGCTCCTAGGATGCGCACTCAGCGAGTTTCCATTTCAGGAACAAGACCACATAACTACCTCCATGTCGTCCGAGGCGAAGGAGCTAGTTGGACAAGGTTACTATCAGGCTCTTCGAATTGGGATTGCCAGAATAAACACTGTGACTCTTGTAAACCTGGCCTAACTTTTGGCTCACCATGGCATGCTCAATAAGCACACATTTGGCACATTGGTGAACCAATGCATGTTTAATTTGCTACTAGGAGTTACATTGATATTCCTGACATGCCATGAAGGGCCACTAGCTTTGCATTTGGCAGTACACGAGGAACTACACATATGGAGGCTTGAGGAAACCATGCAGCTTTTTCATGGGACACACCCCTGCATGATTCACTAGAAAAATGGAACGGTGTGCCTTTGTGGCAAGTAGTGTTTCACGATGAGCCCTCCTTTTAGGCCAAATCCTTAACCTCTCAACAATGAGAGGTTAAGCGATGAGTTGAATGCCAAGGTGAATGGTTCTTCCAAAAGGTGCATTCCAGCAGGTATACCTGCAATCACAAGTAGATGAAAGCCCCACTGCAGATCTCACTGTGACCACAGCAAAGTAACTCGACAGAGTCAGTCATGTCCCTTACAATATTGCCGTATCGCTTTTGTTATTCCTGCAGTGCATGGCCTCTGCTTATTGGACTTGACGGCACAAGTGTGTACATTGATGATATTGTCGCAGCCAGTGATGTCGTTGCCCTGCAACAATGTCCTTAAAAGCAGTCCGGGGACCACTAAAAAGTGCAGGAGTCAGTGTTTTGAAAGAAAAGTTTGTGTTTGGTACACTGTAGGGTTCTTCGGCTACTGTGGTGATGCTGTAGGCACCAGACCAACAGCTGGAAAATAGAAAGCCATCAGGGAGAACTTGCTGAATAGCAATACATAGATACAAAGTATCCTTGGAATGCTCAGCTTCTATAGCTATTTCCTGCAGTATCGAGCATAACTAGCAGAAAGCTTACATACACTGCTCGATTAAGAAGTTTCATGGAACTGGGGAGGATGTGAAAGCACTGCCTTTCAATGACTGAAAGCCATTCTAAGCTTGGTGCGAAAACCAAGCCATTTTGATGAGCCCCGTGACCTTGTACTGCCATGCAATGCTTCACCCAACGGTTTGAAAGCTGTCCTCTCACGAATCAGTGGCAAAGGTCTCAAAGCACCAGTATCTTTTGCATCCTGAACATTGGAAAAAAAGCAAGCAAAACTACACGCAGGTTCAAGGAAGTGGCAGCAATTGTCTTTGTACTGAAACATTTTGAACTGTATCTTGCTGGTCGTCACAAAACTGTGTACACTGCCCATATGCCACTACTGAGAATAATGAGCCAGGTGGACCGAATCCTACTAATGGTGTCAACCAGAATAATATGGCGGGGTTTGATACTTGGCTGCTACGACTATGAGCTTCTTTACCACATTGGAAAAATGCATCAGAACGACTCTCAGTCGAATCCTGCTCCCAAGGGAACTTGATGAGCGGGCGACGCTGGGAGACATTTTAGTTCTCAAAGCAATACAGCAACCACTGCTCATAGGCCTCCGTATAACACAGCTCATAGGGGCAGACAGGGTTGACAGGGTTCTTTCTGCAATTCCTAATGTATTTCAGGAAGGCGATACGAAGTAGTGGACTGGAAGAGAATTCACCCCATTCAAGTAATGTGGAAAAGAGCTATCAATCCATAAAGGTTGCATAATGCGGGGTTCGCAAGCAATTGTGCCAAGATATGCACAAAAGCAACCCCTATTGACGCTTCATGTCAACCACCTTGGAGATGTGGCAATGAACACTGCAGCACGTGGGCACTTTTGGTGGTCATGTATCTGTTATAGTACCAGTACTGCTTTTAGACATCAAATGACACAGATCACAAACATTAGTTAGGTGTATGTGACATTTTGCCCTTTATTAGTCAAGAGGGCCAACATGAACTACACAATGACATATATTTTTATCTATCAGGCACTTGACACATGAGTGTATGGATTGAGCTGCAACTAAATTGCTTCTCTCGACATAAAAGGAACAAAAAATGCATGCCATCAGAATAATTTCTTCAGCCATAACTGTAAGCTTATTCTGACCCACCGTGATGACTCATGAGCTACTTTTTGCTGCCGATCACAAAGTTGCAGGTTCAGCCCCTGTGGCCCCATTTTCAATGGAGGCAGTAATCTGCAAACACCCATATAGTATTTACAAATATATTCTGTCCGAGTAGTTTCTTGCAGCACTGTGGAAGCTGCACAACTAGTTAGCCAATAGGAAGACCGAATGTCTCTCAAGATGTGTTCACCCGTGCTGTATCTGCTATAGTGTGCCGATTGTTCTGTCAAAAATGGGTACGCTTACGGAACAAATGTTTTGTTGCTTTAACCATAAGCCATATTCTAAACTCGGAACACCGTTTCCACAAACCACATAGATATAGCGTGCGTACACCTCGTACCTTTGACTGTGCTGCATACTGGCAGCATGAAAGCAACCATTTACAAGGTTACAGTACATGAACAAGAATATATACACACGAAAACATACTCGCAAATGCACAACATGGTGACATTGCTATCACTGCATCATCTAACAGTGGTTAACGCACGTGCCGCATTCCAGATACCGACACAACACTTTCTTCCCTATTAGATCAAAAGCGGTCATAGCCCCAACACTCTGGAGGCTGCCTTTCCCAGCTGCTCTGTCTTAGGGGTATCAGTTCATTATCGGTTGACAACGGGTCTGACAGCTGTGGTTCAACCTGAGGCTTTGGCTGAACAACAGGCAGCGGAGGAGAGGTGACCTCAGATGTGTTTAACAGGCAAATTTCCCTGTTATCTTGGTTTTCGCCATCAAGCACACAATGTTGTAAATGATCTGCACTTACAAAACGCACTTTGTTTGCACTAACAATGAAATACATAGTTGGACACTTAAGTCGTGTAACATTTCCAGGAAACCACTTACACTGCCCTGCCTTGCATTGAACAATTCAGCACACGGTCACCAGCTACAAAATATTGTGGGTTCACTCTGTGCTTATCTGCCGACTGTTTCACCCTTTTTGCTTTATCGGTTGTGACATTTGTCAGCTTCGGTCTCAACAAAGACAATCTTGGTCTGCAATTTCCTTCTCAAGAACAATTCAGCCGTTGTCTCTCCGGTGAATGTGTGCGGCGTTGTTTGATAGCAAAATAGAAAGTTGTCTATTCTGTGCTACACAGTTCTTGTACTGCCATTTTCTCTGTCCTCCAGCAACTGCCTAGACAGTGCAGTCTTTGTAGCTTGTACAGCATGCCCTGCTACCTCATTGGACTGCAGCAGGTACAGAGGTGTGAATGTGTGCTTCACACCATTAGTTTTCAGAAAACTTTGGAACTCATTGGCACGAAATTGCGGCCTGTTGCCTGTTAACACTTCTAAAGGCAGACCGTGCACAGCAAACAAGAGATCTAACCACTGTAACTGTCATAGCAGGCATCGTCGTGCTGCACACTTTCACTAATAACCACTTGCTATAAGCATCAATGGCTAAAAGAAACATTTTTCCTTCTTTCTAGGCAAAATCAAAATTCACCCTTTCCCATGGGTGCTCGTACATTTTCCACGAGGTCAGAGGTTTTAGTTGTGCTGTGGTTTTACGCTTTGACAAATGCTGCACTTTTGCACCGTTTCCTCCAGTGCACCGTCAATGCCTGGCCACCAGACCATCGACGTTGCGACCATTTTCATCTTTGGGATTCCCAGGTGATGTTCGTGCGTCTAGTGCAGCACAGCATTCTGCGAACATTTTGGGGTGACCACTCTGTTCGTCCAAACAATGCAACCAGCTTCAACTGAAAGTTCAAAACATCGAACCCAGAAAGGTTGCAATCTCCCAGAAACAGCCTTTAGCCAACCATGCCATATGTCGCAAATTAGAGTTAGTAACTTGTCGTGCATTGTTTCATGCTCTATATCCTTTGCTGTCAAAGGAAGCTCGTCAAGAGTGGGAAAATAAAAATATTCTTCAGTTTTCTCTGCCATTTATGGCAGTGGCAGTCTAGATAAGGATGGCCAATTGCTATACCGAGCTTCTGTGCTATCGTACAGCTGTAGTTAGCTAAGAAAGCAAACCATCGGTGTACCCTAGCAGTGGCCATATCACTGCTTTTCCTTTTATAGTTGAAGAGCATGGTTAGGGGTTGATTGTCTGTTAATATATTAAAAGCTTGACCATACAGGTAGTTGTGACATCTTTTGACACCGAACACAGTGCTCAAAGCTTCTTTTTCAATCTGCCCATAATTGCATTCAGCTGGTGACAGTGACTGGGACGTAGATACACTTGGTTTGTCTTTTCCGTTCACAGCATGCAACAAAATAGCACCAAGACCATGTATGGAGGCATCACATGTTAGCTGTATCTTTTTTTTGACGTCATACAGCTTGAGAATGTGCTCGTTGGTAAGCATTTCTTTACAAGCCCTAAATGCATTATCGCATTGGCACGACCAATGCCATGCTGTTTCTCTGCTCAACAAGTCATGCAGGGGTTTTAGCACTGTAGCTAGGTAAGGCAAAAATTCTGAGTAGAAATTAATCAAGCCCGAAAAGGCTTTCAGCTGAGTCACCTTTTCCAGTTTCGGCACATGCTCGATGACTGCTACCTTATCCACAGTGGAATGCAAGCCATTCTTATCACCCTTATGGCCCAGGTATCTTATTCGTTGTTGGAACAACTTGCACTTGTCAGTGTTGATCCTTATGCCATGTTCTTGTAGTCATATGAGCATCTCCTCTAACCTGTCATAGCACTGCTTTCAATCTTCGCCTGCGATGACGACGTCATCTAAGTAACAGGCGGTGCCAGACAACCCGTTTAGGATTTGGTCCATCACTACTTGAAACCTTGAAACACTGCCAGCACGCAGACTATGCCACATGGCAAGCATTGGAACCTGAAAGCAGCATTGGAACCTGAAAGCAGTTCTTGCGCTCGCTCGTCCAATTAAAGCTGCATGTATGCCTTAAATAAATCCAGAATTGAAAAGGCGGCTCTGCCATGTAACATTGCAAAAATGTCCTCTAGCAGAGGGAGCCAGTACTGGTCAACCTCAATTGCAGGGTTTACTGTGACACAGTAATCACTGTATAGCCGAAGCTCCTTGCCATTTTTCTTTGGCACGATAGCGAGAGAGCTGCCCAGCACTATGGCGCACACAGTATATGACTCCAACTTTTTCAAAGTTACCCAGTTCCTAATCGACCTGTCTGCACAATGCGTATGGCACTGATCGCACCTTGTAGAATACAACTGCTTGCCTTGAAACCTTTTATCACTCCATAACCAGGCTTGAACAGTTTGCAATATTTGTCAGTCAAGGGCATTTCCTTTGTCAGTGTGTTCACTTGCATTACTTCATCCCACTGGATTTCAACTTTACTGAGCCAGTTGCAGCCAAACAACACAGGCATTAATGCAGAAAGTTGGGCTAGTTGGTGTTGATGCGTTTGCTGTTACATAGTAGCGCTAACAAGACTAATGGAAGAAAAGTTAAGACAGGACAGAGTGCTAGACTTCAAGTCTAGCACTTGAATTCTAGCGCTCTGTCCTGTCCCAACCTTTTTTTTGTTAGTCTTGTTAGCGCTAGTAAGTATGTCACAGCAGACGTAGGCATTCTCACACTTTCAGTCTCTTTAGCAATTACTAGAGGCAAATGAAAACACTGCTCACAGTAACTCACTTCAACATCAATGATTCCTTCGGCATCAATCGGCGTGCCATGTTTGCTACCAGCTTGCCTGAGATTAGCACTCGGTAAATGCTTCGCACACTCTGCCTCCGACATTATAGAAACTGCTGCTCCTGTGTCTAGTTCCATGGGTACCTCTCCCGTTTAACTATACATTTATTACAATGCCAGGACTGCCTGAACGGTTATCGGTGTGACAAAGTGTAAGCAACTCTCTATCCAATGTTTCCGGCTCCAATTGGTGTGCCACTTTCGTTTTGCACATTTTTGCAA
The DNA here is from genome assembly GCF_038994185.2 of Dermacentor albipictus. NCBI lineage: Eukaryota > Metazoa > Arthropoda > Arachnida > Ixodida > Ixodidae > Dermacentor > Dermacentor albipictus. Next base: position 121,850,144 of record NC_091827.1, on the reverse strand, counting down.
GATGGCCTTTCTTTTGAGAGTTATAACAAGTGCTGCTGTAAGAATGGACAACTTACAGGTGCGTGCCGCCCCCCACATTGCTGACAAATTGACTTAGCTCTTTGCGTCAAAGTCCTTGGGTGTCGGCTTTTGAGGGCCGTGGTTGCTGCATGACCCTGCTTCTGAGCCCCGTCGCAACGTCGACGAGTTGCTTTGCCAGTGGAATTCGCTGCTGCTGTATGACTGTTCAGTGCTTTTTTGCAACCATTTGCAATGCATCTCTCGCTGCCATCTCCATGGCAGTGGCAACGTTGCAAACACAGTTCCAGGTGAGCTCGGTGTCAGTCATGGCTGGCAACCAACAATGTACAGCCTCGGGATAAAGACCAGCTATCAGGCAGTCCCAAAGTTCTTGTTCCAGGAAGCCGCCGAGATCGCATGAGGCTGTTAGTTTCTTGAGCAGGACCACAAAGTTTGTGATGCTTTCTTGAGGTGCTTGCTTCCTTTGATTAAAGTGGTATCTTGCGCTCACTATCGAACGCCTTGGCAAGTATTGCTTTCGCAGCATTGACACGACTTCCTTGTACATCAATGTGCGAAGCTTTCGATGAAGACCTCCAAGCTCACGCTGTCGGGATCAAATTCCGGTAGCTTGCCGACCGCCATCGCCATCTTCAGTTCATGTTCGATCGCACCCTCATTGCCTGTTTGTTGTAACCGTAGAGGGAGGCATAGGCCTCAAGAAATGGCTGTATTGTCCGTGAAAGCAACCATCTACAATATTACAGTACATAAACAAGAATATATACACGCGAAGATACACTTGTGCGTGCACAACAGGGTCACATCGCTATCACTTCATCATCTAACAGCAGTAAATGCACATGCTGCATTCCAGATACCGACACAACAATGGGCACAAATTGCCAGCCACATGACAAGTCTCTGCAAATGTCATGGAATGTCCACTAGTAGCACTATGTCGTGCGCATTCATCAGCCCAGGGGCCTTCTGTTGCACTCTTCGCAGATTACGGAAGCAAGGTAAATGAAACCCTGATTCATTGTTTTCCAATCTTGATGATGACTGTTGGCATCCCCTTTGAAACGAGGAAGTGACAAATGTTCATCTATCCGCCATGGTTTCTCACTGGCTATGGTGTTAGGCTGCTGAGCACGACGTCGCGGGATCGAATCCTGGCTACGGCGGCCGCATTTCGATGGGGGCGAAATGCGAAAACACCCGTTTACTTAGATTTAGGTGCACGTTAAAGAACCCCAGGTGGTCAAAATTTCCGAAGTCCTCCACTACGGCGTGGCTCATAATCAGAAAGTGGTTTTGGCACGTAAAACCCCATAATTTAATTTTTTTTTGCCAACCACATTTTGCCTTTGCTCTAATGGCATTTTGCTCCTGGCACATTGTCCTTTACGCTTCTGCTTAGGGCATGGACTCGCTTGTTTTTTTTTGTTGGTCGTCCGGCTGGGAATCGTCCTGAACCCCTTGGCAAGCCAGGTCGACGTCTTGCAAGGCTAGTCGGCTGCACTTTAATTTTTTTGCCATGCCTCTTTGTTGCCACGGCGGAAGCCTTCAACCTTATGAGGAATTCGTGAATGGCACTTGTGGTGGTGATCCCATCCAGATGTGCACTCAGACTGCAGGAGTGCAGCACTAGCAGGGTCTCTTGCAGCTGCTGCGTAGATGCGCTGCATGCTCTTGCTGAATGATGAATGCTCATACTGTTCTGCCAGGTCCTGCAAAGGATGTTTTTGTCAGCTATTGTTCATTCATTCTAGCACAAACCTACTAGCTGTGAATTTGCCGTGTGCTTAAATATGTGGACACTCTTAAGCAAAAATGCATCTTGCCTTTTTATAATATAGTGTGCCCAGAAATCGGTCGTAATGGCAAATTTTTTTTGTATGTGCCTTAAGTTGTTGCGCATCTTAAGAGCAGATGTTTGCAATTTGACCAGTAATTTATATTTGAGTATTCATCACAAACAGCCTAGAACAAGGCCCTCTTTGCATGCACTCGTAAATGTGTGTGTGTGTGTGTGTGTGTGTGTAAGACACTACAGGCAAAGCTACTAATGTAATCAGTTCCGTCCAGTCAACTAGCTTTCATCTGTAAATGCATAAAAGTAATCTTGCAACAACAGCTATGCAATGGTGGGCAGCATGAAAAAACTGACATTGAAAAGACTAAAAATGAAAGAAAACATGGCATCTGTATCAGGTTAGCGTGCTGAAACATGGAATGTAACACACCTCAGGGTGCAGGCTGGAGCCAGCATGTGGCTCTTGTGGAATGCACAGTGGCTCAGTGCAGTTGGCACTTTCTTGTGCAGCTGGCTCACTGGTCCCAGAAGAAAGAGAAAGTGCCATGTCGTCTTTCTGAACAGTAAATGGCACGAAAAATTGCTCTGGGGGGCATCGATCCCCAAGTGCCAGATGAGCCAGCTCTCTGCAGTCCCCTGAAGTAAGCTCTGGGCTGTTTGGGAACAGCCCACCAAGGGCCCGCTGTACAACTGCTTGATGCTTGCAGAAGGCTCCCTGGCTCCCCTTCCAGCAACTGCAGACTCCTACATCAGCCCTTACCTCATACGTCCCATTACCCAAAGAGTTGGGCACATTGTAAACATTCTCTTCAACTTGAACTATGGATTCTGGTGGGATTTCGGGCATTTTTTGGAGGAGGTGCTGGAAATCAATTTTGTGTGATTGTTCACGATAATTTGCATGACGCAGCAGCCGCGTTTCAAAATATTTTTCCCAATTAGTCATTACAAATTCAATTAGGGCTACTGCGTTGTAAGCTTTGGTCCGGCTGAGAATGACATCCTTGAGGATACGGACAGATGCCTCAGAATAGTTGTTAGTATTCTGTCCTCTTGTGACAATCCCAGCACGGTACAAAAGCACCCACTCATATTCACGTTGAAGGAATGCCTCAACTCTTTGGACATAGGATGGATAAGGCAGGGCATGTAGGCATGCTTTGGCTGCCTGAAGGTCATCTTCATCTTTTGCGTAAAGGATCTGAAACATAATATGAAACATCGATGTGTATCAGTTCGTTTTCAACATCCTCATTGTCTTCTAGCGGTGTTTTCCATATAGTTCATTGGGAATTTTAAAAAGCCCATTCTTGCCAGAAATTTCAGTATGCAAGAAATAAGTTAGGCCAAATTATTGCTGTATCTTGTGCACAAGCTCTGTGAATGTTATTTCTTTCATTTTGCTTGAATAACTCCATTATCCAGTGGTTGTCAATTTGTGGCATATGTCATGCATTATAATGATTGCATTTTTATTTGTTAGAATTGTTTCAAAGAAGTGTTGTGAAAACATTTCCTTCACTATGTGTATTATGCAACATTAACATAGCTGGCTAGCATGATATTAACACTAATGAATGAAAAAAATTGCCATGAGAAATGGCACTCACTCGCACAGTGAATTATTCACTGTGCTAGCATTAAAGACCTGTGTTTCGCCCTGCTTGTTTGCATCCAAAATGGCCAGAAATTACTCATAACTGACATTACAGAGAATAAATTTGTGCATTTTAGAATAATACCCTGATAAAAAATTCCAGTCTTAGCAGTCGCAGCACTGAAGCTTTAGTGCAGCCCTGAAAGCACAAATGAGTAAAAGGAAAATCAAATTGAAGCTTTTCTATACCTATTTTGGGACCGAATTGCACTACAGATACAGAAGAATTTTATGCCTCCAGACTAATCAATGAATCAGTCTTTTACTTGCGACATCTTTTGATGACTTTAAAACAATGTGTTTCACATGTGGCCAGTGATTGCCAAGCTTTGATGCTGCAACATTGAAGCAACATTTGAAGCTGCACCACATGACATGACAGTGTCCCATGTCATGTGGCACTTTCTGTGGTGCAGCTTCTGACATCAAAAATAATCAGATCAGTGACTGTGGAACCTAGTCGTCGCTGATCTGATTATCTGATCTGATTATTTATAACTTTTGGAGAAAAAAGTACACATATGAAATATGTATACTTTTTCTCCACAAGTTGCAAATCGATTCAGTGAAATGACATTTTAGGACTGTGGACAGCATCCTCTAGCTCATGATAGACCAAATGACTGTGACTCCACCAGAGGCTCTCCAGTGCTACCGTATATCGAGTAGATGGAGCAGCTGGGAAAGCATGTGGTCTTGGGAAGAAGATTGTTTTTAGAGCAAATATTTATACAATGCATATTGCATGTTTCTTGTGGATGATGCACGTGGGCGCCCACAAGCGTGATAAGTCTTCAACTTAATCAGTTACAAACTAAGTTGCATCATGTTTTAGCGCACCTTGTGTAGTATATGTATTGTCCAAAGGTAAACATTGGTACTAGTCTGTGCCATTTTTTCCCTTAGTCTTCTTTTTTTTTCATTTCGTGTTTCTCTTGGCATGAGGAACCTAGCGTGGTAGCTTAACATGAACATATGCTAACTAGCCGTACTCCTCGCCTTATGTAACCTCTTTGCTCTTTACACCATCTCGCTTTGTTGTGGGCTTGCATATGTTCTCTGTCGCTTGTATTCAATCAACATCCATCTGTAAATTACTCTTTTGTGTGGTGTAATGTCACCAACATGTTGTTGAGTAGTGAGGCAAGTGAAAAAGACAACCAAGGTCATTCTGACCTGATATGCCGCACCCATTCTTTTTTTTCCCAATCCAGGTTATGAAATGTAGTTCTCTACCTTTGTTCTGACTATAAAGTTCCAATCTTGCTTCATGTGTGGCTCAGAACAAGCTTCACCAAAGATCTATCGTGCAGCGCCTCTTTCTGCAGCTTCCAGCTGCTGCCTCCATGGGACAGAAATTGTCCATATCTTGCGCCATTCACCTACACTCCCACGTTGGCTTAAGCTGCAGCCAGGGTGACAATTCACAGCTGAGAGGGGCGATAGCAGCGTCAGCATTGCTTCATATTTCATCACTTTTATCTGTGTATATTGTTCGCTTTTATCGTGTAGCAAGTGCACTTTTCATAATACACCTCTGCCCTAATCCTAGCCTTACAGTAATAGTTTGTTGCATCACATTTCAGTTGCTTCTCTTATCATGCATCTTCGATTTACACAGGCACTAAGAAGTTCTGAAATAAGACAAACTGCATAAGTTTGTACACTTTCCGTTTACTAGAACCTGGGTTGCAGTGCATTTTTTACTGCGCTAAATGCATGATCCTTACTTGAAGCCCCTTAGCCCACTGCTTGAAGTGTTGAAGCAGTGTTGACAAGCACATACAACAGTAGCAGCAAACTGTGAAGCTTGTTGCAAGCTGTATTTGCTGACCATTATCACAGGTACTTTTTAGTGGATGTCTAAGGCACTTGTCCTAACAAGCAATGCTCGGACAGAACGCTACATAACACCGCAGAAAAATTGAAGCCTAATAGTAAGAACAGTCGCAAGCTAGTTCTACTGTTCTAAGTAGTGGCACCATCTCATCAGCTTTGTTTAACTGCTTCAAGTAATATTTACTTTTATTTCTGTTATGTTCTTTTTTCTGTCATTTTGAAGCTTAGTGTAAGCACTTTAAGCCTTCTTGTTACCTTCTGAAAGCTTGCCATGAGGTGGCGCCGGTCATCTTTCGGTATCTTGTTGTGTGCAGCCAAAAGCCAGCGCCACTCAGCTTGGAGGACATGAAAGATGCACAGCAATTGTGTTGCTGAGGGCCAGACGTCACAAAGGGCATCCTTCTCCGCCCTGGAGTTGTCCGTCATGAATGCTGTCGGAGCCTGCAGGTAAAAAAGAACTTAATGAATCAGCGCTTTAATAGATGAACCCTGCATTTCCTTAATATATTATTATCCCATATAAAATCATGCAAGAGCTTGGTCTTATAAGCAAGGTACAAATGAATCACTTCATGCTGTCTTTGGAAAAGAAATATCTAATCTTACTGACATAAAAGGCCTGTTCCAAATGTTTACATATATTTATGGTATCTACTCGCATAATGATAGCACTTTTGTGTAAAAAAAATTGCCGCAAATTCAGGGGTGCAGTCATTACGCGAGTTGAATTTCCCGCGAAAAGAAAACATTTTTTTTCATCCCACATTTGCTGCAGGATTACAACAGGTCAACAAACAGGCGGCTGCCGGTGTAACAGTGCGGGATCCCAAAACAAAAATGGTGGCCGGCAGAGCAAGCCGAACGCGCTGAACTTGATTTTTTTTTCTTTTCATGAGTATATTACGCTCATTGAAATAGTTTCTTTCATATCAGCAGTGAATAATATCGTTAACATCGGCAAGTCTGCGGCAATAACGTAGCCCTGTCCACTTTGAGGGGACAGAAACAGAGATGGGCATGCTTAGCTGCCAGTGACATGATGATGATGATATGTGGTGTTTAATGGCGCAAGGGCCAGGTTTGGCCAAAGAGCGCCATGACAAGTGGTGATGTTCACGATGTATTATGGAGATGTGACTTGGCTGTAAAGTGGCCTAAAAATTGTCGCTGTAAAGTGCGTAAAATCTACGTGCTATAAAATTATGGCGATGACTAATGACGAATACTGTGAACACTAGAATGTATTGGGAAAAATGATGCAATGTACAAAATATGTGAGATGCTAAAATTTTTTAAGGGCACTACTGCCTCGCCAAAACCCTTGAACCCAAGGGATGAGAGGCATGTGCTGTACGAAACAACTATCACAGCGCTATCCTCTATAGAGAGGAGGCGCTACGAACGTATGGGCTAGTTACATGTAGTACAACATCTTTCAGAAAACCTAGGACAGTGCTGGTGTCAAAGAGCGGTTCTGGACCGAGTAACATAACAGGATGAAGGGGGATGTGGTGCCTGTATGCTAGGGGAAAGTGTTTTTTTCTTTCATATTCGGCTTCCCGACACTCCAGCAGGACGTGGAGGACGGTCAGCCTCTCCCCGCATCTACCGCAGGTTGGACGCTCGTTTCCAGTGAGTAAAAAGTTGTGCGTGCCAAATGTGTGTCCTATTCTTAGACGACAGAATAGGACATCTGTCCGGCGTGATTTTGTTACAGGAGGCCAGAAACCTAATTTTGGCTTTATTACATGCAACTTATTATTTGTTTCTAGGTCCCACAATCGTTGCCAGTAGTTTCGCAGTTTCCTTCTTAAGAAGGGTTTCAGGTCTGTGACAGGGACCGCAGCGGTAGAATTAACAGTGTGTGATGCAATTGATGTGGCCATCTGGTCCGCTAGAACATTACCCTGGATGCCCCTATGGCCAGGCACCCAGCATATAATCACATGCTGGTTTGATACATATGCTTTACATAAGGCGGAATAGAGTTCAATTATTATAGGATTTTTGTGCTTACAGAACGATATCAAAGACTTCACAACACTAAGGGAGTCCGTATATATAACTGATTTTTCGAGTTTTGATTTCCTTATATGCTTCACGGTCGACAATATTGCGTAGGCCTCAGCCGTGAAGATACTAGTTTCCGGATGCAGTAAATCAGATTCCGAGAAGGATGGACCGACGGCTGCATATGACACCCCCTCGCGTGACTTCGATGCGTCTGTGTAGAACTCAGTGCAGGAGTATTTGTACTGGAGTTCGCGGAAATGCATTTGGATTTCGATCTCTGGAGCATGCTTGGTGACTTCCACGAAAGATATATCACATTGTATGAGCTGCCACTCCCAAGGAGGTAGCAGCTTGGTTGGATGCATTAGGGGAAGCTCGAGGAGTGGAACGTGCATTTCTTCACTAAGCTCCCTCACACGCAGCGAGAAAGGCTGTCTTACGGAGGGACGATTGCGAAAGAGTGTAGCATATGTCACGTCATTAACGGTATTAAAACAGGGATGTTCAGGATTTGAGTGTACTTTCAGTAAATATGTTTGGCTGATGTACGTTCTCTGGATATGAAGCGACCACTCATTCGATTCTGCATATAAACTTTGTACGGGACTCGTTCTGAAAGCTCCTGTGGCTAAACGGATACCTAGATGGTGGACCGGATCTAGCATCTTTAGTGCGCTCGGGGCTGCAGAATGGTAGATCACGGCACCATAATCTAATCGTGAACGGATCAGGCTCTTATAGAGATTAATTAAGCACTTCCTGTCACTACCCCACGATGTATGGGATAGAAGTTTCATTAGGTTCATTGTTTTCAGACATTTTTCTTTAATATGTTTAATGTGGGGGACAAAAGTGAGTCTGTAGTCTAGTATAACACCTAGAAACTTGTGCTCTTTGTTTACGGGTATTTGTTGTCCACAAAGTTCTAAGCAAAGATCTGGGATCATTCCTCTCTTTCTTGTAAAAAGAACGCAAGAGCTTTTGTTAGGATTGATCTTAAATCCATTATTGTCTGCCCACATTGAGACTTTGTTCAGGCCATGCTGTACCTGCCTCTCGCAGACTGCGAGGTTACAAGATTTGAAAGCTATTTGTATATCGTCCACGTAGACAGAGTAAAAGATTGCCGGTGGTAATGAAGCGCGAAGCGTGTTCATCTTCACGATGAAAAGTGTGCAGCTGAGCACGCCTCCTTGGGGTACACCCGTTTCTTGTATAAAAGGTCGTGATAGTACATTGCCGACTTTTACCCGGAAGGTACGACTGGACAGATAGCTTTCTATTAGGTTAAGCATATTTCCATGGATACCCATTTCTAACAAGTCTCTTAGGATTCCGTAACGCCACGTCGTATCGTACGCCTTCTCCATATCGAGGAATATGGATAAGAAGAATTGTTTGTGTACAAATGCGTCCCGGATATTTGCTTCTATACGTATAAGATGGTCAGTTGTGGAGCGTCCTTCTCGGAAGCCGCACTGATAAGGATCAAGAATTTTGCTCTGTTCAAGGAAAAAGATGAGTCGCCGATTTATCATTTTTTCGAACACCTTACAAATGCAACTTGTGAGGGCTATCGGGCGGTAACTTGCCACTGAGGAAGGGTCCTTGCCTTGTTTCAAAACAGGGATCACAATGGCTTCCTTCCATGCAGCTGGAAGGTACCCTGCATCCCAAATGGTGTTGAAAAGTGTGAGTAGTGTAACCTGCGTGTCATTGTGTAAGTGTTTGAGCATTTCATACATGATTCTATCAGATCCTGGTGCGGAGCTGTTGCATGCGCTCAAGGCAGCTCTCAATTCGGCAATACAAAAAGGACGGTTGTAAGGCTCATTCACTCGACCTTTTCTTGTTAATGGCTTACGTTCTTCTGTTAGTTTGTATTTGAGGAAGGATTGTGTATAACTTGTTTGACTTGAAACGCTCTCAAAATATTCCCCAAGTGAGTCTGCCTGGTCTTGCAGTGTATCGCCCTGTGTGTTTACCAGGGGGAGTGAATGTGTTTCCCGCCCTCTAATCCTATTAACTCTGTTCCAGGCTTTGGCCTCATCCCTAAACGAGTTGATACTCGATAAGAACTTGTGCCAGCCTTCTCTTCTGGCCTGTCGGCGGGTTCGCCTGCCTTGGGATTTAGTTTTCTTAAAGTTCATAAGATTCTCTGCAGTGGGAAAAGCGCGTAGCAACCCTCACGCCTTGTTCTGATTCTTACGGGCGATCCTACATTCGCTGTTCCACCACGGTACACGTCGTTTGCATGCCAGACCACTCGCTTCGGATATGCATTTTGATGCGGCATCTATTATGAAGGCTGTAATGAACTCGACTGCAGCATCAATTCCTAACGAAGACAGCTCAGTCCATGATATACTAGTAAGAGATTGAAATTTCTCCCAATCAGCTGTCTCAATCTTCCACCTAGGAGCGTGTGGTGGATATTCGTTTTCTTTTGGAGATCTTAGCAGTATAGGGAAGTGGTCGCTTCCGTAAGGGTTGTCGTTAACTTCCCATTCGAGCTCAGGCAGTAGAGACGGCGAGACTATGCTAAGATCTATGGAAGAATAGGTTCTGTTTGTAAGAGAGTAATATGTGTGTTCCTTTTTATTCAACAGACAAGCACCAGAAGAAGAAAGGAACTGTTCGACAAGACGTCCTCGTGCATCTATACGAGGGTCGCCCCACAGGTAGTTATGTGCATTGAAATCGCCAAGAACAGCATAGGGTTCTGGCAATTCATCAATAAAGGACTGAAATTCATGTTTGCTCAGTTTATAATGTGGGGGTATATAAAGTGAGCAAATAGTGATAAGTTTGTTTAGCAGAATGACTCGAACCGCCACTGCCTCAAGGGCCGTTCGTAGCTGCAAACGTTGACAGGCTATGCTTTTTTGAATTACAATGGCGACACCGCCCGATGATGCGATAGCATCGTCGCGATCTTTGCGATAAGTGACGTGCTGTCGAAGAAAATTTGTGTGTTTTGGTTTTAAGTGTGTTTCCTGTAAACACAGCACTTTTGGATTGTGTTTGTGGATGAGTTCTTGTACATCGTCAAGGTTTCTAAGGAGACCTCTGACGTTCCATTGTATGATTTGTGTATCCATATTTAGAGTAAATTAGTGCTGTGTGTACGGAAACGGAAGTGATGCATTAGATTACAGAGCTCTTTCGAGGCCCTGTAACCGGGGTTTTGCCTTTTTTGAAGCGTTCGAGGGAACCTCGCCGCTCCTTAGGCGCTTGGCGCGCCGTGGGGATAGGTGTTGTGTCCATTGCCTCTTGTGAGGCGCCGGACACGCGCTCTTGCGAGCGAGAAGTTTTTCGGGAGAGTCTCGCCTCGGAAGGCAAAACCCCTGCGCCCACCTGCCCGGAGGTCGATGGGGCTCCCTGTGGAATTTGGCTGCGCCGGCTGTTGCCAGCGCTGGGAGGAGCCGGGGAGGTCGAGGCAGCCTCGGCTGCGCCTACCTTCGGGGCCACTATCGGTACTGCGGCATCGCTGCGTGTAGCGCAGGTTGCCGCCGATAACTCTTGTGGGGCCGGCAACCCAAGGGTAGCCTGGCCGGTTTGCTGGTTGGATGGAGTAGGCTTACCTACTTCCACCCTAGGGGCAGAAGCCAAAGGTGCCTGCTCGCTGCACGCGGGCATGGCACTTGGCATTGGCCGCTGCGACGCCGCCCCCCGACGCGCCGCATCAGCGTAAGGTGTGTTGTGGAAAGGAGAGCACCTTTTACGGGCTTCCTTAAACGAAATATTTTCCTTGACTTTAAGGGTGATTATATCTTTTTCTTTCTTCCAGTTTGGACAGGAGCGTGAGTAAGCGGGATGGTCACCACTGCAGTTCACACTGTGAGGTGTGCCACTGCAGTTGTCGGAGGGGTGGCCCTGTACTCCACATTTTGCACAAGTTATTTGACCACGACAGCTCTGCGAGCCATGGCCGAACCTCTGACATTTGAAACACCTTCTAGGGTTGGGGATATATGGTCGAACATTTAATCTGATGTATCCTGTTTCGATAGTTTCTGGCAGTGTGCTGGATGCAAATGTTAGGATAAGATGCTTTGTGGGGATTTCCTTGTTGTCTCGTCTAATTATAATACGTTTTACTTCAGTGACATTTTGTTCTTTCCATCCTTCCAAGAGTTCAGCTTCTGTCAAGTCTAGGAGGTCTGCCTCTGACACGACTCCCCGTGAGCTGTTCATTGTTCGGTGTTGTGTAATAGATATTGGTATGTTATCAAATGTCACAAGACTGCCAAGCTTTTCGTACTGTTGTTTCTGAGGGATCTCAAGGAGAAGGTCCCCGGTAGCCATTTTCGTTACCTTATAACCTGCCCCTAAGGCTTCGGTCAGAGATTTTGCTACTGTGAATGGAGAAATAAATCTAGCTTGTTTTTCAGGGCTCTCACTGTGTACTACGTGGTATTTTGGATAGGTCTCTTTCGTGCGGTTGAAACAAGTGCTTAAGTCTTCGGTGCGTCCCCTCTTCTGAGGGTGACGATCAAGTAGGCGAGGAAATGCGGGTGTTCCCATAGTAATTTGAAATGTTTTCAGCAGCAATGGCGGCCACCCACCATGGAGCCCAACTTGGGGACGCTGCAGGACTTAACGGGTAAGGCTACAGGCGCCAGCCGTACACTGCCACTATAACCTAATATATTATACCCAAGGGAGGGCACATACACAAGGTTAACCCTTGCCGCCGTGGAGACAGGAAGTAAATGGAAGAGAGAAGAAGACAGGAAAGATGAAAAAGGCGAGAGAGAAAGACGAAGATTGGAGAGGAGGACAGGAAAAGGCGACTGCCGATTTCCCCCGGGTGGGTCAGTCCGGGGGTGCCGTCTATGTGAAGCAGAGGCCAAAGGGGTGTGTTGCCTCCGCTGGGGGGCCATAAAGGTCCAATCACCCAGCATCAGCTCAACCCCCAGGATCCCCCTTTCCCCAGACACGGCTAAGCCGCGCACGGCTACACGCGGGAGGGTCCAACCCTCGTGTGCTCGGGTCCGTGGTGTCGCCACACACCAAACGCCTGCTTGCGCAGACGCCCCTGCGGGGGCCAGTGACATAGAAACACATGGCAGGTATGCTGCGGAAACTGCGGCATTTGTCTTCACTACTATCCTAATACAGCACGTTTCCGCTAAGGCTGGGGGAATATCTTAGCTGTGTTACAGCGTCAGCGTATGAATAGGGTACACTTATAACGTATCGCAAACGTGTAAACATGGCTACTATCATTGCGGCTCGCGATTTGTTGCGTGCCCATGAGCGCAGACGAGAAGAATCAAAAGGCGCCTTTTTGTTGTTGTTGTTGAGTACAACCATTACAAAGCCTACAAATAACAAAGCCCAGGCAAATTTCGTTGTACCTTTTTTTTCACGGAAGTGTGCAAAGTGATGAAAGGAATAAAATGGGGCATCCGCTTAAAAATGTTTGGTGCATGCAGACCACTTGGTATGTCTTGAACAGTTGTTCGCGTAGCATTCAACAGCATTCGACAGACGGTAAGCGCAATCATCATTAGCTAGACTTGGCACCCGACGTATCGCTGCGGTAAGTTCGGGGTGTGATCATTACACTGGAAAGAAAAGAAATGAATTTTGACGACAAAATTCAGGGGTGTGATCATTACATGAGTGCCATCATTATGCAAGTAAATTTGGTGTACATATATTTTTTACCCAAATGTTATGAAGGTTTATGTGCCTTTTTGTTAACTGTCATTCAGAGCACTGTTTCTGGCACAAGACTTGGTTCTCCCTATGTTAATGTGCTTGCTTGCAGTGCTTGGATTATTCATTCACCTATTTTTCTATACCTACATACATCATAATATTTGTTGAAGTTCGTATCATTTTATACTCTCCGTGGCATGTGATTTTTGAAATGCCTGCCTATGTTATTGAGGAGGAAAAACAGTAGCGTGAAGGAAACAAGGGCACGACGAGTACACAGGACTGGCGCTTAATTCTAACTGAGGTTTATTGAAGCGTTGTGATATCTGTAAGTACAGCACGAGACAAGCATAGGGTATCACATTCATGACGGAACATCCGCATATCAAGGAGTCACCAAGAACACCCTCACTCTCCAAAACAACCACATTGCAGCCATGCACCATGACAGAACCGTGCGGCCCAATATACCAGAGGTGTTTACAGACAATAGATTATTGAACAGCTTCACTCTAAAGAATATGTGAAGATAGGTTGAAGCACATTCTCTGACCCACCAACTGATAAAGATGTATAAAAACAAGACGGAAAAGTAAATGCTGTGCTGTTAAGCAAGACCTGTAAGGAATACATAAAAAAACAAAAATGAAAGAAAAAAAAATAACCTAGGATACTTGACTAAGAAACTTATATAAAGCTTGAACTACAACAAACAATAACAATGTTTAAAGAATGAGGTGTTGTGTCACTAAACAGGAACAAGGACACTGTACAAATGCTCCCAGGAAGGTGACCTCTTTGTCAATTAGTGCTAAAGAAGGCATGCTAATGCACTTGTCACCTGACTTCAGAACATGAAATGCCTCAACAATTTCCCTCTCTGTTCTGTCTCGTGAGGGCTTTAGAAATGTGTGAGTGAAAATTTTTGTGTGCGCTGGAAATTGTTGAGGCATTTCATATTTTGAAGTCGGGTGATAAGTGCATTAACATGCCTTCTTTAGCACCCAATGACAAAGAAATCGCCTTTCTGGAAGGATATGTGTAGGGTCCCTGTTTCCTGATGCAGCGCCTCGTTAAGCATGATTAGTGTTTTTATAGTTCAAGCTTTATAAAGTTTCTTAGTCAAGTATCTTCGGTTCTTTTTTTTAGTTTTTGTTTTCTTTTATGTATTCCTTACAGGTCTTGCTTACCAGTGTAGCATTCGCTTTTCAGTCTAGTCTTCTAGGTATTTATTAATCAGTGGGTCGGAGCATGTGCTTCAACCTCCCTTACCATATTTTTTAAGAGTCTAGTGTCATATTGTGCAATAATCTCTACTGTCTGTTATCCCCTCTGTTATATTGGGCCCCATGGTTCTGTTATGATATATGGCTACGATGTGGTTGTTTCGGGGGCAAGGGTGACTCTTTGACATGTGGCTCTTTATCATGAATGTGATACTCCCATGCTGGTCGCGTGCTGTACTTACAGTTACCATATTTCTTTGGTAAACCTCAATTGGAATTAAGCATCAGTCCTGTGTACTCGTCTCATCCTTGCTTCTTTCGTGCTATTGTTTTTCCTTCTCAATTATGAAAGAATTCACCCAAGAAAATGTTTTACCTCCCCTTATGCACTCATTCTTTATATGATTGTTACCAGTGACAATTTTGCTAACAGCCCCAGTTCTAGCTACTAAATATGGAGCTGTTGATGGGGGGTATATTTCCATATTGTGCAGTAGTCAGTAAATGTAACTGAAAAATCAAAGTGCTTGTGGCTGTTTTGGGAAAAGCATGGATATGTGTTTCCTGGCAACCATAATATACTAGTAACTTCCTGTTTTATAAAACTGGCAAGCCATTTTATAAAAATATTGGTATTATTAAAATTATTGTTATTAATGTCTAGGATTATAAAAATTCCATTCGGTCCTTCGGCAGCGCTGGTGCAGACTCTTTTACAACATGTTTTAATTGCAATATACAATTTGTACCTCTTTGTTGCCGAAGCATGATGGGTGCCTGTCCTTCAGCAGCTGAAAGGCAGCACGGTACCCCTCCCTGGTTTGGGAACTGTGCACAAGCACAGCTACAGGCACTGCTCCTGCTTTCGTGGCCGTTAGCAGCACAGTGGCCGTGCTACCATCTGCATCACATGATGATGTTGAGTCCACGAACACAATGTTTTGTGATGACTCCAGGCTCTGGGCGCGCTGCATAATGGGCGTCACAACGAGCACTGCCCAACAGTCATTGGACGTGCTCACTGAGCAGACATCAGTGCCTGCATATCCACAGTGAAAAGTGTCAGCTTTTCTACATGAATTGTTGTGTTGCTATTAGTTAAAATTTCAGCATGTGTGGTACATGTGAAACAACTCTTGCCATCAAGCTATGCAGTATGTGTCGCTATTCTAATGATGAGGACCGCCTTATTCTGGCTCGAGGAACAAAGTTTTCTTTTTATATGAAACTACCAAAATGTGCATGGAGCCTTCCTTAAAAGCAACAGCCGCATCCACTAATCATTTTTCATTGAAGATAATACATGGGTCATGCCAGCCACTACAGAAGAGGAAAATTGTACCTGGATTGCTAGATAGACAGCTTGGAAGGATGCACGCATGCTCGCCCAAGGACTCAGTTAAACATCACCAGAGCTGGGATAGTGTAAAACTATTCCAATCTGTTTTAATTTGAACTCCACCATTGGCCCTCCATAATAGGTGAAATTGGCTCCAGCCCCGTCTATGTGGGCGTGGCGGCTGCCCATATAGGCAGTGACCGAGCAATTTTGACCTATCAAGGGGGGCTAATGGTGCATTTGGATTATGTGCAATATGCCTGCCTTGGTTTGCCCTGTGTAAAAGCATTAGCATTAATGTTATACACAGTGCTTCCTGACTTTGGACTTTTGGTGCTATTCTGCAGTTCTTTTCAAAAAGATTCTGTTGTTCGAGCATTGCTTCCGATGTTTAAGCCATTTTAAAATGCCTTGGTAATTTTAGAGCAAATACGACCTGCATGCCTGCCACCGTCTTGTGATGTCAAGGGAATGCTATAATACAACTTCCTTGTTAACAAGTTAGCAAGTAATATCAGAACTTTCACCACATAGCTTTTGCCAAGTTATGCATAGAGAAATCACAAGTGTGTCTCACCAAATTTTTGTCGTTTTGAAGAAAACTGCTTTGTATTTGACGCCAGTAGGCTCTGGAAAGAGTATCGTTTACACTAGTTTCTGCTAGAATGAAGCTCCATCTTTTTTCTCACAAATGACTTCGTTTCTCTCTGAAGGTGGCATCAAAATGTGGCAAATGCCTCAAGCTCCAATACGTGAATGTCTATTTTTACAAAGGGCATGTACAGGGTTGCCAAACCACGAATTGTCCCTTCAACTTGCAGTTCACAGCACTTTTTCATAAATTTCATAACATTTGGAGCACTTGATCCTGAAAGCATCTGGTAAGAACACTTTTAAGCTTAACACAGTTTATCCGAACAGACCAGAACCCCACAGACACCTGACCTGACAAAAGGTTGCTTGGTGAAACAAGTCACTGAGATGTCCTAAATGGGTCCTGAAACACTTTTTTAACTAATCATAGAATGGCCTCACTATGAAAGGGCGTTGCCTCACAAGTCTCATGCCGCAAAAGCTTTTAAAATCCTTCAACTATAAGTGAAGTTATTGCACCGATGCCCAGCTTTCAGTCTCTTCTCCACTAGTGCACTGGAAGCTACACAGTGCAGAACGCAAGAAAGCAAAGGCCGAGCCAAAAGTTTAGTGTCGTGGCAGCAAAAGGGCTCTTTGTGGCACCTCGTGCTGGCCGCGGTAGACTACGCTATGCAGCATACCACTGCCATCTCGGAGGCCATGTGCAGCACACGCAACTACGCACAATGCAAAGATAAAATAATTTTTTTTCTTTTTGAGCTTGCAGTATTTATCATTTATTTAACTCAAAATTAGCAATTATGTATTACTGAGAGTGCTCTCACAATCACAAAACCAGCCAGTGTTGGTGGGCCAACACTGGCTAATTTTCACATCCAGAAATGTAGGCGTTGGGCGACTGTGGAGGAGCGGCTAATGTGCTACATAAGCTGTTGCCTAAGAAAAAAACCTGTGCATGGAAAACGTTGTGCCTGCAATGTGATGTTTTGGGTATTTCAATGTGCCATTATCTGAAAAGTATGAACTCAATCGTATTTTGTTCATATGTTTTACTTTTGTCTGCTGTTCCTTTGCAGTAATAAAAATTATAGTTCATATTGACCTCCTGTGCAGTGCTTTTTCTCTTGGATTTTACTGTTATCTCTGCTGCTTCTCAGCCTCATTGTGAACCATGTTGTCTCACATCTAATATTACTGTAACACAGAAATTACCTGTAAAGTACAGTTTGTTATGCATTGCTTTCTTTTTTTCTTCTACTCGTTAAAAGTAATTGCATTGCCTCGGTAAACTTTGTGTGTGTGACAAAAAAAAGCTACATTTGTGGGTATGTCTTACTGTGGATATCATGTCAGCTGCAGTTTCCCATGGAAACCAGTATGCATGGCCAGTAATAACCATGTCAGCACCTTCTAAGGCTCCACTTTGGTAACTAGAGCTTCTACTGCTTCAGTACTGCCTCATCAGTGAAGCCTGACATATCGGCTGCCTCTGTATGACTACGCACTCTGTCTATACTTAAAGAAATTGGGCTTTATCCATAAGATGTGTATACATCCCAAACATATGTATACCAGATCCCAAAGCTTATTTGTGCTAACACTTAGTTCCCTTTTATTTTTTATTTACATCATACTGCATACCATGTGGTCCAAGCAGGAGAGGCAACATAACACAAAAATATGCATACAAGAGGCACAATTGCAAAATATAAAACATAGGAAAGAAAACAAAAATAGCACAAAACAGCAATGTTACTTAGGAACTTATTTGGAGGCGGGATTTAAGTTGTGCAAACGGTTACCACCGATTCCCTGGACACGCACAAGTATTTTTTTTCACTTTTTCACTAGTTCTTTTTCCTTTTTCACTAGTTCAATGTGCAATTACCACTGGTCATTGCTAACTGTTACTGCAGGTAGTGTACTTTGTCAAAGAAGGACGACATTCAGAAAGTGTAGGAGCTGATTTAAAGTTGATGGTGTGGTTTACCAAGCAAACAAAACACAGCAATCCAAGAACAGGCTATGCTCAGTACCAATGGCACACATATTCTACAAGTTTGACATGACAAAGCTCACCTGAAGCTGCGTACTTGGCTATCTTCTCCTGCAGCTTTGCCATTGGGTTTCCTGGTGGACCAAATCTTGAGCTCCTCCATTCGTTGTGCCACCAGTATACACTCCTCCTAAGGGGGTTTACGCTGCCATTGGCAAGCAGGAGGGGGCCATCAGGCTTAGCAGCGAGCAAGGCTTCGTGGTGCCGTATTGCTTCAGCAGGCCCTAGGCCTGTTTCGAAATATCCGCTGAAGGACGCTTTTGCATCTTCACTGGGCCGAAGCATTCGTAATGCATCGGCAGAGTCTGTGCTGTGATTATGCCGACCTGATATCTTGATGACTGTTGGTAGGGGAACAGGCCTGCGTAGGAATGGGTCATTTTTTTTCGTGTCCCTGTTCAATTTTTTAATTTTAATATCCAATTTAGCCTCGCACTTTGTGCTTCGCTGGGTAGAAGTCTTCGTCTTGTTTCGTTGGTTGTGCTGGCAGCGCCAAACTTTGTGGAAGACCATCCTAAAATAAGAAAAATGCAGCATTTTTTTTAGCAGCCCACATTTTTACCGAGTCTTTCTTAGAATGTATAATACATCTTCCATCACTGTATTTCTTTACTCCTTGAATGCCTGTTTCATTCCTTGTGAGTTTCCATTCTTTCTTTGTTTTCAACAAGATACATGCACTTTTATTTACGAACTAACTAATTATTTTTTTCATGAACAAAGGGCATATTATAAAGGCTAGAACCCATGGCTCTCGCAAGGGGTTATAAAAGGGGTTTGTAGATTGAAAATTTAGGTAAACGTAATCAACATTCAAAGGAAAGAGATAATTTGTGGCTATAGAAATATACTGTTGAGTCTGCATTGATTCCTTTCTTTTCATATTCACACTTTCTGCTTTCTTGTCAACTTGTAAGTCTTGTAACCAGTGTGTGCAATTTTGTTTTATTTTCTTACATCATATTTTATCTTTGCACAAAGCCTGTTCCAACTAATTTCTTGTCTTATAATTGAACTAAGCACACCAGATTTACAGCCCTTGCTTCCACTTTAAATTTTACAGTCTGTATGCTTTCTTCCCATGCCATTGCTTTCCTTATCACTTAAAGTAAGCATAATTTTTAAGATCTTTCCACCACCCCACTAATGAAGCATCAGCAGGCTACCTTTAACATTGAGAACTCTGTCCGACACTGTCATTTCCTCTCTATAGCCCCCACTGCTATTACCCCTACCTGCCTAATTATGGTTCTCCAAGCTCCAGAGCAGACAAAGCTGTGTGCTGTGTAAAAAAAAAGAATATCTGTGTTGACGAAAACAAGTCATTATGCTGGAATGTCAGCCCCAGGCTGTTTTCTTGTTTCCCATTTGCACTTCGTTGATTTATAACAATACCAGCTGTGCAATATATATATATACACTGATATACAGCCATAGCATTAACACTTCAAGAAAATATCCTGCACTTGCTCCTGCTTCTTTACTGCTCTTAGTTCATCCTAAGATTGCATTTTGTTGTCTAATTATGTGAAATTTAGATTGTGACCAATTGGCCACAATCTAAATTTCACATCAGTGAATGTGTGCACCATCTGGCAAATAGACATCTGCACATAAAGGCCATACATAAAAAGAGTTGCAGGAGCTGAACAGAGCTTCTGCTGTCTGTTGGATGATCTGCAAAGTAATGCGCTGCAGGCCATCTGCTCCTGAAACTTGCCATTCATGACTAGATGTGCAGACATCCTTTGATCCTTCATGTCAGACGAACCAGGCAAATGCAGGTGTGCAGTTTCAATTCTAACAGATTGAGCAACATAATATGCCATCTTTGTCTGAAAAACATGCTAACAAAGAAGCAGCGGACACGAAAGGATTTAAAATTTTGAAATATGGTAGACAGCTGTACATGTAACTGCATATACTGCCAACACCTTTTACCTCACATTCCTCTCTCTCTTTCTTTCATTCCATTGTCGTGGCAATTTTACGATGTACTTTGTTTCATATTTGTTATTTACTCAATTTAGCAAACGATAAGAGTGCTCTAGATAGGTCAACCAAGTGCATTGTAACACCACATGCAGCCTTAATTTTCAGAAAATTAAGTGTAAAGATTTACGGAACATAATTGTGCAGCATAATATCCTTGCATAATTTAGTTGAAGCACGTGCGTAAATCTCGTCACTTACTTAATGCAGTTTGTCATGGAGTTCTGAATTATCCAGGACGTGTTGGTCGCAGAGCTGTACATCTTCACCCAGTCTTCCGCAGCTGGTCCATCCGTGATGTTTAGCCGGATGACTTTTACGCTTCGCGAAGATGCCGCGGTGTCGTGCACACAGTCAGTCGCGTTAAACATCAAAGAAGTCGCATCGGTAGAACCTGCCGCAGACGCGTCGGTTTCTGTGCAATCCATGATATATTCCGCGTCCTGTGAGTGCCCTGCACTGCTGACATCGAATGCTTCCGCTGAAGCAGCAGATTCAAAGGCATGCGCGTTATCCTCGTGCTGCATGGTGCGTACGCTGTCGGAAACCGCAGTGATCGACGACCGCTATAACCAAGAAGAGCGTATGTAATTGCCGCCAGTTGTGTAAAGTTTTAGTTTCGTTTTCATTTGTGATTTTTATTGAGCGATTCAATTTTGGTTCTCGCAATTTTACGTTGAATTGGGGAAGAGAAGTGTTTTTCCTGCGTTTTTACTGCCCTCAACAATTTTTTGTAGATGTTAATTGCCATGTTGGAGCTTGGAACGTTTTAATACCAGAAATATTAGAGGGCGCTATTCGCAATGGCTGCTGTCGATGAGATGATGAAGACATGAGAGCTCCGGTGTTAACTGTGCGTACGTACTGTTCCGCCGGAGCAGTGGCGCAAGTATCATGTTGCGCGACGAGTCTGGATATTCGAGCCCCTTGTACATGACGTGTGGTGCAGTTCCGTGCATTTCGTGGCGGCCAAAAAATAACTTTGTTTTTCGGCGATATGAACGCTCATTAAGCGCTTTGTAGTTTGATTTTATAAGAGAGCTGCAAATGCGACAAGGAGTGCACGAAGGCGTTTTATGTAAGCGTTGTACGCACGATTTCCCGTTGTCCTGAAAGAACTAAATGTCGTACAAAGTCTAAATTCAGAGGGAACCAGCAACATATAATTGTTGATATGCGAGGGCGAAATCCTTTGCCCTTTTAATTAAAGCTTTGAGAGTAAATCAGAAAGCTGGCTTTAATTCTCTCTCTTTAAATGTGCTATACGAAGCGTGTACATATACAAGTACAAAGTAAATACAGCACCGACGTTTAATGCGGGGTGATTAAGGGACACACCACGAGTGAGTTGTGTGCGAAGGTTAACACATACATGTTTTAATTAGCAGCGGGGGGGGGAGGTAATGTTGAGATAGGTGCTCGAAAGCTTTACAAGTGATTCCACGCATGTTTTGTTGGTGTACTCGATGAACTAAATAATGCTGCATTAAAGAAATTGTGACGAAATGTGGGCATGTGCATAGTGGCATAGTTTAAAATGCGTGAGTAAGTAAATCCGATAAGAAACGAAGCGTACCATGTGTAAAAAATGTGTGAAAACTACAGCTGCATTCTTATGTTATGCAGCTTTGTCCGATGTCGAGATAATGGTCTTACGAATGTAGCACCCATCGCCCTTCTACACATTTGTTCTGGCTTCGACGCACTATCATCGAGGTTAATGAAACTACGCGCTACGAGCGCGTCGCCCTGATTCCGGTTTCGGTTTTTCGCTGCCGTTTCTGGTGATAAGTCGTTTGTAAATCGTGCTTTTTGTTGGTGATTCTCTTGACAAGAGACGAAAAAGAAAACTGGAAATTAAACTAAGCAATAGGTAAAGTACTTTACACGAAAAACTGTTTCAACATTCTTTTTAACATCCCAGAGCTCTAAGCGCCACTATCCGTCTAAGCGCCTTCTATCTAAGACTACGTGGGGTAGTGACAGAAAGTGTCTAATGAATATCTATAAGAGCCTCATCCGGTCACGATTAGATTATGGTGCCGTGGTATATAACTCTGCCGCCCCGAGCGCGCTAAAGATGCTAGACCCTGTTCACCATCTAGGTATCCGCTTAGCCACAGGAGCTTTCAGAACGAGTCCCGTACAAAGTTTATATGCAGAATCGAATGAGTGGTCACTCCATATCCAGAGAACTTACATCAGCCAAACATATTTTTTGAAAGTACACTCTAATGGCGAACATCCCTGTTTTAACACCATTAATGATATGACATATGCTACACTGTTTCGTAATCGTCCTTCCGTAAGACAGCCTTTCTCGCTGCGTGTGAGGGAGCTTAGTGATCAAATGCATGTGCCACTCCTCGAGCTCCCCCTAATGCATCCAGCCAAGCTGCTACCTCCTTGGGAGTGGCAGCTCATACAATGCGACACATCTTTCATGCAAGTTACAAAACACGCTTCAGACATTGAAATCCAAATGCATTTCCGTGAACTGCAGCACAAACACTCCTGCACGGAGTTCTACACAGACGCATCGAAGTCACACGGCGGGGTGTACTATGCAGCCGTCGGTCCATCCTTCTCGGAATCCGGCGTACTGCATCCAGAAACTAGTATCTTTACGGCTGAGGCCTACGCAGTATTGTCGACCGTGAAGCATATTAGCAAATCAAAACTCAAAAAATCAGTCATATATACGGACTCCCTAAGTGTTGTGAAGGCTTTGATATCGTTCTGTAAGCACAAAAATCCTGTTATAATCGAACTCCATTCCGTGTTATGTAAAGCATATGTATCTAACCAGCATGTGATTATATGCTGGGTGCCTGGCCATAGGGGCATCCAGGGTAATGTTCTAGCGGACCAGATGGCCACATCAATTGCATCACACACTGTTAATTCTACCGCTGCGGTCCCTGTCACAGACCTGAAACCCTTCTTAAGAGGGAAACTGCGAAACTACTGGCAACGATTGTGGGACCTGGAAACAAATAATAAGTTGCATGTAATAAAGCCAAAATTAGGTTTCTGGCCCTCTGTAACAAAATCACGCCGAACAGATGTCCTATTCTGTCGTCTGAGAATAGGACACACATTTGGCACGCATAACTATTTACTCACTGAAAATGATCCTCCAACCTGCGGTAGATGCGGGGAGAGGCTGACCGTCCTCCACGTCCTCCTGGAGTGCCGGGAAGCCGAATATGAAAGAAAGAAACATTTTCCCTTAGCATACCGACAGCACATCCCCCTTCATCCTGTTATGTTACTCGGCCCAGAACCTTTATTTGACACCAACGCAGTCTTAAGTTTTCTGAAAGATGTTGTTTTGCATGTTTTTAGCCCCACATGTTCGTAGCGGGTCCTCTCTTCAGAGGATGCCGCTGCGATAGCTTTTTCGTATCGCACATGCCTCTAGGCCCTTGTGTCTCAAGGGCTCTGGCGAGGCAGCAGTGCTCCAAGTAATTTTAACATCCTATATTTTTCTACTTTGCATCATTCTTCTACGATGGATTTTAATGTTCATAGTATTCACCATCTGTCATCGCCATAATTTTATAACACGTTAATTTTACGCACTTTACAGCGAATATTTTTAGGCCACTTTACAGCCAAGTCACATCTTCATAATACACCGTCAACATTACCACTTGTCATGGCGCTCTTTGGCCAAACCTGGCCCTTGCGCCACAAAAAACCACACATCATCATCATCATCATCTAAGCGCCACCTGTTTCCGGTAGTCAAAATGTGTCATGGCGGCTTCCTGTCAATTGGATGTGAGCTAATGTGTGCGTAGCATGGGAGCTTCAATGGTACATTTAAGCTTTCATGGTTATCCCAAGCTGTTCCTTATCCTTCCGCGTAATAACTCTTTCTTGTACCCAATATAATACCGAATGGGAATCGTACAGAAGCTCAGAGGCTGCACATGTCATTCTCATAGACAGGTAAGGTAGCTAGCTGTTCGCGGCCACTTTCAGCTCATCTGGGGCGTACATAATATTTTTGTGCGTTATTTATGCATGATTAGGCATCATTTTTCACGCCGCCTGAAGTCCTCACTGAAAGTACGGTTTAAATGCACCACACGCCTTAAATTGACACCCATCTGTAACGTGTTTGAGCCGTTATTTGTAGCCCATATTTTGCGAACTACGATTTGAATCTCATGCGCGCTACGGCCTTTGTACTGTTGCGCCCGCGATATCAATGTTTTTAGATCCAGAATGCTGCTTCCACATGAAAAAAAGAGACTCGCCGTGTTAAATTGTACACATGGAAGGTGAACGCTGTGACACGTTCTTTCAATTGGCCGACTGTTGCAAGCGCTGGCATCATTGCCGTCGCCGAAGTGTATGTACAGGCACACTATAATAGAGACATACTTATTTACCGTGCCAAATCAACAATTTGGTGTTTCGTCTCGTGGCGCTCTTCTGCTCGGCCTGTCAGGCAGGTGTCACGTAGTGCGTTGCAGTGAAATCGCATGAGCATACAGCGAAATCTACGCGAGCGTTTTTGTAGACATATGCTCCAAGATTTCTGTCACTAGATGCCACTTCAAAGTGCGTTTAGCTAGCAAGCCAGCACTAGTGTCTGCGCTTTCAAGCATAACTTGATAATACGAAGACAATGAGACAAAGTGTAAACATATGAATGACAGATTCAATATTTCTTGACACTCGTAAATCCTCAAACCTGCCAGTTCTTCATTAGTGCATGAAAAAGTGGAATTTTGTGTTGTTTAAAAGCAGCCATTGGTTCATCCAAACATGGCTTTGTCTAGGCCGTTGCATTGTATGAATTAATTATTAAATGCGTAGGCTTTGTAGCAATGAGGCGATGTAGCTGAAGAATGCACCTTCTTTGTTCTCTTTTCACTTTGCCTCGTGCTATTCTGTCTCAAGTTTTGCCATTGTCAAAGCAGCAATTTCTGACTGGCACAGCAACGCTCATCTGGCTGGCATCTGTCAATGTCGTAAGTTGTCATTGCTCCTTTCAGCATGTACTTTACATGGCTTTTGACATCTTCAGTACGACCTAAATGTGTGTCACAGCTGTGATTGCTTCAATACGTATAGAAGCGACGAAGTGGTGCCAAATACTTTTGCAGAATAACTGAAATGTGGACAAGTTCATTTGGATTCATGATTATGGCAAACCCAACACTGTGTAACACTACTACACAGACTGACGTTTCGGGTAGTCGAGACAAGATTGTTATTAAAACCTCTTTGAGATTTGGCAAACTGTTAACTGGGTAGGGTAAAGTAATTGGGAGTCAGAATGGTAGCCTCAACGTTGAGCACAAGGCAAAAGGTGTGTTCTTTATTGTGATCGTTTTTCTACAAGCATACACATTTGGATTATAGTAGTACGAGCATCATTGTAGCACATCCTTCCCTGTATAAAAAGGGTCATGATGCATACTGCTTAGCTGGCGTTATGCATTGTCCGCTTCTATGGTGTTGATGCCCAGAATCTCTACAAAATGGAACTTCTTTGGTACGGTCTTGTGGCTGCTTGTGTTGTTGCTCACGGTCACTCACCAAGTCTGAAGTATAATCCAACATTTCGGAACCGCGTTCGGGTCCTTTGTTCACTGAGTTGGACAGGAAATCATCGTCGCTTATGTAGCCAGCGCGTGATGTAACGAACATGGGTAAATGGCAGGCATAGTTCCTGGTGTCTGGTTCATCGTAGCTGGAGTCGATTGAATGATCAGCGATTCTAGCAGCCACTGGGAGGACATGTTCTTTTTTTGGGGGCAACATCAGTGGCATTGTCCCAGTCAATCTTGTGACTATGTTCCTGCTCATGCTCAGCAATGGCATTCGTCATGTGACTATTATTTCTTACATCACATTTTTTTCATTTCCATGCCTGACAAGACGAACTTTCATAGAACCCTTGATTATGTAGTCAGAGGCAGTGGCACTGGTTATGTCATGTTTGCGATGAATGGTCCTTTTGTCCGTGTCTATCCACTATGACTTGAGGTTATGTCCTGGCTGCTGAAGTGCAGCTGCATTTTCCAGGTCAACTAACCGGACATTAGTGTCTGGATACAAACTGGGCAGATCTTGCATGCCATGCCCAACATCAGAGTAAGTTTTCTGGTTCTTCCAGCACTTTTGCTCATGAACTTTCATTTTCCTCTGGTCCGGGAGTTGTGGAAAGAAGCTGTCTGCTCATAAGCATTTACACTAGCGAGGAGATATTTTTCAGCGGGCTCAATCTATAATCGTGTCTCTTGTAGGCATCACCTGACCTCTCAAGGGAGTTCTTGATAATTTTACAGTGGCTTCTGTGAGATCATTGTGCTGTTGGTAGCGTGGACTTCACGCCATTTGTTGGAATTCTTATGAATTCTGCGAACAGGGAGCTGCGCCCTTTTGCAAACTACTGTTTTTTGTGGTTCACGACCACTACATTATTGCACACTTTGTGAAAACAAAGAAGCAGTGAGCCACAACCACAGGCCCTGTCAAAATAGCCAGTCCTAGCTCAGGATACCCCGACTAGCATTTTGTGACGATGAGCCACCACACCCCTCCAATACAAGATATGTCCATGGTGAACTTCAGTAACAGCTTTTCTCAGAATCCCAGTTGCAGGGGTGTCACCCTTCTCTTAGCCCTGTGGTGCTAGCATGTATGACATGACTTGAAGACATTTGCTGTGTGCATGTACTTATGATGCAGTACTTCGTCGTCTTGCTGGGCATTTGTTGATTCCAAAGTGGCCTTCAAGGGAGAAGTGCTGGGTAAGCTCCTGTAGCTTCTTGGGTGCGATAGCTTATTGCCAAGATATCAACATGTTTTGGACTACATTATCCTTGTGAAGCTAGAATTCTTTCAGACTTCGCAACACCTTGTCCAGCTCTTTCGAGTGAAGATGCGAAGTTGGCAGCAGCATTAATCTAGCACTTGTTCTTTCTTCAGTTCTTGTAAAGAAGGTGGGGAGAGGCAACATGCATAGCCTTCAATCTTGGTAGCCCCTTCTGGTGCCTGTTATTCTCATTCACACAAGACCTCGACAGTGTATCAGCTGCGGGAAAGCCTTTGCCTAAGATGTACATTATGCCTCGTAATGTATCAATCGTGCACATTTTATGAACTGGGAAACAGATTGCTGTCCCATTTATAGACTTTATCTCGAGCTTGCAAGAAAGCAAGCCCATCTTTCTGTATCTGGGCATACCTAGGTGTTCTGTCTCTGCAAAATATTTTCAGGCATATCTAGTAACATCTTGCCCATTGTCTTGCTTTTGGCTGAGCACTGCAACTAGACCACATCACAAAGCATCAGCTGTGATTAACAGCTGGTCTCTCATTTTGAGGAGCAGCATTTAAGCACTTGATCTGAAGAAAGTACTTCTTTCCATTTTGAGAATTCTTGATCCTGTGTGGGTTCCAGATAAACCATGCTTTGAAAGCAGTCTGCTGGGCAATGGGTGTAGTGTTTGTCAGGTTCGGAGCGAATAAACCTAGATAGATGGTCATGCCCATTAGCAGATATAGTTCTGATTTGGAGGATGGCCATGGCATGTCTATGGCAGCTTTGAGCTCGTTTTCGTTCATGATGTGCCTTAAGTAGGATATTATTGTGATGCCAAACATCCATTTCTCTTTGTTGATGGCAGCTCTTGCACAGTAGGTGCCCTCAAACGTACTGGAGAGTTCGTTGCGTTGCTGTTTAGTTGAGCACCAACTGATAACCTCGACCATATGACAAGCAACACATAAATTCTTGATGAATATAATATAATGAATGAATATGGTATCTGGGGCACGCCAGATACCAAATGGCATGAGCAATTAAAGCGAAAGCAATGGAACGGTGCTGTAAAGGTGGTCAAGAATTTGCCGTCATTTCTCGCGGATTTGCCAAAACCCTGAAATCGGGCATCCATTTTTCAGACACCAAGCTGCAACTCCTAGGATCTGAAGGGTATGCTCTACTGCAGGAATTGAATGTGATGCTCATAGGACTTGCTTGTTCAGTTTTACTGTAATCCACAAAAGTGTGGAGTTCTCCTGATGACTTTGTCACCACTACGATAAGCGTGCACCAAGGAGTTGTCTCTGTCATAGCTGTGGTAAAACCAATCTTAAACCTGGAGAAGTTTGGCTCTCATCTTCTATGGAAGTAACCATACAAAACAGTGAAATGTTAGTGCAAAGGACACAGGCTCCAGTTTCAACATTGTCATAAAAGCTGTGCAAAGTATTTGAGGATGCGGCTTTGAATCTCCACAACCATTAACATTCTTAATCTGTCTAAGCGCTCGACTTCACTTTCACAATCACCTCTGTGACCTATTTAGCAAATTTATTTGGAAATAGCAGCGTTCTGCCTGATGCATGAGGTGGAACTTTATGTTGTGCTGGTTGCCTTACACACTGACCACAATAACTTGGAGATGACCACCTTCTCTAAATGTCACGAACCACATTGTTTTCAAGGTGAGACAAGAATTTGTGTCTAATTATCACCTGTGACAAAGAGAAATAAGTGATGCCCGTGGCAAGATGTTATTCAGGTGGTTGAGTTCCTCCAGGAGGTAGGGGGTGATACGAGTGAGAACCCTCAAAAGCCGATTATGGCCTTAGCCAAGCAGCCTCGGGTGACATAATAAAGCATTTTGGGCACGATGCCATTAGGCACCACCCTATGTAATTCATTTGCTTCCACAACACCTGCATGGCTCACGAGTGTCCGGTGGCAAATTTCTGAAGCCATGTCAACCTCGATGTCGCATCCCTAGTTCCGAATACTTAAATCTGCATGCCACAGTGTATGGCGGGTGTTACTGGGAAGGAGACTAACGAACAGCTACACATAGAGAAAAACTCTCTAAAGGCTGTTATTGCAGAAGCACTGCCCAACATCAACACACGCTATATGATAAAAGAATGTTGCTGCTATCAAAAATGAATCCAGTCAGTAATTGAACTTGAAGATGGTTTTACTTAATAGTTTTATAAAAAATGGTAAAAGAAAGCTAACAAATTTGGAACTCATATTTCGAATTTTGTCTGAAATACTGTTGATATTCCAGAACTCATTATGTCTTCAAATATCTCATGCAGCCGGTACTCCTGTTCTACTTCTCCATGACCTTCAGGTATGCTAGAGAAGTCTTTCTCGTCATTGGGCTCCAAAATGTAGTTGAGCAAAAGGAGTAGACCAATGTGGCTGACAGGATGGCTCTTCTTTAAGTGCTGTGCATAGAAGAAAAAAGCATGCAAACATCTTCAACACTGTAATGGGCAGTAACTGTTAGCGATGAAACATGAAAATCCCTAAGGAAGACATTTAGGTTTGGTGGAAATGTAGAAAATACACAGAATAAAGGCAGTGAAGGAAAATGAAAAATGTTTTGTGTAAGCTTTTTCAGCAATGCGCTTGTTGCCTGTAGGAAACACCAGGCACAACTTGGAAAGCGACCTTAACCCCAAATTGACGTAAATTCTGCATGCAATTTGTGCATATAGGCCTTGTCGGGTGTACAACTAAGATTTATATGGCATGTTTTAGCCATTACTCATCTGGTGCTTTAACAGCGAAGGTTCTTCATATGCCTTTCTTGTAAAAAAAATTTTTCGAATTGCCCAAGTGCATCTATTTTAATTTTTTTGTACATGGCACATGTGCTGATAGCCTGGAACTGATTCGCATTATTAACACCCATAGCGTTCAGAGGCCCGTGTCGCTGAAAATCCAGCAGTGGTGTTGGCGACCTTTTCCATATGAGAAAATTAATCCCGATCCATGCAGGCCCTCCACGTGGCGCATAGGTGTTACTGAAATAATTGAAATTCTCAAAGTAGAATGTGTCAAAAAATTGGTGAAGTATCACTTGCACACAACCTCGAGACGTGATAGCGTTGGATTGTAATTTGAATATACGAGGAAACATAATTCTGTTGCGCGGAAACTCAAACCCCTTTTCCAGCTGCCATTTCAGGTCCGTCTTAGGAGTGGCACACCCCAGAAAGCTCACCTTCATGCATAGCGTTCGCCACCAGCATTTTCAGGGAAGCATTACAGACGCATAAGCTGCAGCTACCGGGAACCGTGAGAAGCAGCCAGGGATCTTTTAATGCTATCGCGTTCCACTCTTAAAGGCGCAGCTTGGGTGTCCTCCAATCTTTTTTGTATTGTTTTGGGGACTGCCTTCTTGAAGGTGTTGCTTCGTTTCCTTTCTGCCATAGAGTGAATACAATATCTGCTTTGAACAACAGCAAAGCCACATTTTGATTGCACTTGATGCTGGCTGCACTAGCATGACATCTCTCCTTAACACTGTCCAACAGTTCACTATGATGTTATCGCTGAAATAGAAGAATACACAGGACACCCTTGTGTACCACTTCATCTACCTCGAAGTCATATGCCATAGCTCTATGACCATATCCTTAAAGTCCACTACTTTCCTGGATTCGTTTCAGATAACTGGAATGCACAGACTAAAAAAGCTCGGAAGCACTTGCACTCTTTGGAGAATTTTGTATGAGCATTTTCAGGCTGTTCTGGTGACACTGTAAAACATACTGGCCCTCCCGTAATCGAGTAAATGTGAACATGAAATGACTGCCGGCAAAGCAGATTGGTTGTAGATGATACTAGCCACAATCTTAAAACGGGTGTAGCACACATTCACAACGGCACACCACACCGCACCACACATACTGTACACTGGTGCATACATGCGCAAGTTTCCTGTCAAAGGCAGAACCCCATTGCAAGTCTTGTCTAGGGACCTCACGGACTGCTGGCATTGAAAAGAGCACAAGCGCACAAGCACCTGTGTCTCAAGGCCAAAAGATGACAATAGAGTGTATAGTGCCTTGTATGTGCCTCTAAATGTCGCTATTAGAAGTGACAATTAAAACTTGAGCGTACCAGAAGTTACAGCTTGAGTGATATTGTGAGCGAACATTTAGAACTCAGAAGCAATATTTTTTGTAACATGTTCGGGAAGTAACTAGCGTATGTAATGCGATCTTGAACTGTTTGCCCGGATGATCTGGTTCGAGTGCCAGGATAATGGCTCTGGCTTTTGGTTCATTGAAGGTGGCCGACAACAGGAGCTAAAAGCATTTCATACTTAAAAGGTCTGCAGTAGTGGCACTGTTCGGATAGTCAAGGACTTCAAGGACGTCAAGGACGGATAGTCAAGGACGTCAGCCACAATGTTCGTAAACAGCTCCAGCATCTTGCCCACACGTGACGCAGGGAGATCCCGTATGAGCGACAGGATGGGGCCCGTGCCGGGGGCTCTAGAGAGGCGCTCAATATGGCCGAGCGCGCGGAGATCAGCCGTCAAAGAAGGGGGCCAGGCGCCAGTTTCGGCGAGCGTCTCTGCCACTCGTGACACGCGGGGGAGGCCGTGACACACACGAAGCACCCTGCGATGGTCGCGGTCAACGGCGCGCCACAGGGAGTCGCGCACATCACATAGCGGCAGCGCGTAGAAAACCCGCGAGAGCGCCATCGCTCCATAAACACTGACGGCGAAGGAAGGGGCGCAGCCCTGCCCGCGCGCGAGGAGGCGGCGAACCGCACGTTCCACACGGAGAGAGGCGGCGCGTAGGCGTTTCACTTCCGCGACCCAGGTGAGGCGATGGTCGATAGTCAGACCAAAGTAGGACACCGTCGGTTCCCAGCTCAGTGGCACACCATCGATGAGCACACGGCCGGTGTGGCGGCGTGCGGCAGCGCGAGGGTGTACCATTATCGCCTCACTCTTGGTCGCCGACAGCTCTAGGCCGATGGTACGGAGGAAACCAGCGACGGAATCCAAGGCCGCCTGTAGTCCGCGTCGCATCTCGGTGATGGCGGACGTCGGCCCCCGGACGTAGAGTGCGACGTCGTCCGCGTACACAACAGCACGCACAGCGAATCGGCCAGCTTTCGGTATGCACTCGATGATGGGAGCGAGGGTGAGGTTAAACAGAAATGGGCTCAACACACTACCCTGAGGCACACTGGTGATCACTGGCCGAGGCGAGCTGGTGGCCCTGCCGACGCGGACGGCGAACTTCCTGTCGGCCAGGAAAGCCTGGACGTAGGCAAGCAGGTTGCCTGCAACACCGAGGGCTCGCACAGTACAGATGACAGATTCGTGCGGGAGAGTGTCGAAAGCGCTGCGTACATCGAGGAGGAGGAGGAACGCGGCCTCTCCGGCGCGCCTGGCTTGTTCCAGCGTGCCGACAACAACAGCGAGGCAGTCTGCAGCGGAGCGCTGTGCTCGGAAACCGCACTGTTCTGGCGGAAGGGCGTCGCGGGCGTGCGCAATCCACTGGAGTCGGTGTAGTGCCATCGCCTCCATGGTCTTTCCCGGCACAGATGTGAGCGAGACCGGCCTGTATGAGGCGAGCTCGCGTGAGTGTTTGCCGTGCTTCAGCACCGGCACCACGACAGCAGAGCGCCACGACTCCGGCAGGGAGCCCTCACGGAAGACGGCGTTGTAGGCGTCTAGGAGGTGCTGCCGCTGGGCGTCGTCGAGGTTGCGTAGCATCTGATGTGTGATGCCGTCTGCTCCGGGGGCGGTGCGGCGTCGCCTGCGGTGCAGGACGCGCTGCTGCTCGTGGAAGGTGAAGTCGTCGCTGCACTGGCTGTCAATCGCCCGCGCGGTATGCGCGCGATCTCCCCCTCCCACGAACACAGAGCGCCCGCAATGCAGCCACAGGGACGCCGGGTGCTGTTGAGGCGTTGGCGGCAGCGAAAGAGTCTGCTAGCAGCTCGGCGAGCGCCAACTCCGTGATGCCGCGGGCAACAGCGATGCCGAGAACTGGCCATCGTGGGGTCCTCGGATTCACCATAGAGCGCATGATGCGCCAGCCACGGTGCTGGTTTTGCGGGTCAGCAAGTGACGCGCAGAGTCTAGCCCAGCTGCGGTGGCGCAGCTGCCTGGCATGCCGTCGGCACACAGCGTCCAGTCTATTATAAGTGGTCCAGTCAGACGCGGCACTCGTGCGGATGGCGCGGCGCTGGGCACGGCGGCGGGCGGCGCGAATGTTCAACAGCTTAATGTCCGGGCAGGGAGTGCCGGCCGGCACAACCCCACTCGTCGACGCGCGCCTAGCAGACTCCGTAGCAGACGATGCTTTCTCTCGGCGGGCCACACGGAGCGGGTCCGCAAGGCGAGGAGGAAGGCGCGCTCGCGCCTAGTGAAGCCGGCGTCCGGGAGATGGCGTGGCGGGCGTCCCCGCGCAACCCGGTCGTCAGGATGGCGAAGCGCGAGCTCTCGGCGGATCCTGAGCGGCGCGGCGTCGAACGAGCTTACCCGCCGTGTGATCGGCGTGTTGACATCGTGTGCGCGTCGCGCGAGCTTGTCCACGGCCTCGTTACCGGCGACGCCAACGTGCGAAGGCACCCACTGCAGCCGCAGGTCCAGTCCTCGCTGCTGCAAGGCATGGAATCTGCACGCAACACGCTGGGCGAGCAGTGGGGCGCGCTCCTCGAGGAGCAGCTGCTGCAGTGCGGGCCTCGAGTCGGTTAGAATCGCTGCGCGAGCGATGTGCGGCGATTGCTCAAGCGCGTCAGCAGCCAGGTGTAGTCCCACGAGCTCAGTAGTGGTGGAAGTGGCTCGGCAGGGCAGGCGGCACTGGCTTTCGATGGCGAGGCTCGGGGCGAAGCAGGCAGCAGCCGCGGAACCATCCTCGAGTACCGAGCCATCCGTGTACAGGTCCCGCAGGGGCGTCTGCGTCAGCAGGCGTTTGGTATGTGGCGACACCACGGACCCGAGCACACGAGGGTTGGACCCTCCCGCGTGTAGCCGTGCGCGGCTTAGCCGTGTCTGGGGAAAAGGGGATCCTGGGGGTTGAGCCGATGCTGGGTGTTTGGACCTTTAAGGCCCCCCGGCGGAGGCAACACACCCCTTTGGCCTCTGCTTCACATAGACGGCACCCCCGGACTGACCCACCCGGGGGAAATCGGCAGTCGCCTCTTCCTATCTCTTCCTCTCGAATCTTTGTCTTTATCTCTTACTTTTTTACCTTTCCTGTCTTCTCCTCTCTTCCATTTACTTCATTCTCCTCGGCGGCAAGGGTTAACCCTGTGTGGTTATCCAACCTTGGGTACACCATATTTGGTTATAGTGGCGGCGTACGGCTGGCGTCGTGCAGACTTGCGTGCAAGCTCTGCCGCGTCCCCTCGTTGGGCTCCGTGGTGGGTGGTCGGCGCTGTTGCCGAATTTTTATACATTTTCATGGAAACCTCTTTCCCCAAACTTCCTGATCGCCCTCAGAAACGAGGGCGCACCGAAGAGCTCTTTCAATTTTTCGGACGACAAGTCCACAACTTTCCTCGATTTCACGTCATTCACTCAGAAAAGCCAGACAAACTAGTGCGATCCATTTCACCGTTCCTTGTATCCAAGTCTTTGACCGAAGTTTTCGGTACAGGATATAAGGTGTCGAGAATGTCAAGTGGCGATCTCCTTTTGGAGCTCCAAAACCAGAAGCAGTATGAAAAGCTGCCGAAACTTGTCGCATTTGGCGAGACCCAAATAACAGTAACCCCGCACCGTACCATGAACACAAGCCGCGGTGTTGTCTCGGACGATGACTTGCTGGAGCTCACGGAGGATGAACTCTTGGAGGGCTTCAGTGACCAGAACGTTATCAATGTTAAAAGAATTAAGATCAGGCGTGACAGCAAAGAAATCAAGACCAAACACCTTATATTGACTTTCGGCTCAAGTATTCTGCCCGAGTCTGTAGAGGCCGGGTACATCAAGCTCCGTGTTAGGCCATATGTGCCAAATCCGCTTAGATGTTTCAAATGCCAACGCTTCGGTCACAGTTCGCAGAGCTGCCGAGGCCGTCAAACCTGTGCGAAGTGCAGTGCACACGAACATACTTCTGAAGCTTGCGTGAACACTCTCCATTGTGTAAACTGTGAAGGCGAGCACGCCGCATACTCGCGGTCGTGCCCGTCCTGGAAAAAAGAGAAAGACATAGTCACAATCAAAGTAAAGGAAAACATATCATTCAAAGAGGCACGTAGGCGGGTAGCATACTTGCCAAAGAAAAGCTTTGCCGAAGTGGCGCGTCAGGGGGCAGCGTCACAACGGCCTCCGGCGGCTGTCCGACCCACAGGCAGTGAGTCGGCAGCTACGCCATCTGCCCCCACGGCGGTTGCAGCTAGCGCTGCTCCGTCAACCCTGAATGAGGGATCATCGACCCCGAAGGTTGGCGCAGCCGAGGTTGCCCCGGCCTCCCCGGCCCCTTCCTGCGCTGGCAACAGCCGGCGCAGCCAAATCCCTCAGGGAGCCTCATCGACCTCCGGGCTGGTGGGCGCAGGGGTCTTGCCCTCCAAGGCGGGACCCTCTCTAGTAACTTCTCGCTCGCAAGAGCACGTGTCCGGCGCCTCACACGAGGCAATGGACACTACACCTTTCCTCACGGCGCGCCAAGCGCCTAAGGAGCGGCGAGGCTCCCTCGAACGCTCCAGAAAGGGCAAAACCCCGATTACAGGGCCTCGAAAGAGCTCTGTAATCTAAGACATCTTTCAGTTTCCGTACACACAGCATCAACTTACTTTAAATATGGATACACAAATCATACAGTGGAACATCAGAGGTCTTCTTAGGAACCTTGATGATGTGCAAGAGATTATACACAAACACAATCCAAAAGTGCTGTGTCTACAGGAAACACACCTCAAATCACAACACACAAACTTTCTCCGACAGCATGTTACTTTTCGCAAAGATCGCGATGATGCAATCGCATCATCGGGAGGTGTTGCAATTGTAATCCAAAAGAACATAGCATGTCAACATTTACAGCTACGAACGGCCCTTGAAGCAGTGGCGGTTCGAATTGTTTTGCTAAACAAACTGATCACTATTTGCTCGATTTATATACCTCCACACTACAAACTAAGCAAACATGAATTTCAGTCCTTCATAGATGAATTGCCAGAACCGTACGTTGTACTTGGGGATTTCAATGCGCACAACAGCCTGTGGGGCGACTCTCGTATAGATGCGCGAGGTCGTCTTGTTGAACAGTTCCTCTTCTCTTCTGGTACATGCCTGCTGAATAAGAAGGCACCCACATATTATTCTCTCGCCAACCGAACATTTTCATCCATTGACCTCAGTCTAGTTTCCCCGTGTATATTGCCTGAACTCGAATGGGAAGTTATGGAAAATCCTTACGGGAGCGACCACTTCCCCATACTAATAAGAACATCCAAAGAAAACGAATATCCTCCACAAGCTCCTAGGTGGAAGATAGACACAGCCGACTGGCAGAAATTTCGAACTCTCTCTCTAGCATCACATGGGCTGACCTATCTTCTTTAGAAATTGATGCTGCTGTGGATTATCTTACAGCATTCATAATAGATGCCGCATCACATTGCATACCCGAAGTAAGTGGTTTGGCATGCAAACCACGTGTACCGTGGTGGAACAGCGAGTGTCGAACCGCCCGTAAGAATCAGAACAAGGCGTGGGGGTTGCTGCGAGCTTCTCCCACCGCTGAGAATCTTATCAACTTTAAAAAAATAAAATCCCAAGGTAGGAGAACCCGCCGGCAGGCCAGAAGAGAAAGCTGGCACAAATTTTTATCGAGTATTAACTCGTTCAGAGATGAGGCCAAAGCCTGGAACAGGGTTAATAGGATTCGAGGGCGACAAACATATTCACTCCCTCTAGTAAATACACAGGGCGATACACTGAAAGATCAGGCCGACTCACTTGGGGAGCACTTTGAGAGTGTATCAAGCTCAAAACATTATTCGCAATCCTTCCTAAAATATAAACAAATAGAAGAATGCAAGCCCCTCATCAATAAATACCGACAGAATCAACCGTACAATTGCCCTTTTAGTATTGCCGAATTGAAAGCTGCCTTGAGCGCATGCAAAAGCTCCTCACCGGGATCCGATAGAATCATGTATGAAATGCTCAAAAACTTACACAATGACACGCAAGAAACACTACTTACACTTTTCAACACTATGTGGGACGCAGGGTACCTTCCAACAGCATGGAAAGAAGCTGTTGTGGTCCCTGTTTTGAAACAAGGGAAAGACCCTTCTTCAGTGGCAAGTTACCGCCCGATAGCCCTCACAAGCTGCATGTGTAAGGTATTTGAAAAAATGATAAATCGGCGACTCATCCATTCCCTTGAACAAAACAAAATGCTTGATCCCTTTCAGTGTGGCTTCCGAGAAGGGCGCTGCACAACCGACCATCTTGTACGTATTGAAGGACATATTCGTGACGCGTTTGTACACAAACAGTTCTTCTTATCGATATTCCTCGATATGGAGAAGGCGTACGATACGACCTGGCGCTACGGAATCTTGAAAGATTTGTCAGAAATGGGCATTCATGGTAATATGCTAAACATAATAAAAAGCTACTTGTCCAATCGTACCTTCCGGGTGAAAGTAGGCAATGTGCTGTCACGTCCTTTTGCACAAGAAACCGGTGTACCCCAGGGTGGCGTGCTCAGTTGCACACTCTTTATTGTTAAGATGACAACACTTCATGCTTCCTTACCACCGGCCATTTTGTATTCAGTCTATGTGGACGACATTCAAATCGGTTTCAAATCCTGTAATCTCGCAGTGTGCGAGAGACAGGTGCAGCATGGTTTGAACAAGGTGTCAGGGTGGGCAGAGAAAAATGGATTCAAAATCAATCCTCATAAGAGTTCTTGTGTTTTGTTCACAAGGAAGAGAGGCCTAGTTCCGGATCCCTGCTTGGAAGTCTGTGGACAACAGATACCTGTAAACAAAGAACATAAATTTCTAGGTGTCATACTTGACTACAGACTCACTTTCGTCCCCCACATTAAACATCTTAAAGAAAAATGTCTGAAAACAATGAACATAATGAAACTTCTTTCCCAGACTACGTGGGGTAGTGACAGGAAGTGTTTAATGAATCTATATAAAAGCCTCATTCGATCACGACTAGACTACGGTGCCGTCATTTATCACTCTGCCGCCCCGAGCGCACTAAAGATGCTAGACCCTGTTCACCATCTGGGCATCCGTTTAGCCACAGGAGCTTTCAGAACGAGTCCCGTACAAAGTTTATATGCAGAATCGAATGAGTGGTCACTTCATATCCAGAGAACATACATCAGCCAAACATATTTTTTGAAAGTCCACTCTAATCCCGAACATCTCTGTTTTAACACCATTAATGATATGACATATGCTACACTATTTCGTAATCGTCCTTCCGTAAGACAGCCTTTCTCGCTGCGTGTGAGGGAGCTTAGTCATGAAATGCATGTTCCAATCCTCGAACTTCGCCTAATGCATCCAGCCAAGCTGCTACCTCCTTGGGAGTGGCAGTTGATACAATGCGATACATCTTTCATGGAAGTTACAAAAAACGCTCCAGAGATTGAAATCCAGATGCATTTCCGGGAACTCCAGCACAAACACTCCTGCACGGAGTTCTACACAGACGCATCGAAGTCACACGACGGGGTGTCCTATGCAGCCGTCGGGCCATCCTTCTCGGAAACCGATGTACTGCATGCGGAAACTAGTATCTTTACGGCTGAGGCTTACGCACTACTGTCGGCTGTGAAGCATATAAGGAAATCAAAACTCCAGAAAGCAGTCATATATACAGATTCCCTTAGTGTTGTGAAGGCCTTGATGGCTTTCTCTAACCACAAAAATCCAGTAATTAACGAACTTTATTCTGCTCTGTGTAAAGCGCATATAGGTAATCAGCATGTCATCATATGCTGGGTGCCAGGTCATAGGGGCATCGAAGGTAACGTTCTTGCGGACCAGATGGCCACGTCAGTTACATCGCATTCTGCTAATCCCACCGCTGCAGTTCCTGTCACAGACCTGAAGCCCTTCTTACGGAGGAAACTACGGAACCAGTGGCAACGGCTATGGGACGCGGAAACAAATAATAAGCTCCACGTGATAAAGCCACAGTTAGGATTCTGGCCTTCAGTAACAAAATCACGCCGGACAGATGTCCTATTCTGTCGTCTAAGAATAGGACACACATTTGGCACACATAACTTTTTACTCACCGGAAATGAGCCTCCAACCTGTGGTAGATGCGGGGAGAGGCTGACCGTCCTCCACGTCCTCCTGGAGTGTCGGGAAGCCGAACATGAAAGAAAGAAGCATTTTCCCTTAGCATATCGGCAGCGCATCCCCCTTCATCCAGTAATGTTACTAGGCCCAGAACCGCTGTTTGACTCCAGCGCAGTCCTGGGCTTCCTGAAAGATGTTGTATTACATGTTATAAGCCCCACACACTCATAGCGTCTCCTCTTTCCAGAGGATGCCGCTGTGAAAATTTCTTTTATGTAGCACATGCCTCTAGGCCCTTGTGTCTCAAGGGCTCTAACGAGGCAGTGGTGCTCTAGTGAATTTTAGAATCTTATATATTTTCTATTTTGCATCATTCTTTTACGATGGAATTTAATGTACATAGTATTCATTAGTCATCGCCATAATTTTATAGTACGTAGATTTTACGCACTTTACAGCGAATATTTTTAGGCCACTCTACAGCCAAGTCACATCTTCATAATACACCGTCAACATTAACACTTGTCATGGCGCTCTTTGGCCAAACCTGGCCCTTGCGCCACAAAAAACCACACATCATCATCATCCGTGTACAGGTGCGCTCTCCCTGCCAGGTCGTCCTCTATCCTCGCTGCAGCCTCCTGTACGATGGCGCAGAGAGGCGTGCGGTGCTTGGAGTGGACGCCTGGCAGTTCAAGACACACGTCCAGGGGCACGGCGAGACTCGGTGGCGGCCAGTCTGGTGGAGGAGCCGGCGGGTCAGCCACAATTGCCTCGAACAGCTGGAGCATCTTGCCCACACGGGATGCTGGGAGCTGCCGCAGTAGCGAGACGATAGGGCCTGCGTCGGGGGTGCTGGAGAGGCGCTCGATGTGACCGAGCGCGCGGAGATCGGCCGTGAATGAGGGAGGCCACGCGCCGGTTTCCGCAAGGGTCTCCGCCACTCGTGATGCTCGCGGCAAGCCATGACACATGCGTAACGCTCTGCGGTGATCACCGTCGATTTTGCGCCACTGTGAATCGCGCACACTGCACAGTGGCAACGCGTAAAACACCCGCGAGAGCGCCAGCGCACTGTACATGCTGACCGCGAGCGATGGGGGGCTGCCGTCTCCGCGCGCGAGAAGCCGGCGTATCGTAGCGTTTCGGCTCGTAGGCGCCGCACAGCCGGAAGCCAAGTGAGGCGATGGTCTATTGTATGGCCGAGGTATCGCACCGTCGGCTGCCAACTCAGTGGCACACCGTCGACGAGCACGCGGCCGGTGTAGCGTCGCGTGGCAGCGTGAGGGTGCACCATGAACGCCTCGCTCTTGGTCGACGACAACTGTAATCCGATGGCACGTAGGAAGCCGGCGACAGAGTCGAGAGCCTCCTAAAGCTCGCGACGCATCTCGGCGATGGCATTCCTCGGTCCCCGCACGTAGAGGGCGACGTCGCCCGCGTAGACAAGAGCACGCACAGGGAAGCGACCACCTTTCGGTATGCACTCAATGATGGAGCGAGGGTGAGGTTGAACAGAAAAGGGCTCAACACACTACCCTGAGGCACACCGGTGGTCACTGCTCGTGGTGAGCTGGTTGCGCGGCCCACGCGAACGGCGAATGTCCTGTCGGCGAGGAAAGCCTTGACGTAGGCAAGCAGGTTGCCGACCACGCCGAGAGCCTCAACAGCTGAGAGGATCGGCTCGTGCGGGAGTGCATCGAAGGCGCTGCGTACGTCGAGGAGAAGGAGGAAGGCAGCTTCTCCCTCGCGTCTGGCCTGTTCCAGCGTGCCGACAACAGCAGCGATGCAGTCGCCAGTCGATCGGTGTGCTCGGAAGCCGCACTGCTCGAGTGGGAGGGCACCGCGGGCCCGCGCGATCCACTGCAACCTCGAGAGCGCCATCGTCTCCATGGTTTTTCCCAGCACCGAAGTCAGTGAGACGGGCCGGTAGGAGGCGAGCTCGCGTGCAGGCTTGCCGCGCTTCAGCACCGGCACGACGACAGCACAGCGCCAGGGGTCCGGCAGGCAGCCCTCGCGGAACACGGCGTTGTAGGCGGACAGGAGATGCCGGCGGTGGTCGTCGTCCAGGTTTCGGAGCATTTGGTGTGTGACACCATCTGCTCCGGGGGCGCTGCGGCGCCTCCTGCGGCACAGGACGCGCTGCTGCTCGTGAAAGGTGAAGTCGTCGCTGCACAGGCTGTCAATCGCCCGCGCGGTATGCGCGCGATCTTCCCCTCTCACGAACACAGCCGTGTAGAGCGCCCGCAATGCAACCGCAGGGACGCCGGGTGAAGTGGAGACTGCGATGGCAGCAAAGGAGTCGGCGAGGAGCTCCGCGAGCGCCATCTCGGTGATGCCGCGCGCAACAGCGATGGCGAGGACCGGCCAGCGAGGAGTCTTCGGATTGACCAGCGCGCGCATGACGCGCCAGCCTCGGTGCTGGTTGCGCGGGTCAGCGAGCGACGAGCAGAGCCGTGCCCAGCTGCGGCGGCGCAGCCGCTTCGCATGTCGTCGGCACACCGCGTCAAGTCTGTTGTATACCGTCCAGTCGGACGCGTCACCCGAGCGTATGGCACGGCGCTCAGCGCGGCGGCGGGCGGCGCGAAGGTTCAGAAGTTTAATGTCCGGGGTGGGAGAACCGGCAGGGACCACCGCACGCGTCGACGCCCGTCTCGCACACTCCGCGACGTGCTCGTAGAAATCGGTGTCACGCGACCACTCGCGGCACAAATCGCGGTACACCGACCACCGTATCACCACACACGTACGGGTGACACCGCGGCTGGGAGAGGTGGGGGCCAGAGTGATTGGGTAGTGATCCGATCCGGCAGTGTCGGGAGCGCGCTGCCACACGTATGAGCAGCGCTCCGAGACAAGTGCCAGATCGATCGCTGATGTTACCCCACTGCGGCGCACGAATGTGGGCTTCCCGTTGTTTATAATGGAGAGGCCCAGTGATGACGCGGCACCGAAGAGGGCCCTTCCCCGCTGATCCGACGTAGCACTTCCCCAGCCGCGGTGGTGAGCATTGAAGTCACCGACAGCAAAGAAATCAAGACCAAACACCTTATATTGACTTTCGGCTCAAGTATTCTGCCCGAGTCTGTAGAGGCCGGGTACATCAAGCTCCGTGTTAGGCCATATGTGCCAAATCCGCTTAGATGTTTCAAATGCCAACGCTTCAGTCACAGTTCGCAGAGCTGCCGAGGCCGTCAAACCTGTGCGAAGTGCAGTGCACACGAACATACTTCTGAAGCTTGCGTGAACACTCTCCATTGTGTAAACTGTGAAGGCGAGCACGCCGCATACTCACGGTCGTGCCCGTCCTGGAAAAAAGAGAAAGACATAGTCACAATCAAAGTAAAGGAAAACATATCATTCAAAGAGGCACGCAGGCGGGTAGCATACTTGCCAAAGAAAAGCTTTGCCGAAGTGGCGCGTCAGGGGGCAGCGTCACAACGGCCTCCGGCGGCTGTCCGACCCACAGGCAGTGAGTCGGCAGCTACGCCATCTGCCCCCACGGCGGTTGCAGCTAGCGCTGCTCCGTCAACCCTGAATGAGGGATCATCGACCCCGAAGGTTGGCGCAGCCGAGGTTGCCCCGGCCTCCCCGGCCCCTTCCTGCGCTGGCAACAGCCGGCGCAGCCAAATCCCTCAGGGAGCCTCATCGACCTCCGGGCTGGTGGGCGCAGGGGTCTTGCCCTTCAAGGCGGGACCCTCTCTAGTAACTTCTCGCTCGCAAGAGCACGTGTCCGGCGCCTCACACGAGGCAATGGACACCACACCTTTCCTCACGGCGCGCCAAGCGCCTAAGGAGCGGCGGGGCTCCCTCGAACGCTCCAGAAAGGGCAAAACCCCGATTACAGGGCCTCGAAAGAGCTCTGTAATCTAAGACATCTTTCAGTTTCCGTACACACAGCACCAACTTACTTTAAATATGGATACACAAATCATACAGTGGAACGTCAGAGGTCTTCTTAGGAACCTTGATGATGTGCAAGAGATTATACACAAACACAATCCAAAAGTGCTGTGTCTACAGGAAACACACCTCAAATCACAACACACAAACTTTCTCCGACAGCATGTTACTTTTCGCAAAGATCGCGATGATGCAATCGCATCATCGGGAGGTGTTGCAATTGTAATCCAAAAGAGCATAGCATGTCAACATTTACAGCTACGAACGGCCCTTGAAGCAGTGGCGGTTCGAATTGTCTTGCTAAACAAACTTATCACTATTTGCTCGATTTATATACCTCCACAGTACAAACTAAGCAAACATGAATTTCAGTCCTTCATAGATGAATTGCCAGAACCGTACGTTGTACTTGGGGATTTCAATGCGCACAACAGCCTGTGGGGCGACTCTCGTATAGATGCGCGAGGTCGTCTTGTTGAACAGTTCCTCTTCTCTTCTGGTGCGTGCCTGCTGAATAAGAAGGCACCCACATATTATTCTCTCGCCAACAGAACATTTTCATCAATTGACCTCAGCCTAGTTTCCCCGTGTATACTGCCTGAACTCGTATGGGAAGTTATGAACAATCCTTACGGAAGCGACCACTTCCCTATCCTGCTTAGAACACCTGAAATAAAGGAATATCCACCACAGGCTCCTAGGTGGAAAATTGACACTGCCGACTGGGAAAAATTCCGAACTCTATCTTGTATTTCGTGGGATGACCTGTCCTCGCTAGGAATTGACGCTGCTGTCGAATATTTTACA
The DNA here is from genome assembly GCF_038994185.2 of Dermacentor albipictus. Taxonomy (NCBI): domain Eukaryota; kingdom Metazoa; phylum Arthropoda; class Arachnida; order Ixodida; family Ixodidae; genus Dermacentor; species Dermacentor albipictus. Next base: position 121,806,166 of record NC_091827.1, on the reverse strand, counting down.
GCCTTTATAATAGATGCCGCATCTAAATGTATATCACAAGTAAATGGCCTGTCGTGCAAACCGCGTATTCCGTGGTGGAACGACGATTGTAGGATCGCACGTAAAAATCAGAACAAAGCGTGGGGGTTGCTACGCGCCTCCCCCACTGCGGAGAATCTTATTAACTTTAAAAAAGTAAAATCACAAGGCAGGCGAACCCGCCGGCAGGCTAGAAGAGAAAGCTGGCAAAAGTTTTTATCTGGCATCAACTCTTATACAGAGGAATCGAAGGTCTGGAACAGGGTAAACAGGATAAGAGGACGACAAACTTATTCACTCCCCCTGGTAAACCCACAAGGCGATACCCTGCTTGAACAAGCAGACTCACTTGGGGAGCACTTTGAGAGTGTATCAAGCTCCAAGCATTATTCGCAATCATTCCTGAAATATAAAGAAATAGAAGAATGCAAGCCACTCATTAATAAATGCCGACAGAATGAACCCTATAATTGCCCATTTAGTGCTGCCGAGTTGAAAGCGGCCTTGAGCGCATGCAAGAGTTCCGCACCAGGATCTGATAGAATTTTATATGAAATGCTCAAAAACTTACACAATGACACGCAACTTACACTACTTACACTTTTCAACACCATCTGGGATGCAGGGTACCTTCCAACCGCGTGGAAGGAAGCCATTGTAGTCCCTGTTTTGAAACAAGGCAAAGACCCTTCCTCGGTGGCAAGTTACCGCCCGATAGCCCTCACAAGCTGCATTTGTAAGGTGTTCGAAAAAATGATAAATCGGCGACTCATTCATTTCCTTGAACAGAGCAAAATGCTTGATCCTTATCAGTGCGGCTTCCGAGAAGGGCGTTCCACAACCGATCATCTCGTGCGTGTTGAAGGGAATATCCGGGACGCATTTATACATAAACAGTTCTTCCTATCGATATTTCTCGATATGGAAAAGGCGTATGACACAACGTGGCGTTACGGAATCTTAAGAGACCTGTCAGAAATGGGCATCCACGGTAATATGTTTAATATAATCATAAGCTATCTGTCAAATCGTACCTTCCGGGTAAAAGTCGGCAATGCACTCTCACGTCCTTTTACGCAAGAAACGGGTGTACCCCAAGGAGGCGTGCTCAGCTGCACCCTCTTTATCGTGAAGATGAACACGCTTCGTGCTTCACTACCACCCGCCATCTTTTACTCTGTCTACGTAGACGACATTCAAATAGCTTTCAAATCTTGTAACCTCGCAGTCTGCGAGAGACAGGTACAGCATGGCCTGAACAAAGTGTCAACGTGGGCAGACAGGAATGGATTTAGGATCAATCCTAACAAAAGCTCTTGTGTTCTTTTTACAAGAAAGAGAGGACTTATCCCAGATCCTTACATAGAACTGCATGGACAACAGATACCTGTAAACAAAGAACACAAATTTCTGGGTGTCATTCTTGACTACAGACTCACTTTCGTCCCCCACATTAAATATCTTAAACAAAAATGTCTGAAAACAATGAATCTAATGAAACTTCTATCCCAGACTACGTGGGGTAGTGACAGGAATTGTCTAATGAATATCTATAAGAGCCTCATTCGATCACGACTAGACTATGGTGCCGTGATCTATCATTCGGCAGCCCCGAGCGCGCTAAAGATGCTAGATCCGGTCCACCATCTAGGAATCCGACTGGCCACAGGCGCTTTCAGAACGAGTCCCATACAAAGTTTATATGTAGAATCAAATGAGTGGTCACTTCATCTGCAGAGAACATACATTAGCCAAACATATTTTTTGAAAGTCCACTCAAATCCACAACATCCCTGTTTTAATACCATCAATGACATGACATATGCTACACTCTTTCGCAATCGTCCCTCCGTTAGACAGCCTTTCTCGCTGCGTGTGAGGGAGCTCAGTGATAAAATGCATGTCCCACTCCTCGAGCTCCCCCTAATGCATCCAGCCAAGCTACTACCTCCTTGGGAGTGGCAGCTCATACAATGCGATATATCTTTCATGCAAGTTACAAAACACGCTTCAGACATTGAAATCCAAATGCATTTCCGGGAACTCCAGCACAAACACTCCTGCACGGAGTTCTACACAGACGCATCGAAGTCACATGACGGGGTGTCCTATGCAGCCGTCGGGCCATCCTTCTCGGAATCCAACGTACTGCATCCGGATACTAGTATCTTCACGGCAGAGGCCTACGCAATATTGTCGACCGTGAAGCATATAAGGAAATCAAAACTCAAAAAATCAGTTATATATACGGACTCCCTAAGTGTTGTGAAGGCTTTGATATCGTTCTGCAAGCACAAAAATCCTGTTATAATTGAACTCTATTCCGTCCTATGTAAAGCATATGTATCTAACCAGCATGTAACTATATGCTGGGTGCCAGGTCATAGGGCCATCGAAGGTAATGTTCTGGCGGACCAGATGGCCACGTCAGTTGTACGGCCTTCTGCTAATCCCACTGCTGCAGTTCCTGTCACAGATCTGAAGCCCTTCTTACGGAGGAAACTACGGAACCACTGGCAACGCCTATGGGACGCGGAAACAAATAATAAGCTCCACGTGATAAAACCAAAGTTAGGATTCTGGCCCTCCGTAACAAAATCACGCCGAACAGATGTCCTATTCTGTCGTCTGAGAATAGGACACACATTTGGCACGCATAACTATTTACTCACTGAAAATGATCCTCCAACCTGCGGTAGATGCGGGGAGAGGCTGACCGTCCTCCACGTCCTCCTGGAGTGTCGGGAAGCCGAATATGAAAGAAAGAAACATTTTCCGTTAGCCTACCGGCAGCGCATCCCCCTTCATCCTGTTATGTTACTCGGCCAAGAACCTTTATTTGACACCACCGCAGTCCTAAGTTTTCTGAAAGATGTCTTGCATGTTTTTAGCCCTACATGTTCATAGCGGGTCCTCTCTTCAGAGGACGCCGCTGTGATAGCTCCTTGGTATAGCACATGCCTCTAGACCTTTGTTTTCAAGGGCTCTGGTGAGGCAGCAGTGCTCCAAGTAATTTTACCATCTTATACATTTTATATTTTGCATCATTCTTGTACGATGGATTTTAATGTTCATAGTATTCATTAGTCATCGCCATAATTTTATAGTACGTAGATTTTACGCACTTTACAGCGAATATTTTTAGGCCACTCTACAGCCAAGTCACATGTTCATAATACACCGTCAACATTACCACTTGTCATGGCGCTCTTTGGCCAAACCTGGCCCTTGCGCCACAAAAAACCATACATCATCATCATCATTGAAGTCACCGCACACAACACAGTCCGCCGTGAGAGATGCGGTCAGGCAGGCGAGAAAAGCGGAGTCGCGCTGTTGGCGGCGGTCGACGCGATCGGGGCGAATATACACGGATGCCACGGAGGTGTCGGTGCCCTGAACGCGCACAGTAGCGGCCACGCACTCCACCACAGAGCTACACAGATGCGTCGTGTCTATCAGTACGTGCGGGAGAGCGGCGCGAATGTACAACGCGACGCGTGGGCGCTCGCACGGGTGGCTGCTGTCGCAACAGGGTGCCGATGTGCATTCTGCCAAGGCGCACTCAGTCGCACTGCTGTAGCCGATGTAGCCCGGCAGTGAAACCTCCTCTGCACGCACATACGTTTCCTGAAAGGCGAGGATGTCGTAGTCGTGCAGAGGCAGTTGGGCGACCAGCTCGGCGTGTCGGCGCAGCAGGTGGTTGCAATTCCATTGCAGGATGCGCGGCCGACCCTTAGCAGTGCGACTGGCCATGATGGTTTGGCGGCTGCTGGGAAGCCACTGCCTGCAGGCAGATGGATCGGAGCGGGTGGTCAGCTGGCAGCATGGTGCTCACTGCTTGCATGGTGAGCAGCAGGTTTGCTACCAGCTGATCCACTGTAGCTTGGCCAGGGGGGGGGGGGGTGCAGCGGGTTCCGGCGTCTCCCGGCGGCGGGACGCTCGAGGGGCTGGTACAGGAGGTGTTGCTGCGGGGCTAGGGCCCTTTAGCGCACTGGCATATGAGCGTGCCAGCGTTGAGGACTCCTGCTGTTTCTCCTCCCGGACGGCTGCCCTCACGGCACGCCTCGACAGTGCCGAGGTGGATGTAGCCATGATCGTGGCCACCCTCCTTTCCTCCTGCCATTTGGGGCACGCAGGAGTGTCTGCCCTGTGGGGGCCCCCACAGTTCCTACAGCGGATGGTCTCGCAGGAGACGCTCGCTGCATGGCTTTTGCCGCAGGATATGCAGTCGCTAGGCCATCGGCATGATTCCGGGACGTGTCCGAAGCGGCCGCACTGCCTGCACTGTACAGGGCGGGGCCTGGCTGGCCTCACTCTGAAGCCGAGCTTGTAGAGGCGTATGTGCTCGGGGGGACCGGTCCCGCAAATCGGATTGTCACGGTGCTCCCGTCCAGCGTGGCCGACAGCACAGGAACGGCCGACTCGATCGCCCCCAGCAGGTCCGTCTCTGCAGGCAGCCCGCTCACCCCGTGCAGGAAACCGGTACTCTTGCCCCGTTCGGCTGGTAGTCGGGCAGTCCCAGGGATTGCGTGCAGCTCGGTGAGCTTGAGCAGCCCCTCTAGACACTCCTGTGTAGTGGTGTCAGGGCCCGTACATGGTCGCTCCGCACGTCCGTTCCGCCCTCGTCCGGTCGCGAGCGGAAGCCCGAAAGGCGGAAGGTGTCGCAAAATTCGATGCGCGCTCAATCCGCACGAGCGGAACGCACGCGCACTCCTATTGAGCGACGCGGCCTGTTGTCAGCTGGCAACCGTTCGGCGGAGCAAAGGTGTTCAAGGTTGGCAACGACCTTTGACAGCAGACGACACTGGCATATTTTTGCAGATGTGATTTCAATTTTCCGCGTTCCGGCGAAAATGCGACTCTAGGCTGCCACATTCTGTTCTGCAGTCGTATGTGTTGCATTGGCACCGTCATCCTTCTTCGAAACATTGCACAGTCGTCTTATCTGCGCCACCTTTTACAGATGTATTGCAATCGCATCACGTCGCAGCACGCGACGTATTCTCGGATGATTACTTTCAGTGCACGCTGCCTTGGCTGGTTGAACAAAACCTCTCTAATTATCCAACGTGATGCGTTCTGCGACACGCGAACCTGATATTGTCGCCGGAAGCGCGGTGGCGCGGTTTCTATAGTGTTAGTGACAGCTTGCAAGAATACAGAACACACGCACATCTGTCGCGGAATGCATTTGCGTAGGTCGCCAAGACGCACATTTCTACCACTGAGCACGCGTGTGAGGCCCCGAGTACAGCTTGCTGATACGCTTGCTCGTGCTTTTTTTTTCACTCTGCCAATTTTAAGAGGGTGTTTAAAGCAGTTGGATGCATGGAATGCCTTTTCCTTAAATGATATGCTCAGCGATGACTGAAGTTCTCACCGTGTGCAGAAAAAGTTGTGCATGAGTGGTTAACTTCATGCAGCAAGGAATTGAAGGTTAAGCAGTGAGTGTACAATTCATTATGACTGGCTTAAAGCAATGTGTATGTATTGCGGTGACCTTATGCAGATATATGCATACTCATGAGATATGTTTCCAAGGGGAGTACTTATTTGAAAGCATATAATTTACATTGCTGATAAGAAAACTTATTTTGAGTGAAATCAAACAATTACATTCTTTCTTGCCAGCCTGGCTACCCAATATGTTGCCACCTTACTACTTAACATACCTAATTTAACATTTCAAAAATGCACAAACATTACCAAAGCGCACAAAATTAAGCAGTACCTTGGCAGGCATGCTTCCTCTCTCACCCATGGCACCAAACAAGGATGTTCGACTTGAGACTGTTTGATACTGTTGGCATCATACATGCGTGTTCTATTTTGATTGCTCTACATATAAAAAATAAGCTCTACTCAGGTTATGTGAGTTAGTTGGGCATGGGCTGCATGTTGTTTATGTATTTATGCAGTAACAACCTTGCTAGCTCATGCACAGACATATTTTAGGAAAATGAAAAATGCATAGCATAACATAAACAGCTGGCCAGTGCCTGCATTTATTTGAAAGCAAGCCGATATTATCAAGTGTAGCTTAGCAGTGAGTTCAGTGACATCTTGTGGTGTGAAAAGGTTGATGTAGTTAGTAGTTTCGTGTTCGGCTTTCTTAATTAGTTGGTGTTTTAACATGCACATGACAATAAAAAGAAGGCACACATGGTGGAACACAGGGCCACACAAAAAGTGGGGAAACAGTTACTGCCATTTTTTTTATTTGCATAGCAAACCAGCAAATAGTTCGTTAGGTTCAGTTTTGTGAGTAATGCACAAGGTGTTCTGCATAAAACTGAAAGATGGTTGTGCTCCTTTACGTATTCACTATTCGGGTAGCCAAATGAATGATACCCCCTTTGGCACTGTGAGAGCACAGAAATTTGCAGTCAAGAGGCCGCAGTGGCTCAGCCTCTGTGCCAAATGTAAAATTGTTCCAAAAGAAAACATGCATACTGGTGAATTGGGTATGCATTCACATCTGCTATTCAAATCCACACATCACAAGTAATCTTTCATTCCTTGGCACATTTCTCACCATTGTACAGACTTTGTTTCAGCACTCTGTGCGTGCAGTAATATAACTTGGTAAATCAAAGCTGCGGTTATTCAATACACTGAAAGCAACTTTGCGTGTGGGTTAGATAAAATAATGCTCCTACATATGGGTCAACTTAGTATTATAAGCCGCTTTGTTTACTAGTTCACTGTTACGCCTGAACTATACGGTGCCACTGGACAATGCTGTATCCCTGCAAGCCCGCTAGAACAGCTTGGATATGCACAAACAATCCTTTACATCGCACTTAAATTAAGGTGGTGTAGATTTGCTGTCACAATGTGCTTGTAAGCATAACTGCCGAGCATTCAAAAAAGTGTTTGAAATGTAAGGGTGGATGCTCAGGTTTGCAGGTGTGACATTTTACATTTATAGTGCAAGGACACACCGATGAACAGGAAGGATACTACACAAATCCTCGTGTTGTGACCTTGCAGTCACAATGCAAGTAGTTTTCAGTGGTGTTTAGCTATAAACATGTGAAGCAATCTGTAAATTCAATACTGTATTAAGTAAACTGAAACACCATGAAAAGCAACATAACACTACGGTGTACACATTTTTGTCACATCAGCTCTTTGTGGTGCAGGTCAAATATGTATACAAGCTATTTGTAGGAAGTAGGAAACCTATCCAATATAAACAAGAAACTTGCAGGCAAGGTAATCACAACAAACCAGCTGAGACGTTGGTACTATTCTACTTGTGCTTGTACTTCTACTATGTGCTGCTGGATGGTTGCGACTGATATGCTCGCGAAGGTTTGGGTCATTCACATTTCAAGGGATGAGTAACTGTTACATATGTAAATCATCCTCCTCTGCATGCAGCCGCTGTGGCTGGCAGTCAATCCCGTAGCCTCATGCTTAGCAGCCCAACACCACAACCACTAAGCAATCATGGCGGGTAACTGCTCCTCAGGTTGTGCAATCTGTGTGGCTGTATCAAAGCACTGATGTAACACGTGTTTCAGTGGGGTCTAACTACCGCACAGAAGTTGTGGTGCAGCACTTCCTAATGGCAACATGTGTTGCAGCTGGGATACAAAGAGTTGAGCCTTTGTATCCGATGAGCATACGGTAAGTGGAAACTTTGTTTCCACTTCTAAAAATTTTTGAGTATGTTCTAAATGACATGAGCCCATGTTGTAATGCTATTTTAATTTTTAAAATAGCTGTACACGTTTGTGTACATCAAGTACACCATGAAATAACAGTCATCGGGGCATGCTTGAAAGGCACCTTCAGCATCTGCACTTCAAACTGCAGCTATGTCGTAGCCATTGTAGGTGAAACAGCAGTAGTCAACGCGAAATTGACCGCCACTTTAGCAGTTTGCATGCAAACACACATTCATGTGGTGGCATTGTTTATTTTGGTTACCTGGCCCAGGCAAGTAATGTGACTAAGAGAACAATTATGAAACATCATTAGCTTAGTGAGGCCCAAAATACTAATTCGGGTAACTATTAATAGCAGTAGTCGAGGGCACGCTTGAAAGGCATCATTAGCAGTCTGCACGTCAAAGCGCAGTCAAGTCGTCGCCACTGTTGGTGAAACGGCAGCACTCAATGCGAAAATGACAGCCACTGTTGGCAGCTTGCATGCAAACACACGTTCATGTGGTGGCATTGTTTATTTTGGTTACCTGGCCCAGGCAAGTAATGCGAATAGGAGAACAATTATCAAACATCACTAGCTTAGTTAGGCCCAAAATACTCAGTCGGGTAACTATTCATAGCAGTAGTCGAGGGCACGCTTGAAAGGCACCATTAGCAGTCTGCACGTCAAAGCGCAGTCAAGTCGTTGCCACTGTTGGTGAAACGGCAGCACTCAATGTGAAAATGACAGCCACTGTTGGCAGCTTGCATGCAAACACACATTCATGTGGTGGCATTGTTTATTTTGGTTACCTGGCCCAGGCAAGTAATGCGAATAGGAGAACAATTATCAAACATCATTAGCTTAGTTAGGCCCAAAATACTCAGTCTGGTAACTATTCATAGCAGTAGTCGAGGGCACGCTTGAAAGGCACCATTAGCAGTCTGCACGTCAAAGCGCAGTCAAGTCGTCGCCACTGTTGGTGAAACGGCAGCACTCAATGCGAAAATGACAGCCACTGTTGGCAGCTTGCATGCAAACACACATTCATGTGGTGGCATTGTTTATTTTGGTTACCTGGCCCAGGCAAGTAATGTGAATAGGAGAACAATTATCAAACATCATTAGCTTAGTTAGGCCCAAAATACTCAGTCGGGCAGCTACTAATAGCAGTAGTCGAGGGCACGCTTGAAATGCACCATTAGCAGTCTGCACGTCAAATCACAGTCATGTCGCAGCCATTGTTGTATTTGTTTATCTCACGGCAAGTAACACCAATGTAAGCACAATTATTCACCCTGAATAGCTTTGCTAGCATTGTTTGTACTAAAAAATTTTGAGTGAAGTTGAATGTGTTTTATTGAGGCAATTATTTAATTCACAAGCCATCGGCATAGTGATCGATGGCCAGGTTCAAACAATGACATTGGTGAAGTAATAAATGGTGAAAGTTGCAAAAGCTATCAGTGCACTGCTTTGCTGGGCTCCATTTACTGAAAAATTTCTTTGCAACGACAAAATCATCAGACCGGAAATGACACCCCACTGCACAGTGTTATTCGTGTTGTACTTTTTTGCCATCATATGTGATGGGCAGCGAAACCATCCGTTTACTAAGACTGATTGCATGAAAAATGCAACAGCATAGCAAGGTGTAGTTTCACAATATGGCACCCTTTCATGTGCACTTCTGGCGAGCTGCCACATGCACTGATGCATAAACATGAACTGAGGTAAGAGGCTAAGTTGCTGTGCAACCCCCATGACGCTTTTAAGAAAATCTATCTCTAAACCTTTCTGTTTTCATAGGCGATGAAAATCTGTTTTGAGCAAGTTGGTTAATCACACTGCAGCAACAACACAAGAAGCAAGGACAGAAAACACAGCGAGTAGGCAGACTGAGAAGACGAGGTAGACCAGTGAGAAAGGTTTTAATGAGATGGAAGAGGCCTGCCCTGCCGTGTACATGAGTTAGTGCTTTGAATGAGATTGGTTTATGAAAATGTGTAATGACTTTCCTGAAAGAAAACTAGCAAAAGCAAATGCTAATATAATATAAAAGGACAGAAATAATGGTAAGCGCAAGCACGCATGGAAACAGGCACGTATTCACACACAAATGCGAGAACTAAGAAGAACTCCAACGTAAAGAAATATGGGAAATAGAAAAAAAATTGACAAACGCAAGAAAACATACATTTACAAACAGACGCGGGTCGAGGTATTATAGGAGCGGGTTCACAAGCTGCTGTGCTTACCTTCTCATATGTTTTCTTTTTTAACCGTTCTCTTAATACTGTCTCGGGAAATTTTAATTGCATTCATGACATTAGTGCTCTCAGGCGCGTCCACATTTCACGACAGCGCTGAACGTCTTGACGTATGCAATTATAATGTTGTTCCCTAATTTCCCCCCACCGATAGAAGCATCTTTAACCGTGCAGTAACAACTTTTGAAACAAACGATAGATGTACGAAGCAGAAAAGGCCGGTGTGATAGGGCTTCTCTATCGGGCTACTACATAAGAAAACGCAATCGGCAACACTTATGCTCAGCTCAGTTCTGAGCACACGAACATCGCGTAGTACGACCACTTCTACACCCAGTAACGCTGCAACACATCGCACATATATATCACGATTTGTAGCTCGCAAACGCACTTCATAACGGCAAGAGCACAGCTCGAACGTCGCGATCACCACGGCGCATCGCAGCCGGCAAAACGGCTCATACGCAGTATAGCACACGCAGAATGGCAGCGATAACTAGGCGATAAAAACTTATCGCTACTGATCGTATCGTTACTTTTGGTAAGTTGCGAAGGGCTGGCGTTCACCACACCGCGGCAACGATCGGCATACACAGAGCAGAAACCAAACGTGTACGCTGGGTGCGCCAATCGGACGCTACTTATTTCGCCACGCCTTGAACGTGTATGCTGCTCAGAATGCACGTGTATGTGATGGAGTTCTCGTCTGCGACGCACACGCGAAGCATGGCACAAGAAATCACGAAGTCGACGGCTTCAAATATTTCTTCCGACGCTCTCGTAAACACAACACACACTTCCTGCGCTCCGTCTGTTTCTGTTGGCGATCGCGCGCACTGACGAGGTCTGGAAGCGTACACCGGCTTGCTTCTTCCGATGACTATCTCCGTGGGTGCCACATATCTCTGGTAAAAATCACAAAAAGGAGACATAAATAGACTGTTTCTGACGCGGCTGTAGCCTAGGCCTTGCGTCCCCGCTTCACTTCGCTTCGAGCACGCGCCATGTTTGCTGTGACGACAGCCGAACTATCCGCCTCGGACCAGCCAATGAGAGACGAGCAGGCGGCCGGACGGGAAACTTGCGTCCGCTCTCCGCTCGCCAGTAGAGAGCTATCCGCACGCGACCGGACGAGGGCGGAACGGACGTGCGGAGCGACCATGTACGGGCCCTCAGCGGCCACGATGTTGCGCCTGTGATTGACGCGTACCGCTGCTACACCTGGCCGTGAAGAGAGGGCTGCAGCAAGTGCGAGGCGCGGTGTTCCCTGGAAGGCTCCGCCGGGTTTCGATGGTCGGAACAGGACAGTGCCGATGACCGCAGGGTCCACCGGCAGTGCAGCAGCCTCCAGGGCTTTCGAGCGCCGCCTGTCGCCTCTGGACTGCACAAGGGTCAAGCCGTCTGGGGTTTGCTCGCAGGCGGGTGTCGTCTCCCTCTGTGCAGCCGCGGCAGGGACGCTGTGGCTGGCCGGGGAAGCGGGTGTGTGCCGGAGTTCGTCCGGGGTATCGCGGGATGGAGGGGATACAGCAGCAGGCATTTTCTTTCGTTTCTGTTGTTGTTTTTTTCCCTTGGGCTTCGGCCGCGAAGCAGGCTGGCGTGGTGGGCCCTTTAGGAATCGTGCCGCCGGGTGCTCGGAGTTCTGCGGCGCACTAGCGGGTGTATCGTCTGTCAGCTCCATGGCGGCGGCGGTGTTTTCGTCTGCAGCCGGCAAGCTAGCAGACGACGCGGCCGGGCGCGCGTCACCATTCGGAGCAGTCGGCGCATCGAGGGGGGGAGTCGGGCGCGCCCTCGCGTGGAGGGGGCTCGAAGGACGCGGCGGCCAGCTCGGCGGGGTGCCGAGAGATGGCGCTCGAGCTTTCCGCAGGTGGTGTGGTCCGCTCGCTTCCCGCTGGCTCGGGCGCGGCTCCATCTTGCGCGTCCTGAAGGGAGGGGGTGCTGGGTGTTTCCCCGGGGTGTCGGGAGATGGCGCTGCCGACGTCTTCGTCCTAAAGCCCCTCAATTTTCCAAAAGTAGCGCCATTCTTAGATCTTTCCGCCACCCCGCTCACCCAGGCGCTTCCTCCTCCACTCCTCCTGTCGCCCCAGCCTCCTCCGCCCCCCATTGGCCAATCTGTGTCACGTGAAAGCAGGCCCCGCGCTTTTGTATATTTTTTTCTTTCCGGCGCAGAGCAGGCGCCGCGCTTTTGTATATCTTTTCTTTCCAGCGTGCTGCGACCCCCATTCTTGGGCCTGCGCGACGAAAATACGGCAGGCGGTTTGAAGGAGCACGGTAGTTTTATACAATGTGTTAGGGCCGAGTGCTTAATTGCGATGCCGTGCTGCTGCGCCTACGGTTGCCACAACAGACCCAGTGACGGCAAAAAGCTTTTTGCTTTACCATCCGCCGGGCGCAACGCAAAACGAAGAAAAGTGTGGATTCACAAGATCGGGCGGGCTGACTTCGAGCAAGTGGAAAAGAACGCGCGGCTTTGTGAAGTAAGTGCCACGGCTCCTCCAACCTCTTCTTTTGACGCCCGTGTCAAAACGGGCCCGTGTCCAGTGCATTGGGGGCGCGTTAAAGAACCCCAGCTGGAAAAAAATTAATCCGGAACCCCCATTATGGCGTGCCTTATGGGCTCGTGGTGTTGGGATATGTAAAACCCAAGAATCAACTTTTTTTTCTGTCTTGTGTGCCTTGACTGTTCCAGTTAACGCAACACTGCTTCCTTGTGAAAACTTACAACGCAAAAGAATACAGACGCACGTAGTATACAGAGATAAAATTAGCACTTCAACAAAAGTGTTGCTGGTGCCAATGAGGGGAGGGGGATAATTATTTTCTGAACCTCTTTCCAGTTGTCCCATCAAGTTCCTTCTTTTTTTCTATCAAATTCTAACCATTTGCACTGTAATAAATAAATAACAATTTCATATGCTGGTACGTTGTTCAAATTATCTATACCGCCTATGTGTGAAAACGTTGCTCATGGCCACCACAACCTGTGCATGAGCTACGTACATCTGTAAAAGGCGCGGAACAGAAACGGCCCTGCTGCCAGGCATTGCTCACCGCAGACAGTCGGAATCGCGCCGGCCGAACAAAAGCATCCTGCACGTACGTGAATTAACCTACGAAACCACGTGCACATACTTTCACGCTGTCAAAACCTGAAACTCTGGTAATTACTCGCGTGTCTGAGCACACCGCGTGCTTGTGTCGTGTTTCAGCAACACGAACTTTCAACGTGCGCGCGCTTTACGCCTTAAATAAGCCTTGAATAATGGTGCTTTTCTCTATTTCTTCCGCAAATCCGACACGACATTCTTAAGGCCAGTTACCGACTGACAAAGCAAGATCTAGATTGAAAAAACTGCTCCGCAAGACTCGAACGAACTTTTCCGCGGATTTACTCCCGTAGCGTGTTAGCCGTCGTCTGCTACGGCAGGCCCACCGCCGGCGGCGCCACCGTCGAGGCCGCGCCGAGCGGAGGAGGAGGGAAGTGAATGGCGCTACTTTGGGAGATTGAGGGGTTTTACTTCGTCCGCTGACGGCTCTCCTGAGGAGGGGGGAGCGCACGGCTGCTGTTTACGTGGCGCGGCTGGTTCGTCATCCTCGCTCTCATTCTCGCGGGCGCCGTTTCCGAGAAATGGACTGGTCCATTTCTTCGCAGGGTGTCTACCAAGTTGACATTTCCAAATTCCCCGAGTTTTCCAGGTTTTCCCTGAGTGCTTTTGCAAAATTCCCTGAGTGATGCAGAACTATGTTTTATGTCAAGTCGCGCTGAAACCATATCGCCCTATGCTGTCGCTCTCTAGTAAGCATATGAAAAAAAATTTAAGGAAAACCGACTTAATCCAATTTAAATACTAAAGAGTAGTGTTTATGTTATTCAAGAAGAGAATATAAGGGAGGGGTTATTAAAGTGCACAGCAAATAAAATGTCTTCGAAAAAATTTTCAAATCGAGTTGGACATTCTCTAGTACAAAGAAAAGGAGATGCATACAGAAGCAAATATTTTCGAATATGAGCTATTTCTATCAACTGATAGCATGCTCAGTGTCATGCAACTGTCCTGACATACTCTCAGCTCGCGCAAGACGCCTCAGTGTTGTGTTTCACTGCTTTAAAGAGTTTATTTTGGTTTGGATGAGGGACACCTGCATCTCAGCACCAGCCAACAATTTGTTTTTTGAGCGCAGGTTCCTTTATTTATTTATTTATTTATTTACTCTTATACCCACAGCGCCATTTAGGCATTACAGTGGGGGGGTTACATACATCAATGTGAACAGCTTATGGCATCGAATAAACAGCATTATACTATACAATACAACGAAAGAGAAAAAGAGAAGAAAAACCGCAAAAATGACATGACAAAAATGGTACAAAAGGATATCAATGTACAGCACGCAGGAAACGGCATCATACAATTAAGTAATAAAGCACTATATAATGATAGCAAACTCTGCAATTACTGTATACTGTAAAATAAAGAAGAAAATTTCAAAGCATTTGCAAAATGTTCATTATTAAGTATACTAACTATGGCAGCAGGCAGTCAATTCCATTCTAAAATGGTTTTGGGGAAAAAGGTGCTTTTGAAAAGTTTAGTTCTACAAGTGTATTCCCTAACCTTGAGCTCGTGATCTGTTCGTCTGGATATATAATGTGGCTGAAGAATATACTTATTACGGTCTATTCCAATTTGGCCATAAAATATATTGTGAAAAAGTTTCAAGCGTAATGCCTGCCTTCTCTTTTCTAAGGTGTCCCATTTTAATGTTTGTTTTGCGCTAGTAATACTAAGGTTTCTGTCATAGTTGCCGATTAGGTGCCGTGCTGCTATATTCTGAACTCAAGTTTATCTCGGTCGGTACACGTAGGAGGGTCCCATACGGTACATCCATATTCTAAAATGGGTCTAACATAGCTTTTGTACAGAAGATCACGAGCCTGCTGGGGAAAGAGTTTTGTATTGCGCCGTAGAAATCCTAACACTTTGCATGCCTTTGCTGTAATGAAATCAACATGCCTGTGCCAACATATGGACGGTGTGAGGAATACACCCAAGTACTTGTACTCGTGAACAATCTGCAATGGGGAACCGGATAGATAATATACGGCTAATACGGATAATATAAAGAAGCGGTCGCATACTTAATTCCCCGTTCATTCCTCAGTGCGTCGATCCTTTCTGTTCTCGTCCTCCTTTCACCGCGCGTTCGCCTCACGGACCATTTGAAGAATACTCTTGGTCAATTTACAGTCAACGTCCAATTTTTCGGACCCCCTAGGGGCCGCGAAAACTTCCGAAAAATCAGGCAGTGCGAAAAAATAAATTCATGTCTTTTACTGCCCTTAAGGGCTAAAATCGACACATGTACGTCTGAAAAAGCTCTGAATGCCTGTCAGTGCACTTATTAGGCATATTGGTGCTCCTACTGTGACAGGTGAGGGCGGGTGCACACGTGTAAAATTAAGGAATACATACAGTGTCCCGCGACAATTGCCCCTTCCTACGCTTGTTACGCTTCACCGCGTTACATGACTGTATTGAGGCGAAGCAGACTTTCGGGAAAGAGCATTATGCAATGCGCCGTGCTTTCCGAGCTTCGAAGACAAAAATATTGCTGTCAGCGGAGAAATGAAGAAACACGGCACCGAACGACAAGAAGCTTAACAGCGAACGTCGAAGCAGCTAGGCCCAGCGTTGCCGCAGTGGTGGCTACGGCTGTCAGCGGATCTGCTGCGTGCGAAAGCACCGGTTCAAGGCGGCGAGGTAATCAAAATAGCAGCGGTGGTGGTTTTCATTAATGCCGTCTCGGACCTGCGATCACGCACAACGTTTAGAAAATCGGACGGCGAAGAGTTCTTCCGTCTGAAATTTCAGACGTTATGATACATTGACTCTTTGGGGTATGTGGTGGTTATAGTGTACTAGAACATTATTCTAGTGCACTATAGTGGTGGTGCCGCGAAGCTGTCCGAGTTATCGGGAATCCCGAAAGTCGGTCGTTGACTGTACACTGGCAACTCCTCCAGCCGACGACGATTCGTTACGAGTCCTGTCTGTTTCTCGAGCCAGCATTACCGCGACTTTTGACCCTCTAAACAAATTACAGCTAATTTTCCCTGATAGAAGCACAAATTCCCTGAGTTTCCCTGAGTTCTTCCAGACTACTCAAAATCCCTGAGAATTCCCGGTTTTTCCCGGTTTTCCCGGTTGGTAGACACCCTGCTTCGTCGTCCGAGAGGGGAAGCGGGACCTCCACGTGAGTTTCCTGCACGCAGGGGCCGTTCTCGGATGGCGCCGTGGTTGCTGCTGGGGCTGCCGGTGCGGTCGTAGGCACGGTGGAAACTGCAGGGGTCGCCAACGTGGGCACTCGTACGCGCAGCCACTCGCCCAGCATGCGAGTGGCGCGACGCTCGAGGTCCTCCCTTGCCCGGAGCTCCTCGAGGGTCGCGGGGCCGAGTGTCACCCGGCTCAAGCTGGCATGACGACGATGGCGGACGCGTGGCGGCGGCTCGCCGGGTGGCCGGAAATCCATGTTGAGCTGCCGGGGCCTCTTCTCGCGTGCGGGAAGGAGACCGAGAGCAGCTAAAGCGCGACAACGTGTTCCTATGCGGGCGCAAGCATGCACGACGCCGAAACACGTGGAGGCAATGAGGCGAAGTCGTTCGAGCGAGGAGAAGCGTGACCTACTCCGATCACAGCTCAGACGCGACTCGGGAGAGAGTGCAGCCGGCTGATCAGCTGCTGGCCGTGCCGCGAGCGGTGCAGGCGCTCCACGTGGTTGAGGGCCCGCCCCTCGGCACGGAGAGAGATGGGTGTCTCCCCCGCCTCGGCGAGAGTGGCGCCGCTCTGTGAAGACCGCGGGAGGCACAGGAACTGGCGGATGACGGCTCGGTGATCCGCGTCCATCACCTTCCATTGCGTTGGCTGCAGATCCGCCAGGGGCAGCGCGTACAGTATCCGCGCTGAGGCCACAGAGTTGTATAGTCGGATACAACTTTAGAAAAAAGGGGAGGCCCCGCCCAGATGACTGAAGCGGCGAAGTCACCGGCCGTCCGGCGCATGACGTCCGTCCAGAGTGCGCGCCCATTGGTGGATTGGCTGACAGTTTTGTGAGCCCCCGCAGGGGCGTCTGCGTCAGCAGGCGTTTGGTGCGTTGCGTCACCACGGACCCGAGCACACGAGGGTTGGCCCCTCCCGCGTGTAGCCGTGCGCGGCTTAGCCGTGTCCGGGGAAAGAGGGATCCTGGGGGTTGAGCCGATGCTGGGTGTTCGGACCTTTAAGGCCCCCCGGCGGAGGCAACACACCTCTTTGGCCTCTGCTTCACGTAGACGGCACCCCCGGACTGACCCACCCGGGGGAAATCGGTAGTCGCCTCTTCCTATCTCTCTCTTCTCAAACCTTCGTCTTTATCTCTCACTTTACATCTTTCCTGTCTTCTTCTCTCTTCCATTTACTTCCTTTCTCCACGGCGGCAAGGGTTAACCTTGTGTGGATATCCTACCTTGGGTACACCATATTGGGTTATAGTGATAGCGTACGGCTGGCGTCGTGCAGGCTTGTACACAAGCTGTGCCGCGTCCCCTCGTTGGGCTCCGTAGTGGGCGGTCGGCGCTGTTGCCGAACATACACTTTTTCCTATGGAAGCGCAAGCCTCTATTGTTTATGATCGGCGTCTGAAGAGATGCCGCACCGAAGTACCCTTTCAATTTTCCTTTAAAAGCAACGCCCCAACATTTCCAAAGTACTATGTAGTGCATAGTGAAAGCAACATTCCGGTAAGGAAACTCTCTCCTTTCCTGGTAGCGAAGTGTCTGAAAGAGAAAATCGGACCAACATACAAAGCATCCAAAATGTCTAGCGGGGACCTCCTCCTAGAACTGAATAACAAAGATCAAGCAGATAAGCTCTCTGAACTTACCAGTATTGGCGACGCGACAGTGACTGTTTCAGCCCACAGAACACTTAATACAAGCAGGGGAGTAATATCTGAAGAAGACTTTATTGGCTTAAGTGACGAGGAACTGCTGGAAGGTTTCCAGGAACAAAATGTGACAAAGGTGCAAAGAATAGTAATCCGTAGAAACGACCAAGAAATCCCCACCAAACATGTCATACTTACATTTGGTACAAGCGTAATGCCTACCTCTCTGGATGCAGGATACGTAAAAGTAAACGTCAGACCATATATCCCGAACCCAAGACGGTGTTTCAAGTGTCAAAGGTTCGGACATGCTTCACATGCATGCCGAGGCCAAACAACCTGTGCTAAATGCAGCTCAAATGATCATCAATCAGAGAATTGTACTTCTTCGCCACATTGTGTTAACTGCAAGGGAGATCACCCAGCTTATTCGCGGTCCTGCCCTTGCTGGAAAAAAGAAAAAGAAGTCATTGCACTAACTGTTAAAGAAAAAATCTCGTTCTTCGAAGCCAGGAAACGACTGTCGTACCTTTCGCGACGCAGTTATGCCGATGTGACGCAGGCGGGGGCAGCGTCACAGAGGCCTCCGGAGTCCTCCGAGCCCACGCGCAGTGGTGCCGCAGTGACTCCTCCGGCCCCCGTGGTGGAAGCAGTCAGTACTGCTCCGCCCTCTTCAACGGCCCTGCAGACAGCAGTCCCGCAGGGCCCTAAGATTAAGCGCACTCCAAGGCCCGAGACACGTGTCTCGGCGCCAAACTCTCGGTCCTCCAGCGCCTCAGAGAGAGCAATGGAGGTCGAAACAAAAACCCCGGTGTCCTCGACACCAAAGGACAAGCGCTCTCTCGAGCGCGGAAAGAGGGACAGAATCCCAATAACAACTCTAAATAAGAAGGCGATAACCTAAGGGTTATCGCTCTGTTGTATCTGCCTTCTTCTGATACATGTCACCTAGCATCTTTCTTATCTCCCATTCACTCGTTAATATCATTTTTTACCTTTCAATTTTATAATGGCTTTTATGATCCATTGGAACTGTAGAGGTCTCTTACATAACTTAGGTGACATAAAAGACCTGTTGATAAACTTCTCTCCTGTGGCCCTGTGCTTACAGGAAACCAACCTAGGCGATAAACACAAAAACATTTTAAAGGGTTTCACTGTGGTACGGCGCGACCGTACTCAGGCGAACCGGCTGTCGGGTGGTGTAGCCATAGTTCTTCCAGGTGGTATAGCAGCCAGAGAAGTTCCCATTAACACTCATATAGAAGCCGTTGCTGTCACCGTTTTAGCTCACAAAACCATCACCATTTGTTCAGTATACATTCCGCCGCATTCACATTTTACCGTAAGAGACCTAGAGTTAATTTTAAACCAGCTACCTGAACCATTTTTAATAGGCGGTGATTTTAATTCACATAGCACGTTATGGGGTAGTAAAACTACTGACAACAGGGGTCAAACGCTTGAAGATTTTATTCTAACAAATGACATATGCCTTTTAAACACCGGTGCGGCAACTTACTACTCCCCAAGCACAGGAGCTATGAGTTGCTTAGATCTGGCACTATGCTCTCCATCACTTCTTTGCGATTTTCAGTGGAATGTTATTGAGAACCCCTATGGTAGTGACCATATGCCTGGTGTCATCAAAAGAACATCTCCTTTTCCTACCATCCCACCCCCGCAGGGGCGTCTGCGCAAGCAGGCGTTTGGTGTGTTGCGACACCACGGACCCGAGCACACGAGGGTTGGACCCTCCCGCGTGTAGCCGTGCGCGGCTTAGCCGTGTCCGGGGAAAGGGGGATCCTGGGGGTTGAGCCAATGCCGGGTGCTCGGACCTTTAAGGCCCCCCGGCGGAGGCAACACGCCTCTTTGGCCTCTGCTTCACGTAGACGGCACCCCCGGACTGACCCACCCGGGGGATATCGGCAGTCGCCTTTTCCTGTTCTCCTCTCCAATCTTCGTCTTTCTCTCCCACTTTTCCATCTTTCCTGTCTTCTCTTCACTTCCATTTACTTCATTCTCCTCGGCGGCAAGGGTTAACCTTGTGTGGGATAGCCAACCTTGGTTATAACAGATTTGGTTATAGTAGTGTCGTACAGCTGGCGCATGCAGGCCGTCTTTTCGTGGTCCTACAGCGTCCCCTTGTTGGGCTCCATTGTGGGTGGCTGGCGGCGCTACCGAATTTTCACACATATCTATGGCAAGTTCTTTTCCAACAATTCCTGATCGCCCTCACAAACGAGGGCGCACCGAAGAAGTTTTCAAGTTTTTTGGCCGAAATAATGAGAATTTTCCAAGATTTCATGTAGTACATTCAGAGAAAAAAGAAAAGGCAGCGAGAATGATCTCACCTTTTCTTGTTGCAAAGACACTTAGTGAAGCTTTTGGCCCAGGTTATAAAGTCTCTAAAATGGCAAGTGGTGACCTCCTCTTAGAACTGCGTGATAAGACACAGTACGAGAAACTCTCGAAACTAGTATCCTTTGGGAATCTTCCAGTGACGGTCACACCACACCGCACAATGAACACCACCCGCGGAGTCGTTTCCGATGCCGATCTCATGGAACTGAGTGAAGCTGAACTACTGGAGGGCTGGAGCGATCAGAATGTGACCAATGTCAAGAGAATAAAGATCAGGCGCGATGGCAAGGAGATTGAGACAAAACACTTAATTCTTACTTTTGCATCAAGTATGCTACCTGAGACCATTGAGGCTGGCTACATAAAGATCCGAGTCAGACCGTACATCCCCAATCCTCTCCGATGCTTTAAGTGTCAAAGATTTGGCCACAGTTCACAGAACTGCCGAGGCCGCCAGACTTGCGCGAAATGTAGTGCCCAAGAACACCCATCTGAAAATTGCGAGAATGATCCACACTGCGTGAACTGTGATGGGGAACACACCGCGTACTCGCGGTCCTGTCCATCATGGAAAAAAGAAAAAGAAATAGTTACAATCAAAGTTAAGGAAAATATATCGTTCAAAGAGGCACGCAGGCGGGTAGCATACCTGCCAAAGAAAAGCTTTGCCGAAGTGGCGCGTCAGGGGGCAGCGTCACAACGGCCTCCGGCGGCTGTCCGACCCACACGCAGTGAGTCGGCAGTTACGCCATCTGCCCCCACGGTGGTTGCAGCTAGCGCTGCTCCGCCAACCGAGCAGAAGGGACCATCGACCCCGAAGTTGGGCGCAGCAGAGGCTGCCCCAACCTCCCCGGCCCCTTCCAGCGCTGGCAACAGCCGGCGCAGCCAAATCCCTCAGGGAGCCCCACCGACCTCCGGGGTGGTGGGCGCAGGGGTCTTGCCCTCCAAGGCGGGACTCCCTCTGAAAACTTCTCGCTCGCAAGAGCACGTGTCCGGAGCCTCAGTAGAGGCAATGGACACAACACTTATCCTCAAGGCGCACGAAGCGCCTAAGGAGCGGCGAGGCTCCCTCGAACGCTCCAGAAAGAACAAAACTCCCGTTACAGGGCCTCGAAAGGGCTCTGTAATTTAATCTCTGTAATTTTCATAATCACTACTTCTGTTTCTGTACACACAGCACTTATTGACCTCCAATATGGATACACAGATAATTCAGTGGAACGTCAGAGGTCTCCTTAGAAACCTTGATGATGTTCAAGAACTAATCCACAAACACAATCCCAAAGTGCTGTGTTTACAAGAAACAAACTTAAAACCCAAACACACAAACTTTCTCCGACAGTATATAACTTTTCGCAAAGATCGCGATGGTGCTGTCGCATCATCGGGCGGTGTTGCCATTGTTATCCATAAGAGCATTGCATGTCAACTTTTACAGCTACAAACGCCTCTCGAAGCAGTGGCGGTTCGAACTGTACTCCTAAACAAACTCATCACCATTAGCTCTCTTTACATACCCCCACATTACAAATTAACGAAGCATGAATTCCAATCCTTTATTGACCAATTGCCAGAACCTTACGTTGTTCTTGGCGATTTCAATGCTCACAGCTCTCTGTGGGGCGACTCTCGTATAGATGCGCGAGGTCGTCTTGTTGAACAGTTCCTTTTCTCTTCTGGTGCGTGCCTTCTGAATAAGAAGAAACCCACATATTACTGTCTTGCAAACAATACCTTTTCTTCAATTGATCTGAGCATAGTTTCTCCGTCCATACTGCCTGAACTAGAATGGGAAGTTACGAACGATCCTTACGGAAGCGACCACTTCCCTGTACTATCCCCGCAGGGGCGTCTGCGTCAGCAGGCGTTTGGTGCGTTGCGTCACCACGGACCCGAGCACACGAGGGTTGGCCCCTCCCGCGTGTAGCCGTGTGCAGCTTAGCCGTGTCTGGGGAAAAGGGGATCCTGGGGGTTGAGCCGATGCTGGGTGTTTGGACCTTTAAGGCCCCCCGGCGGAGGCAACACACCTCTTCGGCCTCGGCTTCACATAGACGGCACCTCCAGGCTGACCCACCTGGGGGAAATCGGCAGTCGCCTTTTCCTGTCTCTCCCTCCTTCAATCTTCGTCTTTATCTCTCACTTTTTGACCTTTCCTGTCTCCTTTTCTCTTCTGTTTACTTCCTTTCTCCTGGCGGCGAGGGTTAACCCTGTGTGGCTATCCAACCTTGGGTACACCATATTCGGTTATAGTGACGGCGTACGACTGGCGTCGTGCAGTCTTGTATGCAAGCTCTGCCGCGTCCCCTCGTTGGGCTCCGTGGTGGGTGGTCGGCGCTGTTGCCGAATGTATATATTTCTTCATGGAAACTTCTTTCCCTTCCCTTGTTGATCGCCCTCAGAAACGAGGGCGCACCGAAGATGTCTTCAAGTTTTTTGGACACCAAACCCAGAATTTTCCCCGCTTCCACGTTGTTCATTCTGAAAAGCCAAACAAAGCCGTGCGAAACATTTCACCATTCCTTGTTTCAAAGTCCCTGACTGATGTTTTTGGTCCAGGTTATAAGGTATCGAGGATGACAAGCGGCGATCTCCTCTTGGAGCTCCGCGATTTAAAACAATATGAGAAACTACCGCAACTAGTGTCATTTGGGGAGACTCCAATAACAGTAACCCCGCACCGTACCATGAACACCACCCGTGGTGTTGTGTCAGATGATGATTTGATTGACCTGACTGAGGCGGAGCTCCTGGAGGGCTTCAGCGAGCAAAATGTGATCAACGTCAGAAGAATTAAGATGAGGCGGGACGGTAAAGAGATTCAGACGAAGCACCTTATAATTACTTTTGGATCAAGTATCTTGCCCGAGTCAATCGAGGCCGGGTACATCAAGCTCCGTGTTAGGCCGTACGTGCCAAACCCACTCCGTTGTTTCAAATGCCAGCGCTTCGGCCACAGCTCGCAGAGCTGCCGAGGCCGCCAGACTTGTGCTAAATGTAGTGCCCAAGAACACACCTCTGAAGCTTGTGAGAACGCTTTCCACTGTGTAAACTGTGACGGGGATCACGCCGCGTACTCGCGGTCGTGCCCCTCATGGAAGAAGGAAAAAGAAATTGTAACGATCAAAGTAAAAGAGAATATATCCTTCAAAGAAGCACGCAGGCGGGTTTCATACCTGCCCAAGAAAAGTTTTGCCGATGTGACGCGTCAGGGGGCAGCGACACAACGGCCACCGGCGGCTGTCCGACCCACAACCAGCGAGTCGGCAGTCACGCCATCTGCCCCCGCGGCGGTTGCAGCTAGCCCTGCTCCGTCAACCCACCAGACGGGGCCACCGACCACGAAGGTGGGTGCAGCTGAGGCTGCCCCAACCTCCGCGGCCCCTTCCAGCGCTGGCAACAGCCAGCGCAGCCAAATCCCCCACGGAGCCCCATCGACCTCCGGGCTGGTGGGTGCACGGGTCTTGCCCTCCAAGGCAGGGCCCTCGCTGGTAAATTCTCGCTCGCAAGAGCACGTGTCCGGCGCCTCACAAGAGGCAATGGACACTACACCTACCCCCAAGGCGCAACAAGCGCCTAAGGAGCGGCGAGGCTCCCTCGAACGCTCCAGAAAGAGTAGAACGCCCGTTACAGGGCCTCGAAAGAGCTCTGTAACTTAAGGGATCACCTCCGTTTCCATACACACAGCACTTATTTACCTTCAAAATGGCGATACAAATTATTCAATGGAACGTCAGAGGTCTTTTTAGGAACCTTGATGACGTGCAAGAGCTTATACAAAAACACAATCCAAAAGTGCTGTGTCTACAGGAAACACATTTAAACCCACAACACACAAACTTTCTCCGACAGTATGTCAAGTTCCACAAAGATCGCGATGATGCTGTCGTATCATCAGGCGGTGTTGCCATTTGTATACATAAAAGTATTTCCTGTAAGCGTTTACAGCTACAAACCCCCCTTGAGGCAGTGGCGGTTCGAGCTGTTTTCCTAAACAAACTCGTCACCATTAGCTGTCTTTACGTGCCCCCACACTACAAGTTAACAAAACACGAATTCCAATCCTTTATAGATCAATTGCCAGAACCTTATGTTCTTCTTGGCGATTTCAATGCGCACAGCTCCCTGTGGGGCGACACTCGTACAGACGCGCGAGGTCGTCTTGTTGAACAGTTCCTTTTTTCTTCAGGTGCGTGCTTGCTCAATAAGAAGGAACCCACGTATTACTCCCTAGCAAACAGAACCTTTTCTTCAATAGATCTTACCATAGTTTCCCCGTCCATACTGCCCGAACTCGAATGGGAAGTTACGAACAATCCTTACGGGAGCGACCACTTCCCTATACTGATAAGAACATCTAAAGAAAACGAATACCCTCCGCAAGCTCCTAGGTGGAAGGTAGACACAGCTGACTGGGAGAAATTTCGAACTCTCACTAACATCTCATGGGCCGACATGTCTTCTCTAGAAATTGATGCTGCTGTGGAGTATCTTACATTATTCATAATAGATGCCGCATCAAAATGCATATCCGAAGCGAGTGGTCTGGCATGCAAACGACGTGTACCGTGGTGGAACAGCGAATGTAGGATCGCCCGTAAGAATCAGAACAAGGCGTGGGGGTTGCTACGCGCTTGTCCCACTGCAGAGAATCTTATGAACTTTAAGAAAACTAAATCACAAGGCAGGCGAACCCGCCGACAGGCCAGAAGAGAAAGCTGGCACAAGTTCTTATCGAGTATTAACTCGTTTAGGGATGAGGCCAAAGCCTGGAACAGAGTTAATAGGATTAGAGGGCGGGAAACACATTCACTTCCCCTGGTAAACACACAGGGCGATACACTGCAAGACCAGGCAGACTCACTTGGGGAATATTTTGAGAGCGTTTCAAGTCAAACAAATTATACACAATCCTTCCTCAAATACAAACAAACAGAAGAACGTAAGCCATTAACAAGAAAAGGTCGAGAGAATGAGCCTTACAACCGCCCTTTTTGTATTGCCGAATTGAGAGCTGCCTTGAGTGCATGCAACAGCTCCGCACCAGGATCTGATAGAATCATGTATGAAATGCTCAAACACTTACACAATGACACGCAGGTTACACTACTCACACTTTTCAACACCATTTGGGATGCAGGTTACCTTCCAGCTGCATGGAAGGAAGCCATTGTTATCCCTGTTTTGAAACAAGGCAAGGACCCTTCCTCAGTGGCAAGTTACCGCCCGATAGCCCTCACAAGTTGTATTTGTAAGGTGTTCGAAAAAATGATAAATCGGCGACTCATCTTTTTCCTTGAACAGAGCAAAATTCTTGATCCTTATCAGTGCGGCTTCCGAGAAGGACGCTCCACAACTGACCACCTTGTACGTGTAGAGGCAAATATCCGGGACGCATTTGTACACAAACAATTCTTCTTATCCATATTCCTCGATATGGAGAAGGCGTACGATACGACGTGGCGTTACGGAATCTTAAGAGACTTGTCAGAAATGGGCATCCACGGTAATATGCATAATATAATAGAAAGCTATCTGTCAAATCGTACCTTCCGGGTAAAAGTCGGCAACGCACTCTCACGCCCTTTTACGCAAGAAACGGGTGTACCCCAAGGAGGCGTGCTGAGCTGCACGCTCTTTATCGTGAAGATGAACACGCTTCGTGCTTTATTACCACCCGCCATCTTTTACTCTGTCTACGTGGACGACATTCAAATAGCTTTCAAATCGTGTAACCTCGCAGTCTGCGAGAGACAGGTACAGCATGGCCTGAACAAAGTCTCAGTGTGGGCAGACAAGAATGGATTTAAGATCAATCCTAACAAAAGCTCTTGCGTTCTTTTTACAAGAAAGAGAGGCCTGGTTCCGGATCCTTCCTTAGAACTGTGTGGACAACGAATACCTATTAGCAAAGAGCACAAATTCCTAGGTGTCATACTTGACTACAGACTCACTTTCGTCCCCCACATTAAATATCTTAAAGAAAAATGTCTCCCCGCAGGGGCGTCTGCGTCAGCAGGCGTTTGGTGTGTGGCGACACCACGGACCCGAGCACACGAGGGTTGGACCCTCCCGCGTGTAGCCGTGCGCGGCTTAGCCGTGTCTGGGGAAAAGGGGATCCTGGGGGTTGAGCCGATGCCGGGTGTTTGGACCTTTAAGGCCCCCCGGCAGAGGCAACACACCCCTTTGGCCTCTGCTTCACATAGACGGCACCCCCGGACTGACCCACCCGGGGGAAATCGGCAGTCGCCTCTTCCTATCTCTTCCTCTCGAATCTTTGTCTTTATCTCTTACTTTTTACCTTTCCTGTCTTCTCCTCTCTTCCATTTACTTCATTCTCCTCGGCGGCAAGGGTTAACCCTGTGTGGTTATCCAACCTTGGGTACACCATATTTGGTTATAGTGGCGGCGTACGGCTGGCGTCGTGCAGACTTGCGTGCAAGCTCTGCCGCGTCCCCTCGTTGGGCTCCGTGGTGGGTGGTCGGCGCTGTTGCCGAATTTTTATACATTTTCATGGAAACCTCTTTCCCCAAACTTCCTGATCGCCCTCAGAAACGAGGGCGCACCGAAGAGCTCTTTCAATTTTTCGGACGACAAGTCCACAACTTTCCCCGATTTCACGTCATTCACTCAGAAAAGCCAGACAAACTAGTGCGATCCATTTCACCGTTCCTTGTATCCAAGTCTTTGACCGAAGTTTTCGGTACAGGATATAAGGTGTCGAGAATGTCAAGTGGCGATCTCCTTTTGGAGCTCCAAAACCAGAAGCAGTATGAAAAGCTGCCGAAACTTGTCGCATTTGGCGAGACCCAAATAACAGTAACCCCGCACCGTACCATGAACACAAGCCGCGGTGTTGTCTCGGACGATGACTTGCTGGAGCTCACGGAGGATGAACTCTTGGAGGGCTTCAGTGACCAGAACGTTATCAATGTTAAAAGAATTAAGATCAGGCGTGACAGCAAAGAAATCAAGACCAAACACCTTATATTGACTTTCGGCTCAAGTATTCTGCCCGAGTCTGTAGAGGCCGGGTACATCAAGCTCCGTGTTAGGCCATATGTGCCAAATCCGCTTAGATGTTTCAAATGCCAACGCTTCGGTCACAGTTCGCAGAGCTGCCGAGGCCGTCAAACCTGTGCGAAGTGCAGTGCACACGAACATACTTCTGAAGCTTGCGTGAACACTCTCCATTGTGTAAACTGTGAAGGAGAGCACGCCGCATACTCGCGGTCGTGCCCGTCCTGGAAAAAAGAGAAAGACATAGTCACAATCAAAGTAAAGGAAAACATATCATTCAAAGAGGCACGCAGGCGGGTAGCATACTTGCCAAAGAAAAGCTTTGCCGAAGTGGCGCGTCAGGGGGCAGCGTCACAACGGCCTCCGGCGGCTGTCCGACCCACAGGCAGTGAGTCGGCAGCTACGCCATCTGCCCCCACGGCGGTTGCAGCTAGCGCTGCTCCGTCAACCCTGAATGAGGGATCATCGACCCCGAAGGTTGGCGCAGCCGAGGTTGCCCCGGCCTCCCCGGCCCCTTCCTGCGCTGGCAACAGCCGGCGCAGCCAAATCCCTCAGGGAGCCTCATCGACCTCCGGGCTGGTGGGCGCAGGGGTCTTGCCCTCCAAGGCGGGACCCTCTCTAGTAACTTCTCGCTCGCAAGAGCACGTGTCCGGCGCCTCACACGAGGCAATGGACACTACACCTTTCCTCACGGCGCGCCAAGCGCCTAAGGAGCGGCGAGGCTCCCTCGAACGCTCCAGAAAGGGCAAAACCCCGATTACAGGGCCTCGAAAGAGCTCTGTAATCTAAGACATCTTTCAGTTTCCGTACACACAGCACCAACTTACTTTAAATATGGATACACAAATCATACAGTGGAACGTCAGAGGTCTTCTTAGGAACGTTGATGATGTGCAAGAGATTATACACAAACACAATCCAAAAGTGCTGTGTCTACAGGAAACACACCTCAAATCACAACACACAAACTTTCTCCGACAGCATGTTACTTTTCGCAAAGATCGCGATGATGCAATCGCATCATCGGGAGGTGTTGCAATTGTAATCCAAAAGAGCATAGCATGTCAACATTTACAGCTACGAACGGCCCTTGAAGCAGTGGCGGTTCGAATTGTTTTGCTAAACAAACTTATCACTATTTGCTCGATTTATATACCTCCACACTACAAACTAAGCAAACATGAATTTCAGTCCTTCATAGATGAATTGCCAGAACCGTACGTTGTACTTGGGGATTTCAATGCGCACAACAGCCTGTGGGGCGACTCTCGTATAGATGCGCGAGGTCGTCTTGTTGAACAGTTCCTCTTCTCTTCTGGTACATGCCTGCTGAATAAGAAGGCACCCACATATTATTCTCTCGCCAACCGAACATTTTCATCCATTGACCTCAGTCTAGTTTCCCCGTGTATATTGCCTGAACTCGAATGGGAAGTTATGGAAAATCCTTACGGGAGCGACCACTTCCCCATACTAATAAGAACATCCAAAGAAAACGAATATCCTCCACAAGCTCCTAGGTGGAAGATAGACACAGCCGACTGGCAGAAATTTCGAACTCTCTCTAGCATCACATGGGCTGACCTATCTTCTTTAGAAATTGATGCTGCTGTGGATTATCTTACAGCATTCATAATAGATGCCGCATCACATTGCATACCCGAAGTAAGTGGTTTGGCATGCAAACCACGTGTACCGTGGTGGAACAGCGAGTATCGAACCGCCCGTAAGAATCAGAACAAGGCGTGGGGGTTGCTGCGAGCTTCTCCCACCGCTGAGAATCTTATCAACTTTAAAAAAATAAAATCCCAAGGTAGGAGAACCCGCCGGCAGGCCAGAAGAGAAAGCTGGCACAAATTTTTATCGAGTATTAACTCGTTCAGAGATGAGGCCAAAGCCTGGAACAGGGTTAATAGGATTCGAGGGCGACAAACATATTCACTCCCTCTAGTAAATACACAGGGCGATACACTGAAAGATCAGGCCGACTCACTTGGGGAGCACTTTGAGAGTGTATCAAGCTCAAAACATTATTCGCAATCCTTCCTAAAATATAAACAAATAGAAGAATGCAAGCCCCTCATCAATAAATACCGACAGAATCAACCGTACAATTGCCCTTTTAGTATTGCCGAATTGAAAGCTGCCTTGAGCGCATGCAAAAGCTCCTCACCGGGATCCGATAGAATCATGTATGAAATGCTCAAAAACTTACACAATGACACGCAAGAAACACTACTTACACTTTTCAACACTATGTGGGACGCAGGGTACCTTCCAACAGCATGGAAAGAAGCTGTTGTGGTCCCTGTTTTGAAACAAGGGAAAGACCCTTCTTCAGTGGCAAGTTACCGCCCGATAGCCCTCACAAGCTGCATGTGTAAGGTATTTGAAAAAATGATAAATCGGCGACTCATCCATTCCCTTGAACAAAACAAAATGCTTGATCCCTTTCAGTGTGGCTTCCGAGAAGGGCGCTGCACAACCGACCATCTTGTACGTATTGAAGGACATATTCGTGACGCGTTTGTACACAAACAGTTCTTCTTATCGATATTCCTCGATATGGAGAAGGCGTACGATACGACCTGGCGCTACGGAATCTTGAAAGATTTGTCAGAAATGGGCATTCATGGTAATATGCTAAACATAATAAAAAGCTACTTGTCCAATCGTACCTTCCGGGTGAAAGTAGGCAATGTGCTGTCACGTCCTTTTGCACAAGAAACCGGTGTACCCCAGGGTGGCGTGCTCAGTTGCACACTCTTTATTGTTAAGATGACAACACTTCATGCTTCCTTACCACCGGCCATTTTGTATTCAGTCTATGTGGACGACATTCAAATTGGTTTCAAATCCTGTAATCTCGCAGTGTGCGAGAGACAGGTACAGCATGGTTTGAACAAGGTGTCAGGGTGGGCAGAGAAAAATGGATTCAAAATCAATCCTCATAAGAGTTCTTGTGTTTTGTTCACAAGGAAGAGAGACCTAGTTCCGGATCCCTGCTTGGAAGTCTGTGGACAACAGATACCTGTAAACAAAGAACATAAATTTCTAGGTGTCATACTTGACTACAGACTCACTTTCGTCCCCCACATTAAACATCTTAAAGAAAAATGTCTGAAAACAATGAACATAATGAAACTTCTTTCCCAGACTACGTGGGGTAGTGACAGGAAGTGTTTAATGAATCTATATAAAAGCCTCATTCGATCACGACTCGACTACGGTGCCGTCATTTATCACTCTGCCGCCCCGAGCGCACTAAAGATGCTAGACCCTGTTCACCATCTGGGCATCCGTTTAGCCACAGGAGCTTTCAGAACGAGTCCCGTACAAAGTTTATATGCAGAATCGAATGAGTGGTCACTTCATATCCAGAGAACATACATCAGCCAAACATATTTTTTGAAAGTCCACTCTAATCCCGAACATCTCTGTTTTAACACAATTAATGATATGACATATGCTACACTATTTCGTAATCGTCCTTCCGTAAGACAGCCTTTCTCGCTGCGTGTGAGGGAGCTTAGTCATGAAATGCATGTTCCAATCCTCGAACTTCGCCTAATGCATCCAGCCAAGCTGCTACCTCCTTGGGAGTGGCAGTTGATACAATGCGATACATCTTTCATGGAAGTTACAAAAAACGCTCCAGAGATTGAAATCCAGATGCATTTCCGGGAACTCCAGCACAAACACTCCTGCACGGAGTTCTACACAGACGCATCGAAGTCACACGACGGGGTGTCCTATGCAGCCGTCGGGCCATCCTTCTCGGAAACCGATGTACTGCATGCGGAAACTAGTATCTTTACGGCTGAGGCTTACGCACTACTGTCGGCTGTGAAGCATATAAGGAAATCAAAACTCCAGAAAGCAGTCATATATACGGATTCCCTTAGTGTTGTGAAGGCCTTGATGGCTTTCTCTAACCACAAAAATCCAGTAATTAACGAACTTTATTCTGCTCTGTGTAAAGCGTATATAGGTAATCAGCATGTCATCATATGCTGGGTGCCAGGTCATAGGGGCATCGAAGGTAACGTTCTTGCGGACCAGATGGCCACGTCAGTTACATCGCATTCTGCTAATCCCACCGCTGCAGTTCCTGTCACAGACCTGAAGCCCTTCTTACGGAGGAAACTACGGAACCAGTGGCAACGGCTATGGGACGCGGAAACAAATAATAAGCTCCACGTGATAAAGCCACAGTTAGGATTCTGGCCTTCAGTAACAAAATCACGCCGGACAGATGTCCTATTCTGTCGTCTAAGAATAGGACACACATTTGGCACACACAACTTTTTACTCACCGGAAATGAGCCTCCAACCTGTGGTAGATGCGGGGAGAGGCTGACCGTCCTCCACGTCCTCCTGGAGTGTCGGGAAGCCGAACATGAAAGAAAGAAGCATTTTCCCTTAGCATATCGGCAGCGCATCCCCCTTCATCCAGTAATGTTACTAGGCCCAGAACCGCTGTTTGACTCCAGCGCAGTCCTGGGCTTCCTGAAAGATGTTGTATTACATGTTATAAGCCCCACACACTCATAGCGTCTCCTCTTTCCAGAGGATGCCGCCGTGATAATTTCTTTTATGTAGCACATGCCTCTAGGCCCTTGTGTCTCAAGGGCTCTAACGAGGCAGTGGTGCTCTAGTGAATTTTAGAATCTTATATATTTTCTATTTTGCATCATTCTTTTACGATGGATTTTAATGTACATAGTATCCGTCATTAGTCATCGCCATAATTTTATAGCACTCAGATTTTAAGCACTTTACAGCGACTATTTTTAGGCCACTTTACAGCCAAGTCACATCTCCCATAATACATCGTTAACACTACCACTTGTCATGGCGCTCTTTGGCCAAATCTGGCCCTTGCGCCACAAAAAACCACACATCATCATCAAAGAAAAATGTCTGAAAACAATGAACATAATCAAACTCCTATCCCAGACTACGTGGGGTAGTGACAGAAAGTGTTTGATGAATATCTATAGGAGCCTCATTCGATCGCGACTAGACTATGGTGCCGTGATCTATCACTCTGCCGCCCCGAGCGCACTAAGGATGCTAGACCCAGTCCACCATCTAGGAATCCGATTGGCCACTGGCGCTTTCAGAACGAGTCCCATACAAAGTCTATATGTAGAATCACATGAATGGTCTCTCCACCTACAGAGATCATACATCAGCCATACATATTTTCTGAAAGTCCACTCAAACCCCCAACATCCCTGTTTTAATACCATCAATGACATGACATGTGCTACACTTTTTCGCAATCGTCCGTCCGTAAGACAGCCTTTCTCGCTGCGTGTGAGGGAGCTTAGCGAAGAAATGCACGTTCCACTCCTCGAGCTTCGCCTAATGCATCCAGCCAAGCTGCTACCTCCTTGGGAGTGGCAGCTCATACAATGTGATATATCTTTCGTGGAAGTCACAAAGCATGCTCCAGAGATTGAAATCAAGATGCATTTCCGGGAACTCCAACACAAATACTCCTGCACGGAGTTCTACACAGACGCATCGAAGTCACGCGACGGGGTGTCCTATGCAGCCGTCGGTCCATCCTTCTCGGAATCCGACGTACTGCACCCGGAAACTAGTATCTTTACGGCTGAGGCCTACGCACTGCTGTCGGCCGTAAAGCATATAAATAAATCAAAACTCCAGAAATCAGTTATATATACGGACTCCCTCAGTGTTGTGAAGGCCTTGATGTCTTTCTGCAATCACAAAAATCCAGTATTTAATGAACTCTACTCCGCACTGTGCAAATCATATATGTCTAACCAACATGTGATCATATGCTGGGTGCCTGGACATAGGGGCATCGAGGGAAACGTTCTGGCTGACCAGATGGCCTCATCAATCTCATTGCATGCAGATAATCCTACTGCTTCGGTCCCTGTCACAGACCTGAAGCCTTTCTTAAGAAGGAAACTACGAAGCCACTGGCAACGCATGTGGGACGAAGAAATAAATAATAAACTGCATGTAATAAAGCCACAATTAGGTTTCTGGCCTCCTGTAACAAAATCCCGCCGGACAGATGTCCTATTCTGTCGTCTAAGAATAGGACACACTTTTGGCACACATAACTTTTTACTCACGGGAAACGAGCCTCCAACCTGCGGTAGATGCGGTGAGAGGCTGACCGTCCTCCACGTCCTCCTGGAGTGTCGGGAAGCCGAACATGAAAGAAAGAAGCATTTTCCCTTAGCATACCGGAAGCGCATCCCCCTTCATCCTGTTATGTTACTCGGCCCAGAACCTTTATTTGACACGAACGCAGTTCTAAGTTTTCTGAAAGATGTTGTCTTGCATGTTTTTAGCCCTACATGTTCGTAGCGGGTCCTCTCTCAGAGGATGCCGCTGCGATAGCTCTTTAGTATAGCACGTGCCTCTGGGCCCTTGTGTTTCAAGGGCTCTGGCGAGGCAGCAGTGCTCCAAGTAATTTTACCATTCTATATATTTTTATTTTGCATCATTCAACGATAGATTTTAATGTTCACAGTATTCGTCATTAGTCATCGCCATAATTTTATAGTACATAGATTTTACGCACTTTACAGCGACTATTTTTAGGCCACTTTACAGCCAAGTCACATCTCCATAATACATCGTCAACATCACCACTTGTCATGGCGCTCTTTGGCCAAACCTGGCCCTTGCGCCACAAAACAACACACATCATCATCATCATCCCTGTACTATTAAGAACACTTAAAGAAGACGAATATCCATCACAGGGTCCTAGGTGGAAGACTGAGACAGCAGACTGGGAGAAATTCCGAAACTTAACTAGTATATCATGGGATGACATGACCTCGTTAGGAATTGATGCTGCCGTGGAATATTTTACAGCTTTCATAATAGATGCCGCAACTAAATGTATATCACAAGTAAATGGATTGGCATGCAAACGGCGTGTCCCGTGGTGGAACGACGATTGTAGGATCGCTCGTAAGAAACAAAACAAAGCGTGGGGGATGCTACGCGCCTCCCCCACTGCGGAGAATCTTATCAATTTTAAAAAAGTAAAATCCCAAGGCAGGCGAACACGCCGACAAGCCAGAAGAGAGAGTTGGCAGAAGTTTTTATGTGGTATCAACTCCTATACAGATGAGGCCAAAGTCTGGAACAGGGTTAATAGGATAAAAGGGCGACAAACATATTCACTTCCTTTGGTGAACACACAAGGTGAAACACTGAAAGATCAGGCAGACACACTTGGAGAACACTTTGAGAGCGTGTCGAGTTCAAACCACTATTCGCAATCATTTTTGAAATACAAACGAATAGAAGAATGTAAGCCAATAATACAAAAATCCAGACAGAATGAACCTTATAACCAGCCGTTCAGTATTGCAGAGTTGAGAGCTGCTTTGACCACATGCAAAAGCTCTGCACCGGGACCTGATAGAGTCATGTACGAAATGATCAGAAATTTACACACTGACACCAAACTTACACTACTCACGCTTTTCAACGCTATTTGGGCTACGGGATGCCTCCCATCCGCGTGGAAAGAAGCGATTGTGGTCCCTGTTCTTAAGCAGGGTAAAGACCCTTCCTTGGCGGCAAGCTACCGTCCGATAGCTCTTACAAATTGTCTTTGTAAGCTTTTTGAAAAAATGGTTAACCGCAGACTTGTACATTTCCTTGAACTTAACAATATCCTCGATCCCTTTCAGTGTGGCTTCAGAGAAGGGAGGTCCACAACCGATCACCTTGTGCGCATTGAGGGAAACATTCGCGACGCCTTTCTACATAAACAATATTTCCTCTCCGTATTCCTCGATATGGAGAAGGCGTACGACACTACGTGGCGCTATGGAATCTTGAGAGACTTGTCGGGAATTGGCATCCGTGGCAATATGCTCGTCCTAATAGAAAGCTATTTGTCCAACCGTACATTCCGCGTGAAAGTCGGCAATGTATTGTCGCGGCCTTTTATCCAGGAAACTGGTGTACCTCAAGGAGGTGTACTTAGCTGCACGCTCTTCATCGTGAAAATGAACACCCTTCGTGCTTCATTACCACCAGCCATTTTTTATTCTGTTTACGTAGACGACATACAGATGGGTTTCAAATCCTGCAACCTTACTGTATGTGAGAGGCAAGTTCAACAGGGCTTGAACAAAGTGTCCAAATGGGCAGAAGAAAACGGATTTAAAGTTAACCCCAACAAAAGTTCTTGTGTGCTTTTCACAAGAAAAAGAGGGCTCATTGCAGAACCCGATATCGAAATGTATGGCCAGCGAATTCCTGTGAAAAAAGAACACAAGTTCTTAGGCATCATACTTGATTCCAAATTAACGTTTATCCCACACATAAAGTACCTCAAGGACAAATGCTTAAAAACAATGAACTTACTTAAAGTGCTATCCCACACAACATGGGGCAGCGACAGAAAATGTTTAATGAATCTTTACAAGAGCCTCATCCGATCACGGTTGGACTACGGTGCCGTGATCTATCATTCTGCAGCCCCGAGCGCGCTAAAGATGCTAGATCCGGTCCACCATCTAGGAATCCGACTGGCCACTGGAGCTTTCAGAACAAGTCCTATTGAAAGCTTATATGCAGAATCAAATGAGTGGTCACTTCATCTGCAGAGAACATACATCAGCCAAACATATTTTTTGAAAGTCCACTCCAATCCTCAACATCCGTGTTTTAATATCATTAACGATACGACATATGCTACACTATTTAATAATCGTCCTTCCGTAAGACAGCCTTTCTCGCTGCGTGTGAGGGAACTTAGTGACGAAATGCGTGTCCCAATCCTCGAGCTTTGCCCAATGCATCCAGCCAAGCTGCTACCTCCTTGGGAGTGGCAGCTGATACAATGTGATATATCATTCATGCAAGTTACAAAACATGCTCCAGAGATTGAAATCCAAATGCATTTCCGGGAACTCCAGCACAAATACTCCTGCACGGAGTTCTTCAGAGACGCATCGAAGTCACACGACGGGGTGTCCTATGCAGCCGTCGGCCCATCCTTCTCTGAAACCGATGTACTGCATCCGGAAACTAGTATCTTTACGGCTGAGGCTTACGCACTGCTGTCGGTCGCAAAGCATATAAATAAGTCAAAACTCCAGAAATCAGTTATATATACGGACTCCCTTAGTGTTGTGAAGGCCTTGATGTCTTTCTGTAGCCACAAAAATCCGGTAATTAATCAACTCTACTCCGCACTGTGTAAAGCATATATATCTAACCAACATGTGATTATATGCTGGGTACCTGGTCATAGGGGCATTGAGGGAAACGTACTAGCTGACCAGATGGCCACATCCATTTCATTGCATGCAGTTAGTCCTACTGCTTCGGTCCCTGTCACAGACCTGAAGCCTTTCTTAAGAAGAAAACTGCGAAACCACTGGCAACGTATGTGGGACGCAGAAGTAAATAATAAACTGCACGTAATAAAGCCGCAGTTAGGTTCTTGGCCCTCCGTAACAAAATCGCGGCGAACAGATGTCCTATTCTGTCGCCTCAGAATAGGACACATATTTGGCACGCATAACTATTTACTCACTGAAAATAATCCTCCAACCTGCGGTAGATGCGGGGAGAGGCTGACCGTCCTCCACGTCCTCCTGGAGTGTCGGGCAGCCGAATCCGAAAGAAGGAAACATTTTTCGCTAGCATACCGGCACCACATCCCCCTACATCCCGTAATGCTACTCGGCCCAGAACCTTTATTTGACACCAACGCAGTCCTAAGTTTCCGGAAAGATGTTGTCCTGCATGTTTTTAGCCCCACATGTTCGTAGCGGGTCCTCTCTTCAGAGGATGCCGCTGCGATAGCTCTTTAGTATAGCACATGCCTCTAGGCCCTTGGGTTTCAAGGGCTCTGGCGAGGCAGCAGTGCTCCAAGTAATTTTACCATCCTATATATTTTTATTTTGCATCATCCTTTTGCGATGGATTTTAATGTTCATAGTATTAGTCATTCGTCATCGCCATAATTTTATAGTACATGGATTTTACGCACTTTATAGCGACTATTTTTAGGCCACTTTACAGCCAAGTCACATCCTCCATAATACATCGTTAACACTACCACTTGTGATGGCGCTCTTTGGCCAAACCTGGCCCTTGCGCCAAAAAACACCACACATCATCATCATCCTACCATCCCACTGAGGCCACCCCGTTGGAAACTCCATCTGGCAGACTGGCCTCTCTTTACTGAGAAGGCCACTCTGGATAACATATCACATGAGCTAACTATAGATGAAATGAACGATCAGATCACCGCCTGTATACTTGCTGCAGCAGCAGAAACAATCCCACAATCGTCAGGCTTCCTAAGAAAAAACCTAAAACCCTGGTGGACGAAAGAATGTACGCAAACAAAAAAATTACAAAACAAAGCGTGGGGTATCTTTCGGCGATACCCAACACAAGATAATCTACTCTCCTTCAAAAAAGCAAAAGCGAAAGCCAGGTACACACGCCGACAAGCAGAAAGACAGTCATGGAAAAATTATGTATCGTCTATAAATAGTTCAATAACATCCAAACGAATGTGGGATCAGCTTCGCAAGTTTAGAGGCGATTACGCTTCTTACACTATCCCCATACTGTCACCTCCAGACACACAAACAAATATAGAAGAACAAGCAGACATATTAGGGCAACATTTCCATGATATATCAAGCTCGAAAAACTACACTGCTGCATTCCTGAAACATAAGCAATTAGCAGAAAAACTGAAGCTTCCGACCACAGGAAGTGCAGAAAGACTGTATAATGGCGCTTTAACACTTCCAGAAATTAACAAAGTACTTACTAGTGGCAAGAAAACAGCACCCGGTCCGGACAGGGTACACTATTCAATGCTAGCTCACCTATCCCCTAAAGCAGTTGAGACCTTGCTTCATTTCTTCAACATAATCTGGGAAACGGGAAAAATGCCCAAAGAGTGGAAGAAAGCGATCATAATCCCATTCTTGAAAGCTGGAAAACCTCCCACAACAGCAACCAGTTATAGACCCATAGCACTCACAAGTTGTCTTGCAAAATCCTATGAAGCCATCATCAACATAAGACTGACATACATCCTTGAAACAGAGAACATGCTAGATAACCATCAATGTGGATATAAGAAAGGTTGCTCCACAACAGATCACCTAGTCCGGCTAGAAGACGAGATACGTGCGGCCTTTTTACACAAACAATATTGTCTCACTGTTTTCTTTGATTTAGAAAAGGCCTACGACACAACATGGAGGTTTGGTATCTTAAGGGACTTAGCAGATTTAGGAATCCGAGGTAGAATGCTCAAATGTCTAGCCGATTTCATGTCGGACCGAACATTCCAGGTGCGTTTAGGAACGGCGCTGTCACGTATGTTCATCCAGGAAAATGGAGTACCACAAGGATGCGTACTAAGTACAACACTCTTTATAGTAAAAATGAACTCCCCGCAGGGGCGTCTGCGTCAGCAGGCGTTTGGTGTGTTGCGACACCACGTACCCGAGCACACGAGGGTTGGACCCTCCCGCGCGTAGCCGTGCGCGGCTTAGCCGTGTCCGGGGAAAAGGGGATCCTGGGGGTTGAGCCAATGCCGGGCGTTTGGACCTTTACGGCCCCTCGGCGGCGGCAACACACCCCTTTGGCCTCGGCTTCACGTAGACGGCACCCCCGGACTGACCCACCCGGGGGAAATCGGTAGTTGCCTTTTCCTGTCCTCCTCTCCATTCTGCGTCTTTTTCTCTTCTATTCTATCTTTCCTGTCTTCTCGTCTCTTCTATTTACTTCCAACTTTCCTGGCAGCGAGGGTTAACCTTGTGTGGGTGGCCAACCTTGGGTACTCCAGATTGGGTTATAGCGGCACCGTACAACTGGCGCGGGCTTGTCTTACTCGTAAGACCTGCTCCGTCCCCATGTTGGGCTCGGTGGTGGGCGGTTGGCGCTGCTGCCGAACTCATTACCTCTATATGGCTTCTAGTAAAACACTTTCCCTTGATCGCCCTCTAAAAAGAGGACGCACCGATGCAACCTTTCAATTCTTTTTGAAAAACAATGAAGAAACTTTCCCAAAGTACCATGTAATACATAGTGAAAGCAACACGAGCGTACGTAAATTCTCCCCCTTCTTGGTGGCGAAATGCCTTCGCAACACGATAGGACCTGGCTACAAAGCCACAAAAATGTCTAATGGAGATCTGCTCCTTGAACTGAAAGATAAATCCCAATATGAGAAAATGAATGACTTGAAATGCATAGGCGATGTAGCGGTCACTGTGTCCGCACATCGAACCATGAACACGAGCCGTGGAGTAATCTCCGAAGACGACTTCATGGACCTTACTAACGAAGAGCTGCTTGAAGGTTTTCAGGACCAAAATGTCATCAAGGTAGAACGAATTCTAATCCGCAGGAATAACGAACAACTTCGAACAAAGCACATTGTACTAACCTTTGGTACCAGTGTGTTGCCTAGTACAGTGGATGCAGGCTATGTCAAAGTACGTGTAAGGCCGTACATTCCAAATCCTCGAAGGTGCTTTAAGTGCCAGAGGTATGGGCACGGTTCCCAGACATGCCGAGGACGGCAGACTTGCGCGAAATGCAGCTCGAACGATCATGCATCAGACACTTGCGACTCATCTCCACATTGTGTGAACTGTGATGGAAGCCATCCAGCTTACTCTAGAACGTGCCCTAAATGGAAGAAAGAAAAAGAAATCATTACATTAAAGGTCAAAGAAAATATAACATTTCACGAAGCAAGAAAACGTCTGTCATACTTGAATCACACGAGCTTTTCCGAGGTGGCGCGACGGGGGGCAGCGTCACAAATCCCTCGGGAGTCTACCGCGGTCACTGACAGTGGCCCGGTAATCACTCCGCCTGCCCCCCTGGTGGCTGCAGCAAGTGCTGCTCCATCAACATCGAAAGTGGACCTGCCGACTCCAGTCCCGCAGGTCCCAAAGCTAATCCGAACTCCACGGCCTGGGACGCGAGTTTCAGCGCCTAGTTCACGATCCTCCAGCACCTCGGAAAAGGTTATGGAGGTCGATCAAAAATCTCCGGCGTCATCGACGCCGAAAGATCAGCGCTCTCAGGAGCGCGCTAGGAGAGAGAAAATTCCTGTAACTGCTCAAAGAAAGGGACCGGTAACCTAAACGGTTACCGCCCTAGTATACATATCCATCTATCTTTACCACGTGCTCTTGAACACAGGCAACCAAAATCTTCCTCGATATGGCTACACAAATAATTCAATGGAATGCTAGGGGCCTATTTCGCAATCTAGATGATATCAAAGATCTACTAGCAGAATATCAGCCACGACTGTTCTGTGTTCAAGAAACACATTTAAACTCTACACACCAGAACTTTTTAAAACGGTACATAGTTTTCCGTAAAGATAGAAATAATGGAAATTCTTCTTCAGGTGGTGTGGCAATCATAGTCCAAAAGTCAGTTGCATGCCAGCATGTATCACTCCAGAGTTCGTTTGAAGCAGTGGCTGTTCGGGCTATATTGTTCAATCATCTTATAACGATTTGCTCCATATATATACCGCCTGATGAACGGTTTGACACAGCAGAATTTGAAAAACTGATTGACCAACTTCCCGAACCCTATATAGTAATCGGAGACTTCAATGCTCACAGCACATTCTGGGGTGACTCAAGATGTGATGTGAGAGGACGGGCAATAGAAAACTTCCTTCTTTCTTCTGGAGCCTGTATATTTAACAAGGCAGATCCAACCTTTTACAGTTCCACACACAACACGTATTCATGCATAGATTTAGCAATAGGGTCAGCGTCACTTCTCCCACACCTGGAATGGAGAGTTATCACTAATCCATATGGGAGCGATCATTTCCCGACACTCCTAGAAACAACAAAGTGGCACGATGGACCAGCTTACCCCCAAAAATGGAGACTTCATGCAGCAGACTGGTCAAAATTTAGAAACATAAGTAAACTGTGCCTAGAAGAAGTGGACCATCTAGGTGTAGAAGAACTGGCTCGCTACATCACTGAACACATCCTCTGTTCCGCTCGAAACTGCATACCTCAATCCTGCACAGATAAAGTAAATCCAAAACCGTGGTGGAACAAAGAGTGTGAAACTGCAAAGAAACTCCAGAACAAAGCGTGGAGTAGATTCTCACGCTACCCAACCACAGAAAATCTAATAGAATTTAAGCGGTGCAAGGCAAATGGCCGCCGTATTCGCCGAGTATCGAAAAGAGAAAGCTGGACACGCTACGTATCCTCCATAAACTCGTACACGGATGCTAGCAAGGTATATAACAGGGTACGTAAACTAAAAGGACAACGTCCAAATCCTTTTCCT
Source organism: Dermacentor albipictus (assembly GCF_038994185.2). Lineage (NCBI taxonomy): Eukaryota > Metazoa > Arthropoda > Arachnida > Ixodida > Ixodidae > Dermacentor > Dermacentor albipictus. The sequence continues at coordinate 121,764,569 of NC_091827.1, read as the reverse complement.
CTCGTCAATGGCTCTGGCGAGTCAATAGAAGACCAAGCGAACACTCTTGGCGAGCACTTTGAGAGAGTATCAAGTTCGGAAAATTATTCCGAAATTTTCTTAAAGCATAAAAGAATAGCTGAAAATATTCCTCTACATCCAAAAAAGACATCAGAAGGGTACAATAGACCATTAACGTTCCATGAACTCAAGCTTGCCCTAGACTCTTGTGGTAGCTCGGCTCCAGGTTCTGACACAATAACATATGAAATAATCAAGAATCTGCCTTATGAGACCCTAAACTGCATCTTAGGTCTTTACAATAAGATTTTTGCAACTGGTCATATACCTTCATCTTGGAAAGAAGCAATAGTCCTACCAATACTAAAACACGGCAAAGACCCTTCCTTAGTTAATAGCTATAGACCAATTGCACTCACCAGCTGTCTACTTAAGGTATTTGAAAAAATTATTAACCGTCGCCTTGTGTTCTTTTTCGAATATAACGGTATATTCGACCCTCACCAATCTGGCTTCCGAAGAGCGAGGTCGACAACCGACAATCTTGTTCTGCTTGAGTCATATATACGTGATGCATTTGTACACAGCCAGTACTGTCTATCTGTATTCTTTGATCTTGAAAAGGCATACGATACTGCCTGGCGATATGGCATTCTGCAAGACCTGTCATCCTATGGAATTTGTGGTAGCATGCTGAACATTTTGCAAGATTACTTATCTCAAAGAAAGTTCCGCGTAAGAATTGGCAATGTATTATCGCGCACTTTTATTCAAGAAAACGGTGTACCACAGGGAGGTGTGCTAAGTTGCACACTTTTTATAATTAAAATGAACTCTCTCCGCTCTGTTATACCACCAGTGGTGTCTTATTCTGTCTATGTGGACGACATCCAAATCAGCTTTAAATCCTGCAACCTGTCAATAAGTGAACGCCAGATCCAGTTGACTGTTAATAGGCTCACGAAATGGGCCGACGAAAACGGATTTAGATTCAGTGCAGAAAAAACTTCCTGTGTACTGTTTTCTAGACGTAGAGGGGTATGTCCTGACCCTTGTATTACGATGCATGGCAAAAACCTGATAAATAGAAAAGAACAAAAATTTCTAGGTGTAATCTTCGATAGTAAGCTAACCTTCATGCAGCATATAAAAGAGTTGAAACTGAAATGTCTTAAAACCATGAACCTTTTAAAGATTTTATCTCATCAGTCGTGGGGAACAGATAGGTATTGCCTCCTGTCTCTTTTTAAAAGCCTTGTGTTGTCCCGCATAGACTATGGATGTATTGTATACCAGTCGGCTTCAAAGACAACACTTAGAGTACTCGATCCTGTATATCCCCCGCAGGGGCGTCTGCGCAAGCAGGCGTTTGGTGTGTTGCGACACCACGGACCCGAGCACATGAGGGTTGGACCCTCCCGCGTGTAGCCGTGCGCGGCTTAGCCGTGTCTGGGGAAAAGGGGATCCTGGGGGTTGAGCCAATTCTGGGTGTTTGGACCTTTAAGGCCCCCCGGCGGAGGCAACACACCCCTTTGGCCTCTGCTTCACATAGACGGCACCCCCGGACTGACCCACCCGGGGGAAACCGGCAGTCGCCTTTTCCTGTCCTCCTCTCCAATCTTCGTCTTTCTCTCTCGCCTTTTTCATCTTTCCTGTCTTCTCATCACTTCTCCTCACTTCCTAGTTTCCCGGCGGCAAGGGTTAACCTTGTGTAGCTAGCCAGCCTTGGTTATGCTGTATTTGGTTATAGCAGCGATGTACGGCTGGCGTTGGCAGGGTTTCTCTAGCAGGAACTCCTGTCACGTCCCCCTGTTGGGCTCCATGGTGGGTGGTCGGCATCGCGGCCGAAAACCCAATATTACTTATGGAACATGCTTTTCCTAAACTACCTGATCGCCCTCATAAACGAGGGCGCACCGAAGAAGTTTTTCAATTTTTCGGACAACAAGTCCAGAACTATCCTAGATACCATGTTATTCACTCGGAAAACCCAGACAAACTAGTGCGCAACATTTCACCGTTCCTTGTTTCGAAGTCTTTAACTGAAGTTTTTGGAACAGGATATAAGGCATCGAGAATGACAAGTGGTGATCTTCTTTTGGAGCTCCACGATAAGAAGCAGTACGAGAAACTGCCGAAACTTGTCTCATTTGGGGAGACCCAAATAACAGTATCCCCGCACCGTACCATGAACACTACCCGAGGCGTTGTCTCGGACGATGACATGCTAGAGCTCACTGAAGCTGAACTCTTGGAGGGCTTCAGTGAACAGAATGTAATAAATGTTAAGCGAATTAAGATCAGGCGAGACGGTAAAGAGATCAACACGAAACACCTGATACTCACGTTCGGTTCAAGTGTCCTCCCCGAGTCCATCGAGGCCGGTTATATCAAACTTCGTGTTAGGCCATACGTGCCAAATCCTCTCAGATGCTTTAAGTGCCAAAGGTTCGGCCACAGTTCACAGAACTGTCGAGGCCGGCTGACATGTGCCAAGTGTAGTGACACTGAACATTCCTCCGAAACATGCCAGAAGACTCCACATTGTGTCAACTGTGATGGCGAGCACGCCGCATACTCGCGCGCCTGCCCGTCCTGGAAAAGAGAAAAAGAGATTGTGACAATCAAAGTCAAAGAAAATATATCTTTCAAGGAGGCACGTAGGCGGGTGTCATACCTGTCTAAGAGCAGCTTTGCCGATGTGGCGCGTAAGGGGGCAGCGTCGCAACGGCCTCCGGCGGCTGTCCGACCCACAGGCAGTGAGTCGGCAGTTACGCCATCTGCCCCCGCGGCGGTTGCAGCTAGCGCTGCTCCGTCAACCGAGGAGAAGGGACCATCCACCCCAAAGGTGGGTGCAGCCGAGGCTGCCCCAACCTCCGAGGCCCCTTCCAGCGCTGGCAACGTCCAGCGCAGCCAAATCCCTCAGGGAACCCCATCGACCTCCGGGCTGGTGGGCGCAGGGGTCTTGCCCTCCAAGGCGGGACTCCCTCTGAAAACATCTCGCTCGCAAGAGCGCTTGTCCGGCGCCTCACACGAGGCAATGGACACTACACCTGACCCCAAGGCGCACCAAACGCCTAAGGAGCGTCGAGAATCGCTCGAACGCTTCAGAAAGAACAAAACACCTATTACAGGGCCTCGAAAGGGCTCTGTAATATAAGGCATCCACTCCGTTTCCGTAAACACAGCACCAATTTACCTTAAAGATGGATACACAAATCATTCAATGGAACATCAGAGGTCTCCTTAGAAACCTTGATGATGTTCAAGAACTCATCCACAAACACAATCCAAAAGTGCTGTGTTTACAGGAGACACACTTAAAATCTACACACACAAACTTTCTCCGAAAGCACGTTACGTTTCGCAGAGACCGCGAAGATGCTGTCACAGCATCTGGCGGTGTAGCTATTATTGCTGACAAAAGTGTAGCGTGTCAGCATCTAAAGCTCCAAACGGCCCTTCAGGCCGTGGCCGTTCGAGCCATACTTTTAAATAAACTAATTACCATCTGCTCTTTGTACATACCACCACATTATCAGCTTCACAGACGCGATTTAGAATCATTAATAGATGAGCTCCCAGAACCCTATATGATTCTCGGTGATTTTAACGCACACAGTAGTTTGTGGGGCGATCCACGCTGTGATGCGCGAGGTCGCGTCATTGAACAAATGCTTTTCTCTTCTGGAGCATGCCTCTTGAATACAAAGGAGCCCACATATTTTAACCTAGCCAACAAGTCATACTCTGCCATAGATCTTAGCATTTTATCGCCGACGCTTTTACCCTATTTTAAATTTAATGTACTTAACAACCCGTATGGGAGTGACCACTTCCCAATAATCCTAACCACTCCGAAACAAGATCAACTTCCCCCGCAGCTCCCTCGGTGGAAGATTGACTCAGCCGATTGGGAACGGTACCAAACTCTTACTCACATGACGTGGACTGAGATGTCTGGTATAGCCATAGATGATGCAGTTGCGTATTTTACAGCTTTTATACTGGATGCCGCCTGTAAATGTATTACGGAAACGAGCGGCATGGGTTCCAAGCGGCGTGTTCCCTGGTGGAATGATGCATGCAGGCAAGCACGGAGGAACCAGAACAAAGCGTGGGCCATATTTCGCGATTCTCCAACAGCAGAAAACCTAGAAAACTTTAAACATATCAAATCACAGGCAAGGAGAACGCGCCGACAAGCAAGACGAGAGAGTTGGGCGAAGTATATAGCAAGCATCAACTCGTACACAGATGAGAGCAAAGTATGGAATAGAGTGAAGAAAGTTAATGGGCAACAAACGTATTCCTTACCTCTAGTAAATAGCCACGGAGAAAGCCTTGAAGACCAAGCCAACTTTCTCGGTGCACATTTTGAATACATATCGAGCTCTTCACACTACTCCGAAACCTTCCTAAAATACAAAACACAAATAGAACAGCAAAAATTAGAAAGGAAATCTGCTAAAAGTGCTGCGTACAACGATCCATTCTGTATAGCAGAACTGCAGGCAGCACTAAACTGTTGTAATACATCCGCCCCAGGTTCAGACCGCGTAATATATGAGATGTTAAAACAACTACCATCCGAAACACAGAAAACCCTCCTTTACCTATACAACGTTATTTGGTCTTCCGGCGAGATCCCCTCTGTTTGGAAGGAGGCTATTGTAATTCCAATCCTAAAACCCGGAAAGGATCCTTCCTCGGTATCGAGTTACAGGCCTATAGCATTAACAAGTTGCCTCTGCAAAGTATTCGAAAAAATGATTAACTGTCGCCTCCTGCACTTCCTAGAATCAAACAAATTGCTGGACCCATACCAGTGCGGGTTTCGGGAGGGTCGATCCACTACTGACCATCTCATACGTATCGAGGCACGTATCCGTGAAGCTTTTCTGCATAAGCAGTTTTTCTTATCAGTATTCTTAGATATGGAGAAAGCCTATGATACAACGTGGCGGTTTGGTATTTTGAGAGACCTCTCACAGTTAGGTGTACACGGAAATATGTTCAATGTTATCGAAAGTTATCTGTCGAATCGGACATTCCGTGTTCGAGTGGGCACTGTTCTGTCACAGAAATTTGTACAGGAAACTGGAGTGCCGCAGGGCGGGGTGCTCAGCTGCACGCTCTTTATAGTAAAAATGAATTCCCTTCGTCTACACATACCACATAACATCTTCTATTCAACGTATGTTGACGATGTGCAGATAGGTTTTCAATCAAGTTCTCTTGCTATCTGTGAGCGACAGATCCAGCTTTGTCTTAACAGGGTCTCCAAATGGGCTGATGTGAACGGGTTCAGACTGAACCCACAAAAAAGCACCTGTGTCATTTTCTCTAGAAAAAGAGGCCTGCACCCCAATCCTGAAATTGTGTTGCATGATGAGCGTCTGCCTGTAAACAAGGAACATAAATTTTTAGGCATAATTTTAGACGCGAAACTAACCTTTGTAAAGCACATAAAATATCTTAAAGACAAGTGCATGAAAACAATGAATATCTTAAAGGTGCTCTCACGCACAACCTGGGGCAGTGATAGAAAATGCCTCTTGAACTTGTACAAAAGCCTCATACGCACACGACTAGACTATGGAGCCATAGTTTACCAGTCGGCTACTCCAACTGCTCTAAAGATGCTTAACCCTGTTCACCACTTAGGAATTCGCCTGTCCACAGGCGCCTTTAGAACAAGCCCAGTGGAAAGCCTCTACGTTGAGTCGGATGAGTGGTCACTGCATCTGCAGAGAACATATTCGTCTTTCATGTATTTTCTTAGAGTGAACGCAAACAGTCAGCATCCCGCGTATTACACCGTAAACGATTTGTCCAGCTGCCAACTTTTCCGCAACCGGCCCAGAGTGGCACAGCCTTTCTCCATGCGTGTTAGAGACATGGCTGAAGAAACAAGGGTTCCACTGCTTGAATACCACCTTATGTCCCCTGCTATACGGCCCCCGCCGTGGCAGTGGCAACCAATAGACTGTGATACATCTTTCGTAGCTGTCACAAAGCACGCGCCTGTCGCGCATATACGAATGTACTTCCTCGAATTACAGCACAAATACTCCTCTCCTGAATTCTTTACAGACGCATCGAAGTGTAATTTTGGCGTATCTTACGCAGCGGTCGGTCCATCTTTTTCAGATGCCGGTGTTCTGCACCCTAACACAAGTATTTTCACAGCAGAGGCCTACGCGATATTGGCTGCCGTTAAACACATTAATGAATCTCATATCCCCAAGGCAGTTATATACACAGACTCTTTGAGTGTTGTAAATGCTTTGAAAACTGTCAGGAAATATAAAAACCCTGTAATTCTATCTCTTTACTCAGCCTTATGCACAATCTATCAGTCCAAACAGCATATCGTCGTATGCTGGGTGCCAGGGCACCGAGAGATAGAGGGAAACGTGTTGGCTGACGAGCTAGCCACATCCGTCAACGCGAACGCCTCCAACACTTCCACGACTGTCCCTGTAAATGACCTCAAGCCCTCAATAAGAAAAAAGCTAAGGGCTTTCTGGCAGTGCTTGTGGGACGAACAAACAGGAAATAAACTACATGTTATCAAGCCGTATCTTGGCAACTGGCCGCCGGTATCAAAGAACCGCCACACAGAAGTAACACTTTGCAGACTCAGGATAGGACACACATACAGCACACACGCATACCTCTTGTCCGGTGGCGATCCACCCATGTGTGATAAATGTGGTGAGCCACTTACTGTGCTTCACATCCTGCTGCAATGCACTGAATTAGACGCTAATAGGAAAAAGCATTTTCCATTACCACACCGTCAACAAATTCCCCTTCATCCTCTTATGATCATAGGTATGGAACCACTCTTTAAATATCAACACTTGTTCGCATTTTTAAAAGGTGTACACAGTTTTCATGTCATATCACCAGGAAATCCGTAGCACGGCCTCTTAACTGAGGTTTCTGCTGCGATAACTGCACTAAAAGAAAGCACCTGCCTCCCAGCCTTTGGGCTCAAAGGCCTCCCGGAGGCTTAGGTGGTATTTCCACATTTTTCCATTTTAGCTCCACGACCACTGATCACGCGTACTAGATCCATAGACATCTAGTTGTATCACTATCATAATTTTATATTATATATCATTTTACGCTTTTATGATACGGATTGATTTTAGGCCACTTTACAGCCATGTCACATCCCACCATCGCAACTCACAAATCGGCACTTAACACAACATTATCAGTCATGGCGCTCTTTGGCCATACTTGGCCCTTGCGCCACTAAACAATACACATTCATTCGATCCTGTATATCACTTAGGTATCCGTCTAGCGCTTGGTGCCTTTCGGACGAGCCCCGTCCAAAGTCTATATGCAGAATCGGATCAGTGGCCACTGGATTATCAGCGTACATATCTGGGAGTCACCTATGCCATAAGAATCATGTCACTAAAACAACATCCATGCAAAGCACTCATAAGTGATCAGTCCACAAATCAGTTTTACTTAAACAGGCCTTCACACGCCCCGCCGTTCCCGTTGGCAGTAAAATCTGTTGCTGAAAAACTTGCAATAGTTTTCACAGATCTGCAGGAAAGTGACTATTCTGAACCCGTCCCACCTTGGGAGCAATATCCTGTCACTTGTGACTTTTCCTTTAGAGAGCTTAAGAAAAAGAGTTGTCCAAGTGCCCTCATCCAGCAACATTTCATGGCTCTTGAAGACAAGTACAGATCTACTGCATTCTTCACTGATGCTTCAAAGTCTGCAAATTCGGTATCATGTGCAGCCCATGGCCCAAACTTCTCGAACACTAAAACCTTGCATAAACATAGCAGCATTTTTACAGCGGAAGCGTACGGTATTCTGATCACTATTGACTATATAGTACAACACAAGATAGAAAAGTCTATAATATACACAGATTCCTTAAGCGTTGTCACAGCCCTCTCCTGTGGCAAAGCAAGCCGAAACCCTGTAATTAACGAGCTCCTTAAACAGATCCACGTAGCGCATAAACAAAACCTTGCTCTTGTTCTTTGCTGGGTACCAGGCCACTCTGGGATCGCAGGTAATGAAATGGCGGACAAAAATGCTGGGGAAGCGGCTCATCGGGACATAATTGATGTAAGCAGGGTACCTGGTGTAGATATGAAACCTGCTGTACGAAAGGTGCTTCATGACCATTGGCAAGCTGAGTGGGACAAGCAAGTGGAAAATAAGCTGCACCTGCTTAAACCAAGATTAAGCAAACCTTTCCGACTAAAGCTTGATAGGCACACGGAAGTCACCCTAGCACGACTCAGAATAGGACACACTTATGGCACACACAAACACCTATTGACTGCAACTGACCCCCCGACGTGCACACGCTGCGGTGAGATCTTAACCGTCCTACATATCCTCATTCAATGTCCCGAACTTCACCGAGAGCGATTAGCTCATTTTAAGGAACTCTACACACACCATATACCACCCCATCCCTCAATGTTCTTATCAGAAGATGCACTTTTTAACTTTAAAAGAGTGCTTAATTATCTTGCTCAAGCTAACTTTCTAGATATCATCTCATTCCATGCTAACCATCAGACTGTGCCTCACAGGTGAAGTACAGTCTGATGCACATAAGTATATCCGAGCTCTTGCACTTCTTGCGTAGGCAAGAATTGTACAGCAAGGGACTCGGGCAATCCGCAACAATTTACCATGTGTCCCTATAACCTATAATTTTAGAATTCATCCACCAGTATTTATAGATTTCTTTTACATGTAAGCCTCTATACAGCCTCCATTTTAAGTCACAGCACCAAACCCACAATTTTACTAAACAAAAACATATGTCCTGGCGCTCTTTGGCCTTAGATGCCCTTGCGCCATTAAACTCCAATCATCATCAGTAAAAATGAACTCTATCAACAAAGTCATCCCCCCCTCTGTTATGCACTCCATATATGTGGATGATCTGCAAATAGCGTGCCGCGCTTCAAACTTACAAACATGTGAAAGACAGCTCCAGATAACAATTAATAAACTAACCGAGTGGGCTGAGAAAAATGGCTTCCGCTTCTCTACTCAAAAAACCGTTACAGTGCTATTCTCGCAAAAACGAGGATTGTGTTTAGACCCGGTTCTAAAATTGAATGATGTCGCGCTGCCGGTAAAACAAGAATATAAATTCTTGGGAGTAATCTTTGATGAAAAACTAAACTTCCTAGCCCACATTAAAACACTAAAGATTAAGGCAAATAAAGCACTGAATATCCTAAAGGTTTTGTCTCATAAGCACTGGGGTTCCGACCGAATCTGTCTTCTACGTATTTACCGGACTCTTGTGCGTAGCCTTCTAGACTACGGCTCCGTGGTTTACGGCTCAGCCAGGCAGTCCTACATCCAACTACTTGATCCAGTACATAACCTTGGATTGCGACTGGCAAGTGGTGCCTACAGAACGTCACCCATTCAAAGTTTATATGTTGAGTGTAATGAACCCTCATTACAGCAGCGCAGAGCCTTACTAACATTCTCTTACCTACTCAGAATTCAGTCATCACCGCAACACATATGCTACAAAATTCTTACACAGTGCAACTCACGCTTACACTACACAAATAAACCGAACATGATCAGGCCACTTGTCCTGCGGTATGAGCAATACTGTCAGGATTACGAGATCCCCCAAGAAGTCCTCCAGGTTGCCAAGAAACCACAACGATTGGCCCCATGGTACAATTTTACACAGTTGTGCGACTGGTCATTAATACATTTAAAGAAAAGAAACACTCCACATGAACACATCATACAAGAATTCCGTGCTCTTCAGGACAAGTATAAAAGTCACATGGAATTCTACACGGATGGCTCCAAAACAAAAGAACACGTGGGTGTAGGGGTAGTAACAGAAAATTGGGAAACAAGTATTCGTCTACCAAAACATGCTTCTGTTTTCACTGCTGAAGTTTATGCTATATGGGTTGCAGTTAAAAAGATTATCACTGGCAAGCACAAAAACACAGTGATATACACTGACTCCTTAAGTACACTGAAGGCTCTAAATCTGAAATGTGAGTGTGAACCCCTGTTAGGGGACATACTAAACATGGTCGCACTTAACAAATATGGGAGATCAATCCGCTTCTGCTGGGTACCAAGTCATGTTGGGATACCGGGTAACGAAGCAGCCGATACATGTGCATCGAGGGCAGCATTCAAAGACCTAATAAACACAGCACTTCCATGTAAAGATAATATCCGTGCCATTAGGAAGGCCTTGACGACAAAATGGGCAACACGAATGGGATCATTGTAGAGAAAACAAGCTATATCTCATTAAACCAGTACTTGGCGAGTGGAAGTCGTGCAACCATCAGGAGCGCTTTCTTGAAGTAGCTCTATGCCGACTACGCATTGGCCACACACGCCTCACACACAATTATCTACTTACAAAAGAAGACGTGCCAACATGTGAGAAATGCCAAGAACAACTAACAGTCATGCATATACTACTCACATGCACACACATTGAAGTACAAAGACGAAACTTTTTGCACAACCTATATCAAGCCCGCAGGGGCGTCTGCGTCAGCAGGCGTTTGGTGCGTTGCGACACCACGGACCCGAGCACACGAGGGTTGGACCCTCCCGCGTGTAGCCGTGCGCGGCTTAGCTGTGTCCGGGGAAAAGGGGATCCTGGGGGTTGAGCCAATGCCGGGTGTTTGGACCTTTACGGCCCCTCGGCGGCGGCAACACACCCCTTTGGCCTCGGCTTCACGTAGACGGCACCCCCGGACTGACCCACCCGGGGGAAATCGGCAGTCGCCTTTTCCTGTCCTCCTCTCCAATCTTCGTCTTTCTCTCTCGCCTTTTTCATCTTTCCTGTCTTCTCATCACTTCTCCTCACTTCCTAGTTTCCCGGCGGCAAGGGTTAACCTTGTGTAGCTAGCCAGCCTTGGTTATGCTGTATTTGGTTATAGCAGCGATGTACGGCTGGCGTTGGCAGGGTTTCTGTAGCAGGAACTCCTGTCACGTCCCCCTGTTGGGCTCCATGGTGGGTGGTCGGCATCGCGGCCGAAAACCCTACTGAAATTATGCAAAACGCTTTTCCCAAACTCCCCGATCGCCCTCACAAACGAGGGCGCACCGAAGATCTCTTTCAGTTTTTCGGACGACAAGTCCAGAACTTTCCTAAATATCATGTGATCCACTCAGAAAACCCAGACAAACTAGTGCGTAACATCTCACCATTCCTCGTTTCGAAGTCTTTAACTGAAGTTTTTGGAACACGATATAAGGCGTCGAGAATGACAAGTGGTGATCTTCTCTTGGAGCTCCACGATAAGAAGCAGTACGAGAAACTGCCGAAACTTGTCTCGTTTGGCGAAACCCAAATAACAGTAACTCCGCACCGTACCATGAACACCACCCGCGGCGTTGTCTCGGACGATGACATGCTAGAGCTCACTGAAGCTGAACTCTTGGAGGGCTTCAGTGAACAGAATGTAATAAATGTTAAGCGAATTAAGATCAGGCGAGACGGCAAAGAGATCAACACGAAACACCTTATACTCACGTTCGGTTCAAGTGTCCTCCCCGAGTCCATCGAGGCCGGTTATATCAAACTTCGTGTTAGGCCATACGTGCCAAATCCTCTCAGATGTTTTAAGTGCCAAAGGTTCGGCCACAGTTCACAGAACTGTCGAGGCCGGCTGACATGTGCCAAGTGTAGTGACACTGAACATTCCTCCGAAACATGCCAGAAGACTCCACATTGTGTCAACTGTGATGGCGAGCACGCCGCATACTCGCGCGCCTGCCCGTCCTGGAAAAGAGAAAAAGAGATTGTGACAATCAAAATCAAAGAAAATATATCTTTCAAGGAGGCACGTAGGCGGGTGTCATACCTGTCTAAGAGCAGCTTTGCCGAAGTGGCGCGTAAGGGGGCAGCGTCGCAACGGCCTCCGGCGGCTGTCAGACCCACAGGCAGTGAGTCGGCAGTTACGCCATCTGCCCCCGCGGCGGTTGCAGCTAGCGCTGCTCCGTCAACCGAGGAGAAGGGACCATCCACCCCAAAGGTGGGTGCAGCCGAGGCTGCCCCAACCTCCGAGGCCCCTTCCAGCGCTGGCAACGTCCAGCGCAGCCAAATCCCTCAGGGAACCCCATCGACCTCCGGGCTGGTGGGTGCAGGGGTCTTGCTCTCCAAGGCGGGACTCCCTCTGAAAACCTCTCGCTCGCAAGAGCGCTTGTCCGGCGCCTCACACGAGGCAATGGACACTACTCCTGACCCCAAGGCGCACCAAGCGCCTAAGGAGCGTCGAGAATCGCTCGAACGCTTCAGAAAGAACAAAACACCTATTACAGGGCCTCGAAAGGGCTCTGTACTATAAGGCATCCACTCCGTCTCCGTTAACACAGCACCAATTCACCTTAAACATGGATACACAAATCATCCAATGGAATATCAGAGGTCTCCTTAGAAATCTTGATGATTTGCAAGAACTTATCCACAAACATAATCCAAAAGTGCTGTGTTTACAGGAAACTCACCTAAAATCTAAACACACAAACTTTCTCCGTACGTATCTGACGTTTCGCAAAGATCGCGATGATGCCGTCGCATCATCGGGTGGTGTTGCGATTCTTACTCATAGAAGTATTGCATGTCAACCTTTACAGGTACAAACGCCCCTTGAAGCAGTGGCGGTTCGAGTTGTCCTACTAAACAAACTCATCACCATCTGCTCCCTTTACATACCCCCGCATTACCAACTGAACAAACATGAATTTTACTCCTTGATTGATCAATTGCCAGAACCTTATGCTGTTCTTGGCGATTTCAATGCGCACAGCTCTCTGTGGGGCGACTCTCGTATAGATGCGCGAGGTCGCCTTGTTGAACAGTTCCTTTTCTCTTCTGGAGCGTGTCTTCTCAATAAAAAAGAGCCCACATATTACTCTCTTGCAAACCGATCCTTTTCGTCAATAGATCTCAGTATTGTCTCCCCGTCTGTACTGCCTGAACTTGAATGGGAAGATACCGACAACCCTTACGGTAGCGACCACTTCCCTATACTGCTAAGATCATATAAAGAAAACGAATATCCACCATACGCTCCTAGGTGGAAGATTGAGACAGCTGATTGGGAGAAATTTCGATCTCTAACTAGTATCTCATGGGCTGACCTGTCTTCATTAGAAATTGACGCTGCAGTCGAGTTTTTTACAGCATTCATAATAGATGTCGCATATAAATGCATATCAGAAGTAAAAGGCTTGGCCTGCAAACGGCGTGTCCCATGGTGGAACGACGATTGTAGGATCGCTCGTAAAAAACAGAACAGGGCGTGGGGGTTGCTACGCGCTTCTCCCACTGCAGAAAATCTAGTCAACTTTAAAAAAATAAAATCCGAAGGCAGGCGAACCCGCCGACAGGCCAGACGAGAAAGTTGGCAGAAGTTTCTATCAAGTATTAACTCGTTCAGAGATGAGGCGAAAGCCTGGAACAGGGTCAATAGGATAAGAGGGCGACAAGCACATGCACTCCCTTTGGTAAACACAGAAGGCGATACCCTACAAGATCAGGCGGACTCACTTGGGGAGCACTTTGAGAGCGTGTCAAGTGCCAACCATTACTCGCAATCCTTTCTGAAATATAAACAAATAGAAGAACGTAAGTCACTCATGAGAAAATGTCAACAGAATGAACCATACAATTGTCCTTTTAGCATCGCCGAGTTGAGAGCTGCCTTGAGCGCATGCAAGAGCTCTGCCCCGGGATCTGACAGAAACATGTATGAAATGATCAAAAACTTACATACAGACACCCAACTTACACTACTCACACTTTTCAACACAATCTGGGATGCAGGGTACCTTCCAACCGCGTGGAAGGAAGCCATTGTTGTCCCCGTTTTGAAACAAGGCAAAGAACCTTCCTCAGTGGCAAGTTACCGCCCGATAGCCCTCACAAGTTGCCTTTGTAAGGTGTTCGAAAAAATGATAAATCGGAGACTCATCTTTTTCCTTGAACAGAGCAAAATCCTTGATCCTTATCAGTGCGGCTTCCGAGAAGGACGCTCCACAACTGACCACCTTGTACGTGTAGAAGCAAATATCCGGGACGCATTTGTACACAAACAATTCTTCTTATCCATATTCCTCGATATGGAGAAGGCGTACGATACGACGTGGCGTTACGGAATCTTAAGAGACTTGTCAGAAATGGGCATCCACGGTAATATGTTTAATATAATAAAAAGCTATCTGTCAAATCGTACCTTCCGGGTAAAAGTCGGCAATGCACTCTCACGTCCTTTTACGCAAGAAACGGGTGTACCCCAAGGAGGCGTGCTCAGCTGCTCGCTATTTATTGTGAAAATGAATACGCTTCGTGCTTCACTACCACCCGCCATCTTTTACTCTGTCTACGTGGACGACATTCAAATAGCTTTCAAATCTTGTAACCTCGCAGTCTGCGAGAGACAGGTACAGCATGGCCTGAATAAAGTCTCAGTGTGGGCAGACAAGAATGGATTTAAAATCAATCCTAACAAAAGTTCTGTTGTTCTTTTTACACGAAAGAGAGGCCTGATCCCGGATCCTTGCTTAGATCTGTGTGGACACCGAATACCTGTAAACAAGGAGCATAAATTCCTAGGTATAATACTTGACGATAGACTCACTTTTATACCACACATTAAATATCTGAAAGAAAAATGCCTAAAAACAATGAACCTAATGAAACTTCTATCTAAGACTACGTGGGGTAGTGACAGGAAGTGTCTAATGAATATCTATAAGAGCCTCATTCGATCACGACTAGACTATGGTGCCGTGATCTATCATTCGGCAGCCCCGAGCGCGCTAAAGATGCTAGATCCGGTCCACCATCTAGGAATCCGACTGGCCACAGGCGCTTTCCGAACTAGTCCCATACAAAGTTTATATGTAGAATCAAATGAGTGGTCACTTCATCTGCAGAGAACATACATTAGCCAAACATATTTTCTGAAAGTCCACTCAAATCCACAACATCCCTGTTTTAATACCATCAATGACATGACATATGCTACACTCTTTCGCAATCGTCCCTCCGTTAGACAGCCTTTCTCGCTGCGTGTGAGGGAGCTCAGTGATCAAATGCATGTCCCACTCCTCGAGCTCCCCCTAATGCATCCAGCCAAGCTGCTACCTCCTTGGGAGTGGCAGCTCATACAATGCGACACATCTTTCATGCAAGTTACAAAACACGCTTCAGATATCGAAATCCAAATGCATTTCCGGGAACTCCAGCACAAACACTCCTGCATGGAGTTCTACACAGACGCATCGAAGTCACATGACGGGGTGTCCTATGCAGCCGTCGGGCCATCCTTCTCGGAATCCGACGCACTGCATCCGGAAACTAGTATCTTCACGGCTGAGGCCTACGCAATATTGTCGACCGTGAAGCATATAAGGAAATCAAAACTCAAAAAATCAGTTATATATACGGACTCCCTAAGTGTTGTGAAGGCTTTGATATCGTTCTGCAAGCATAAAAATCCTGTTATAATTGAACTCTATTCCGTCTTATGTGAAGCATATGCATCTAACCAGTATGTGATTATATGCTGGGTGCCAGGTCATAGGGCCATCGAAGGTAATGTTCTGGCGGACCAGATGGCCAGGTCAGTTGCATGGCATTCTGCTAATCCCACCGCTGCAGTTCCTGTCACAGATCTGAAGCCCTTCTTACGGAGGAAACTACGCAACCACTGGCAACGCCTATGGGACGCGGAAACAAATAATAAGCTCCACGTGATCAAGCCACAGTTAGGATTCTGGCCCTCTGTAACAAAATCACGCCGAACAGATGTCCTGTTCTGTCGCCTGAGAATAGGACACACATTTGGCACGCACAACTATTTACTCACTGAAAATGATCCTCCAACCTGCGGTAGATGCGGGGAGAGGCTGACCGTCCTCCACGTCCTCCTGGAGTGTCGGGAAGCCGAATATGAAAGAAAGAAACATTTTCCCTTAGCCTACCGGCAGCGCATCCCCCTTCATCCTGTTATGTTACTCGGCCAAGAACCTTTATTTGACACCAACGCAGTCCTGAGTTTTCTGAAAGATGTTGTCTTGCATGTTTTTAGCCCTACATGTTCATAGCGGGTCCTCTCCTCAGAGGACGCCGCTGTGATAGCTCCTTGGTATAGCACATGCCTCTAGACCCTTGTTTTCAAGGGCTCTGGCGAGGCAGCAGTGCTCCAAGTAATTTTACCATCTTATACATTCTATATTTTGCATCATTCTTTTACGATGGATTTTATTGTTCATAGTATTCGTCATTTGTCATCGCCATAATTTTATAGCACGCAGATTTTACGCACTTTACAGCGAATATTTTTAGGCCACTTTACAGCCAAGTCACATCTTCCATAATACATCCTTAACACTACCACCAGTCATGGCGCTCTTTGGCCAAACCTGGCCCTTGCGCCACAAAACAACACACATCATCATCATCATCAACCTATATCAAATGCACATACCTTTACATCCTTCTTTAATTTTAGGAGATGATCCGATAATCCCATTACATGACCTGCGTAAATTTCTAAACGACACTGGCTTTTTAAACAAATTATAGATTAACACGGCCTTTCCACTCTTAAATAGTATTATAAAACACCTCGTGTTTGGCGCAGCATAGCCTTAGTCGCTTTTGCGCCACTAAACCACATTTAACTAACTAACTAACTAACCCTTCATCCTGTTATGTTACTCGGTGCAGAACCGCTCTTTGACACCAGCACTGTCAACACTGGCAGAAGAAACAGGGATCTTAGTCCCAGAGAATGTCCTAATGGCACCCACTCACCTGCTCCCACCATGGGAATGGCAGACCATTGAATGCGACGTCTCTTTCATAGAAATATCTAAGAGGGCACCAGAAGCACACATACAATTCCATTTTCATGAACTTCAGGAGAAGTACTCCTGTATAGAATATTATACAGACGCTTCCAAGTCCTCTAAAGGGGTTTCCTACGCAGCTCTGGGACCTTCGTTTTCAGTATCCGGAGCACTAAATCCACACACAAGTATATTTACAGCTGAAGCCTACGCTATACTCTCGGCTGTTCAAAACATAAGACTCACAAAACTTGCTAAGGCCATTGTATTTACAGATTCATTAAGCGTAGTCAGAGCCCTACTTAGACCAAGAAAATATAAAAACTCAGTTTTTAGTGAGCTGTACACTCTGTTGTGCTCCCTATATATGTGCAATCAAGTGATTGTGATATGCTGGGTACCTGGTCACAAAAGTATAAAAGGCAACGAAGCTGCTGACGAAAGCGCTGGGTCAGTAACTTTTAGCGATGCAGATTCAAATATCCCCATCCCTGCCACAGACCTAAAGCCTTTTCTACGCAGTAAATTGCGGAATCATTGGCAAGGCGAATGGGATAAACAAGCAATAAGCTTCACATGATAAAACCAAAACTGGGGAACTGGATAAATGGGAAAATAGCAAGGTACAAGGAAGTACTCCTTTGCCGTTTAAGGATAGGCCACACATACGGAACCCACTCTCATCTCTTGACTGGGGACGATCCTCCAACTTGTGTTAAGTGCGGCAATAATCTCACTGTCCTCCATGCTCTTATTCAGTGCCCTGCATTAGAAACAGAGAGGAAAAAGTATTTCCCTGCTGCATATCGCGCGAATTTACCCCTTCACCCTGCATTTTTTCTTAGTGATGAACCTCTTTTTAATCTGCAAACAGTCTTAGAGTTTTTAGCCGAAACGGACACCCTGAAGATCATCTGGCCAGGCAACTTTTAAGCACACGACTAACAGCCCTGCTTTCAAGGGCTCTCTTGAAACTCTGTTGTCAGTGTTAAGTTTTATTGCATCATGTTTTAACGAAAGCCGATTGCCATAGCCCACACCACATCCTAGTCACCGTCATTATTTTAGCACCTATGTACTCTACTCCACTTACAGCGGAAGTTTTTAGGCCCTTTTACAGCCATATCTCATTTACCATGATGCGATCATTGTGCACCTCATCCACAACACATCGTAAACATTAACACCTGTCATGGCGCTCTTTGGCCAAACCTGGCCCTTGCGCCATAAAACACTACACATCATCATCAACACCAGCACTGTCCTAGGTTTTCTGAAAGATGTTGTATTACATGTAACTAGCCCATACGTTCGTAGCGCCTCCTCTCTATAGAGGATAGCGCTGTGATAGTTGTTTCGAATAGCACATGCCTCTCGTCCCTTGGGTTCAAGGGTTTTGACGAGGCAGTGGTGCCCTTAGAAAATTTTAGCATCTCACATATTTTGTACATTGCATCATTTTTCCCAATACATTCTAGTGTTCATAGTATTCGTCATTAGTCATCGCCATAATTTTATAGCACGTAGATTTTACGCACTTTACAGCGACAATTTTTAGGCCACTTTACAGCCAAGTCACATCTCCATAATACATCGTCAACATCACCACTTGTCATGGCGCTCTTTGGCCAAACCTGGCCCTTGCGCCATTAAACACCACATATCATCATCATCAAGGGTGCCGATGATGACAGCAATGCAGTGCGCCGTAGAGCGGTGAGTGCGGAAGCTGCACTGCTCGGGAGGTAGAGACTGTCGAACAAAATTTGTCACCTTGCCGTAGTCCTATAGTGCAGTGCTGCCACGTCGAAGTTCGCCGGAAGCCCACCAAACCAGGCTAAATCCAAAAAAGAAACAAGCAGGCGGGTGACCGAACAGGCCAACGCTCAGATGCGCGGCCGCACACGCTCGCTTCGGCGGTGTGCCTACGGATGACGCATGCACCTGGCTCGTCATTCACCGATAAGCCTGTCGCTAGGCAGCGGAAGTAAGCCGCAAAGATTATTTTAATTTATACGCAGATATTTTTGCCGGAAAATAACAAAAATGTGAAACAATTTCTGTTGGCATTTTGCATTCTCTTTTTTTTCGATGCTCGGGGCAGCAAACGGTCGGCGTTAATACTAGCGTGACGCATTTCCTGTTGCCAGTTTTCGCTGATTGTCCCCTCTTGGGGCGCTATTGTCGACACGCATGGCGGCTGCACGGCCGCCATTATCCGCCATATTGACTCTGACTGGCTGTGAAGAGCTCACGTGCCTTGAAATTTGTGCCGGGAAACAGATGTTTTGCGAAATGCCATTCCGAGTGTTCATCAAGATGATGAAACGTGACGTGGAGATGCAAATTTTATCGACTAAAGGCCCAACCACACGCAGCCCGCGATACACGTCTCGCTACGCGTACACGTAAGCGTACGCGTCTGCGTGCGCGTACGCGGGTGAAGGGAAGGGCGTCCAGCCACACGATACGCGCACACGTGCGCGCTTCGCTGCGCGTAGCACAGGGCTGACAGACCAGTGGCCCGGCGATGGCGGAAACGGTTGTCTTTGGCTTTGAGAAAAGTTTATCTTTAATTTCAATATGGCTAGCCATCTTTATTTAATTTATCAATGTTAGAGCTAGTACATTGTTTTTAAGTTGAGAAATGCACACTGTTCGTATCTATACATCCTTATGGCAAGAAAAGCTACATCAATTATCAACATCACGCGCGGTAGCGTCTGCTTGCTCACAACTGCAGCTGACATCTGCGCGCGACCACGCACGACATTGCTGCCGAGCTCTTGCTTAGCCGCTTGCTTCGCCGGCATCAGCGTTCTCTCCCCGCAATGTACCACATGAGAAAGAAGCTTTTGCTGCTGCTGCTCTTGCAAAGGCGGCGGGAGCGCAGAAAGCGTCTGCGGCCTCTGCGGCGACGTTGGTGGGCCCGGCCAGTCGTTCAACTGCGTAAAGAAGAAGGACCTTACGGCTGTAACTTCTTTCCTTTCGATGATCTACAGTGGTAGAACTAGGAGCAAGTGTTTGGACATGGGGACTTATCGTCGTTAGGACAGCAATTGCTTATCAGCGTTTTTAAGTGCGCGCATAAGTGAAAGGGTTAAAGTACTAATGCGGGGATCGTACTCGCAGCGCGCGAGCGCCCAATTCGCAGAGCAGCATCGCGTCGTCGGTGCAAGGTTCGTCCAGGTTGACAGCACCGATCGAAACGATAACGTGACGTACGCGAACAGGGGGAACGACAAGAGCAGGGTGTAGTTCGGAAAGCGCGAAAGCATGGGCGAAGATCGGGCTGATTAGCCGCCGGAAGCATACAAATAGTATATTGGATACGTGGTGACGACACCTCACGACGTTTCAACCGCCGTCTGTTTAACCCGAGTATGCCGTACGACATACGGTCATTAACTGTTCAGCTTCAGAGGGGAAGAAGCGCTCGATTCTATTTGACAGACAATCTGCAATACTAATTTGGAGCTCCCTTCATTATTAACAGTAGACCATACTGTTTACACAGGGCTTGTTTAGCACCCTCTTGCACAAAATTTGTAAGGATTAAGTTTTGTAATACATTTTCTGCTATTCAATATTTTATTTGATATCCAGATTATTTTTTCTTTATTTGATTCGATTCTAAATGTACTTTTCGGTATTAGCACACCCCTACAAAAAGCTAAGGACTGCTAGTTATATTTGTGCCATTAGTATAGCACATAGATTCAAGAACACCTTTTTACACGTGTTGGTTGTCTTATATGAAGCTTGTGGACGAGATACGATTTCCTATATTTTCTGTCTCTCAGAAGTGTGACTGTAGAATATGAAGTGTAATGTAATTAAATTGTGACCTGGGGGGCAGGTTAAAATTCTGTGCGTATAATTTCGGAAGTTTCTTGGCAGTGGCCGCACGATTTTAGTATACCGTTGACTGGCTCTCCTGTTTTGCCGAGCCACTGTTTGTATTCAAGCACATAAACAAAGCAGGGGGTAAAATTAATGATGGCTAGTGGCTATACGTGTGTGTCAGTGAAAAGTGTACAGCTCCTCATACCTGCGCGTGCATGTGGGCATGGCATGGTCTTGCTGCCAGGCAATAATGCACCATTTTTTACAGATGCAACGGATACGTCAGGATGACCACGGATTTTTCTACAAGTTCTTTCGCAAGGCGCCGCAGCTCTTGGACAAGCTATTGAGCTTTTTAGCAGAGGACCTCACACGCAGCACCACATTCGAGAAACCCCTGGAGCCTGCGGAACGACTTGCTGTAGCATTGAGGTTGGTAAAGGACATTTGCCCCTAGAGTAATAATGTGCGATTGGAGGAATGCAGAACACCGTTTCTTTGTCATTTAATATATCATTTATTTTATTTTATTTACATATTACTGCCCGCCGCCTTTTGGAAGCCAAATCAGGAAGGAGTCACAAAACATTGACGCAAAACAAAAGAAAGAAGGAAATGACTGACAATGAGCGTGCATAAAAATACTAATACATAACAATAATAATATATTAATAATCATCTTTATTTCTCTCTTTCCACAGAATATAGAATTATACACAACTATTTATTACCTCGTAAACAAATAAAAAAAACCCGCAGGGGCGTCTGCGTCAGCAGGCGTTTGGTGTGTTGCGACACCACGTACCCGAGCACACGAGGGTTGGACCCTCCCGCGTGTAGCCGTGCGCGGCTTAGCCGTGTCCGGGAAAAGGGGGATCCTGGAGGTTGAGCCGATGCCGGGTGTTCGGACCTTTAAGGCCCCCGGCGGAGGCAACACGCCTCTTTGGCCTCTGCTTCACGTAGACGGCACCTCCAGGCTGACCCACCTGGGGGAAATCGGCAGTCGCCTTTTCCTGTCCTCCTCTCTAATCTTCGTCTTTCTCTCCCACTTTTACATCTTTCCTGTCTTCTCTTCACTTCTTATCACTTCCGTATTTCCTGGCGGCAAGGGTTAACCGTGTGTAATGTATCCTGCCTTGGGTATATTCATTAGGTTATAGTGGCGGTGTAAAGCTGGCGCCTGCAGATTTTCGGAACCTGCGGCGTCCCCTTGTTGGGCTCGGTGGTGAGTGGCTACCACCGCCGCCGAAATTTGAAACCATGTTATGGCAGAATCTTTCCCCCGCCTTCCAGATCGGCCTTCGAAACGAGGTCGCACCGAAGTACCTTTCGATTTTACATTCAAAGTAAATCCAGAGACATTTCTGCGTTACCATGTCATGCACAGCGAAGGAACCACCCCAATGCGACAACTCTCCCCCTTCTTAGTGGCAAAATGCCTCAAAGAAAAAATTGGAGAAGACTACAAAGCCTCTAAAATGACAAGTGGAGACATTCTCCTGGAACTTAAAAAGAAAGAACAATTGGAAAAGATGTCCGATCTCACCAGTATTGGTGACATCAAAGTAACGATCTCACCACATCGATCACTAAATACATGCAGGGGCGTGATCTCTGAAGAAGATTTCCTTAACGTAAGCGACGAAGAACTGCTCGAGGGTTTCCAAGAGCAAAACGTAATCAAAGTGCAGAGAATAACAATCAGGAGAAACGACGAACAAATCCCAACCAAACATGTGATACTTACTTCTGGCACAAGCATTCTTCCCAGTTCACTCGAAGCAGGGTATATAAAAATCAACGTGAGGCCATACATGCCGAACCCAAGACGGTGCTTCAAGTGCCAAAAGTTCGGGCATGCATCACAATCATGTAGAGGAAAAGCAACATGCGCAAAATGTAGTGCCAATGATCACCCTTCGGACAACTGTAATGCTCCTCCGCGTTGTGCAAACTGCAAAGGAGATCATGCTGCTTATTCGCGTTCTTGTCCCCTTTGGCGGAAAGAGAAAGAAATAATTGCACTCACAGTGAAAGAGAAAATCTCCTTCTATGAAGCAAGAAAGAAAGTATCTCACCTACCTCAAATGAGCTATGCCAGTGTGGCGCGACAGGGGGCAGCACCACATCGGTTCGAGGGGTCTACAGGGGTCACAGCTAGTGGACCCATAGTACCTCCATGCGCCCCCTTGGTGGCAGCGGCCAGTGCTGCGCCATCGTCAGCTAAGGCGGGCCCCCAGACTGCTGTGACGCAGGGCCCAAGACTTAATCGAACTCCGAGGCCCGTGACGAGCGTCTCACGGTCTCAGACCCTCGTTCGATCCTCCAGCGCCTCGGAGAAGGCTATGGAGATCGACCCAAAAACCACGGCGTCGTCGACGCCAAAAGACCAGCGCTCCCTGGAGCGCACTAAAAAAGACAAACATCTCGTAACTGCTTCATCAAAGGGTCAGGTAACCTGAACAGTTACCGCCATTGTTTAGACTAGCTATCTTATCATTACATGTCACCTATAAACTTCTAAAACACACACATATAAGTGAACCGTTCTAATTGTTTGACAATGGCTTTCATCATTCATTGGAACTGTAGAGGTCTGCTACATAATTTAGGTGACATAAAAGACATAATAAATAAGTATTCACCAGTGGCATTCTGCCTTCAAGAAACAAACCTAGGCCCCAAGAACAGTCAAATCCTTAAAGGTTTTACCGTTGTCCGAAAGGACCGCGAACACTCTAGCCGTCTGTCAGGAGGAGTCGCCATAGTCGTCCAGGGCGGCACCCCTACACGAAATGTTCAGCTTAATACCTCTTTCGAGGCTGTTGCCGTCACCGTTCTATCCCATAAAACCATCACCATCTGTTCACTTTACATACCACCCCACACACATTTTACTACTAGACAACTGGAAAATCTAATACACCAGTTACCGGAGCCTTTTGTTTTAGTAGGAGATTTTAATGCCCATTGTACCCTCTGGGGCAGCGATAGAACAGACCAAAGAGGGCAAGTAATCGAAGATTTTATTTTGTCTAACAGCATATGTCTTTTAAACTCGGGTTCACCAACGTATTTTTCACCAAGCTCACGCAAATTTAGTTGTCTCGATTTAGCCTTCTGCTCACCATCTGTCTTTAGTGATTTTAAGTGGGAAGTCCATGACACTTCATATGGAAGCGATCATTTGCCGGCTTTTATCAAGCTAACATCCCCATTACCTACCCTAAACTCCAAGCCACGTCGCTGGAAAGTACATCTTGCCGACTGGCCGCTTTTTATGAAACATGCAAAACTCGAAGAAGTCTTTTCAAACGAACTTAGTGTAAATGAAATCAATGAAAAGTTCACTGCGGTTTTAATTTCAGCGGCAGAAAAGTCCATACCACAAACATCCAACCGTCTGCACAAAAAAATCTACCCCTGGTGGACTCCCGAGTGCACAGAAGCAAAAAAGCTTCAAAATAGGGCCTGGGGCATGTTACGAAGACACCCCACCTACACCAACCTCTTACGCTTTAAGCAGGCCAAAGCCAAAGCACGATTTATCAGAAGGCAGGCAGAGAAATCATCGTGGAAAAAATACGTATCGTCCATAAGCAGTTCAGTCACGTCTAAACGCATGTGGGAACAGGTAGGAAAGTTTCGGGGAGATTACTCATCTTACACAATACCGTTACTTACAAGTCCAGACACACAGACAACAATACAAGAACAGGCAGATATACTTAGCGAACATTTCCGTGGTGTATCCAGTTCAGCAAATTATACAAAGGAATTCCTACAGTACAAACAGTCTGCTGAAAAACAAAGGCTGCCCACTACTGGGGCATCAAACGAACCGTACAATTCCCCCCTCACACAACAAGAAATAAACAGAGTCCTTTCTGCAGGAAAAAACACAGCGCCAGGACATGACCGTATTCACTACACCATGCTGGCTCATCTATCCCAGGCATCTGTAGAAGCTCTCCTTAAATTTTTCAACATAATCTGGGAATCAGGTATAATGCCCGAAGAGTGGAAAAAAGCTATAGTAGTCCCATTTCTAAAAGCCGGTGAATCCCCAACATCCGCGAGCAGCTACAGACCCATTGCCCTCACGAGCTGTTTGGCAAAATCATATGAAAGCATTATCAATATCAGACTCTCATTTATTTTGGAATCAAGAAACCTCATAGACCCTCACCAGTGTGGATATAGAAAGGGATGTTCAACTACTGACCATCTTGTCCGTCTTGAACATGAAATCCGACATGCATTTTTACACAAACAACACTGTCTTGCAGTTTTCTTCGATTTAGAAAAAGCCTATGATACCACATGGAGATACGGAATTTTAAGAGACTTGGCTGACCTCGGCAGCCGTGGTAAAATGCTTCAATGCCTAACTGATTTCATGTCTAATAGAACATTTCAGGTACGTCTGGGTACAGTTCATTCTAATACATTTACGCAGGAAAATGGCGTTCCGCAAGGCTGTGTTCTCAGCACGACGCTGTTTATAGTAAAGATGAATTCAGTTAATAAGATTATACCGTCGTCTCTTATGCACTCCGTTTACGTAGACGATCTCCAAGTGGCTTGCCGTGCTTCAAATTTGACAACCTGTGAAAGGCAGCTTCAAATAACAATAAACAAACTTACACAATGGGCTAACAAAAATGGTTTCCGCTTCTCCACGCAAAAAACAGTTACTGTTGTCTTCTCTCAGAAACGAGGGCTACACAGTGATCCAGTCTTAAAACTGAACGACACCATACTGCCGGTGAAACAAGACCATAAGTTTTTAGGAGTAACATTTGACTCCAAACTTAACTTCCTAACTCACATAAAAGCACTAAAGGTTAAAGCAAATAAAGCTCTAAATGTCCTTAAAATTTTGTCGCATAAGCACTGGGGTTCTGACCGAACGTGCCTTTTACGTGTTTACCGGTCTCTTGTGCGTAGCCTTTTAGACTACGGCTCCGTTGTTTACGGCTCAGCCAGACAGTCCTACATCCAAAGACTGGATCCGGTACATAACCTAGGACTGCGACTGGCAAGTGGTGCCTACCGAACTTCACCTATTCCAAGTTTATACGTCGAGTGTAATGAACCCTCCTTACAACAGCGCAGAGCATTCCTCACTTTCTCCTACGTACTCAGAATTCAGTCATCACCCCAACACATATGCCACAACATCCTCACACAATGCAACACACGCTTACACTACACAAATAAACCGAACACGATTAGGCCACTTGTCCTGCGGTATGAGCAATACTGTCGGGATTATGACATTCCCCACGAAGTCCTACAGGTTGCCAAGAAACCACAACGGTTGGCCCCGTGGTACGATTTCACACACCTATGTGATTGGACGTTAACACATCTAAAGAAGAGAGACACCCCACGCGAACACATTACACAAGAATTCCGTGCACTTCAGGACAAATATCAAAATAACATGCAATATTACACTGATGGCTCTAAAACAAAAGATCACGTGGGTGTGGGGGTTGTAGCGGAAAATTGGGAAACAAGTATTCGATTACCACAACACGCTTCTGTGTTCACGGCTGAAGTTTACGCTATCTGGGTTGCTGTTAAAAAGATTATAACTGATAAACACAAACATGCAGTCATATACACTGACTCTTTAAGCTCACTGAAGGCTCTACAATTGAAATCTGAGTGTGAACCCCTGATAGGAGACATTTTAAACATGTTGGTGCTTAACGAATACGGGAGGTCAATTCGTTTCTGCTGGGTCCCAAGCCATGTTGGGATACCAGGTAACGAAGCAGCTGATAGATGTGCATTGATGGCAGCGCACAAAGATATTACAAACACGAAACTCCCATATAATGATAGCATCCGTGCCATTAGAAAAGCCTTCACGGTAAAATGGCAACGCGAATGGGACCGTTGTGCCGACAACAAGCTACATCTCACGAAACCCATAGTTGGTGAGTGGAAGTCATGCTGTCATCAGGAGCGGTTCATCGAAGTAGTTTTGTGCCGACTACGCATCGGGCACACACACATCACACACAATTACCTACTTAGGAAAGAAGACACACCAACATGCGAGAAATGTCAACAACCACTAACAGTTATGCACATATTACTCACATGTACGCAGATTGAAACACACAGACGAGCACTCTTGCACAAATTATGTGAACAACACATACCGTTACACCCTGCTCTAATTTTAGGCGATGATCCACTAGTCCCATTTTGTGACGTCCGTAAATTTTTAAACGACACTGGATTTTTACATAATATATAGATTATTAACACAGTCTTTCACTTTATAAACTGTATTTTAGAACCCCTCGTGCTTGGCGCAGCATAGCCTTAGCTGCTTTTGCGCCATTAAACCCCATTAAACTAAATAACTAACAAATAAAAAAAATGGGACACGAAATGCTGATACGAAACAAGAAATAGTAATGATGGTACTGACAATGCGCGTGAAAAGAAATACAAGAAAAAAAATGATCGCATGATCACAGAGACTGAAAGTTTCCACTTACTGCATCACCAGTGTAACAGTTACGGCTAACTCTAAAAAAAACTGCCATCGACTGGCATCGCACAAAAGCTACCTCAGTGCTTTTGACCTTGCGCAACCTGTAAAACATGCACTGAGGTATGCTTGCACATGTAGTATTAAACAAAGGTGGTAGCTAACCTACACAAATGAATTTTGATCGTATGTCACCCGAAATGGGCCCCCACAGCCATGTAGATCATTGTCAAGAAAAATCATGTCATCATAATTAGTATTCAGACAATTGAGACATGCCTACGTATTTTTTTTTCTACTTGCATTCAAGCTACTTGGCATCCCGGTAAGACATAAAAGACGTTGCCTTGACTTACTGTGTGGGGATTGAGGCGGCTAGACTCTGCAGTGGTGTGTAAGTCATATAGTGGCGATCGTGCCTGCGAAGTATTAAACAACTGCAGAACAGCATGACAGCCGCAGAAATTTCTTACATTTTTTTTCAGGTTAAGAAATTTTTTAAAGCTCACATGCTGTTCACGGCTCCCGTCGGTAGCCCTGCTTCCTGCCAGAGAAGCAGGGTCATACGTATAACGTATACGTTTAGAAAATGCAAGGGCAGCAACGAACGTCTTCGCGTGTGACAGCCACGGTAGGAAGATCGTAGTTCGCTCTTATGCCAGTGTAAGTATGTCAAGCGGTAATCGCTGTGCCGCGGCATGGTGCCGTAAGAGATCCGAAACCGGCGAAGGCATCGGTTTCTACGGGTTCCCCAACGATTACAGGTATGCCTTTTGTGAATTTGCAAACTTGTTATAACTGCTTTTCAGTTCTTTCATTTCCAATGTCTTGTAATCTATATGTCAAGGTAGTATTCTAGCGATACCTATTGGGCTTGGTTCTCATGCAAATCCTCGGAGGCTCCCATGATAATGATTGCCTGCAATGACATGCTCACGACGTTCCTTGGCACAGAATTCTCGACAGGAAAGTAGCGAGCGCCGAGTTTTCAAGAAGACACAAGCAAGGCGGATGACGATTATCGTTGTGGGACAAGATAAGCCCCAAAGGGTGCAAACTTTCTTTCGAGCGTACTATATACGCGCGCACAATTCTTCCGCGCGTGGTTACTGTAGGGCACCGATTCCTCTGGGTGATATAATTGTGACTGCACGCAAATTTTTTTTTTTGCAAATTCGCAAATTGCCACCGTGAAAGGCACTGCATGGACAATATTGTTACGTAAGAAGCAATACAATACAATATACAATACAATATACAATATAAATACAATATACAATATTGTTACGTTCCGCCATCGGCGACACCCCGCAGGGGCGTCTGCGTCAGCAGGCGTTTGGTGTGTGGCGACACCACGGACCCGAGCACACGAGGGTTGGACCCTCCCGCGTGTAGCCGTGCGCGGCTTAGCCGTGTCCGGGGAAAAGGGGATCCTGGGGGTTGAGCCAATGCCGGGTGTTTGGACCTTTACGGCCCCTCGGCGGCGGCAACACACCCCTTTGGCCTCGGCTTCACGTAGACGGCACCCCCGGACTGACCCACCCGGGGGAAATCGGCAGTCGCCTTTTCCTGTCCTCCTCTCCAATCTTCGTCTTTCTCTCTTGCCTTTTTCATATTTCCTGTCTTCTCATCACTTCTCCTCACTTCCTAGTTTCCCCCGCAGGGGCGTCTGCGCAAGCAGGCGTTTGGTGTGTTGCGCCACCACGTACCCGAGCACACGAGGGTTGGACCCTCCCGCGTGTAGCCGTGCGCGGCTTAGCCGTGTCTGGGGAAAAGGGGATCCTGGGGGTTGAGCCGATGCTGGGTGTTTGGACCTTTATGGCCCCCCGGCGGAGGCAACACACCCCTTTGGCCTCTGCTTCACATAGACGGCACCCCCGGACTGACCCACCCGGGGGAAATCGGCAGTCGCCCTTTCCTGTCCTCCTCTCCAATCTTCGTCTTTCTCTCCCACTTTTCCAACTTTCCTGTCTTCTCTTCACTTCTTATTACTTCCGTATTTCCTGGCGGCTAGGGTTAACCGTGTGTAATATATCCTGCCTTGGGTATATTTATATTAGGTTATAGCGGCGATGCATGGCTGGCGTCTGCAGGTATTCTTCCAACCTTGTAGCGTCCCCTTGTTGGGCTCGGTGGTGGGTGGCCACCATCGCCGCCGAATTTCCCTGCTCTATATGGCAAATAACTTTCCTCCGCTACCTGATCGCTCCCTGAAGAGGGGGCGCACCGATGAGACTTTCACTTTCTTTATGCAGCCAAAACAATCTTTCCCAAAATACCACGTTGTACATAGTCAGAACGATAAGAAAACAGTCAGGATGATCTCACCATTTGTTGTAGCTAAATCTCTCACTGAAGCAATTGGCCCAGGCTATAAAGTAACGAAGATGGGAAGTGGCGATCTTCTTCTGGAACTCCGCGACAAAGTGCAGTATGACAAACTGTCGAAAGTTGTAGCATTTGGGGAAATTCCCGTCTCAGTGGGCCCACACCGAACAATGAACACAGTGCGTGGGGTCGTCTCAGAAGATGACCTCCTTGAACTGAGCGAAAGCGAACTGCTTGAAGGATGGCAAGACCAAAACGTAGTCAAAGTTCAAAGAATAACATTGAGGCGAGATGACAAGCAAATACCCACGAAACACATAATCATTACTTTCGGAACCTGCAACCTACCTGAAACAATAGAAACCGGTTACTGTAAGCTCCGCGTGAGACCGTATATCCCAAACCCACGTCGATGTTTCAAGTGTCAGCGCTTTGGGCATGGATCACAGAACTGCAGAGGACGTGCTACTTGTGCGAAGTGTAGCTCTTCTGAACACGCTTCGGACATCTGTACTTCAACAAACCATTGTGCCAACTGTGAAGGAGATCACCCCGCCTACTCTCGATCATGCCCTACTTGGAAAAAAGAGAAACAAATCATAGAACTGAAAGTAAAACTGAACCTATCATTTCCAGAGGCACGTAAGCGTTTCACACTCCAAAATCAGTCCAGTCTTTCCTACACCGATGTGGCGCGCCGGGGGGCAGCGCTACATCTTCAGGCGGCCGCGCAAGTCACACGGAGTGTGACGGCGGTTACGCCATCAGCCCCCCTGGTGGGAGCAGCCACGGCTCTTCCGCCCCCTACGACGAAGGGCCTGCAGACCTCCGAGCCTGCCGGCCCCAGGGCCACTGCTCGCGCAGACAGGCCCGAAAAACCCCCGCGCGTGCCCGCTGAGCGGGCGTCATCCAGCGCCTCTGACGAGGCGATGGATGTAACGAAAACTTCTCCGGCGTCTGAGACGCCGAAGGCACGGCGTTGCTCCCTGGAGCGCGCCAACAAAAAAGAAATACCCCGCGTCAAGGGGCCTGGAAAGGTCCCTTGAACCAACCTAAGTGATATCTCTTGACACACAGCACATAAACACAAACAAGATGGATACACAAATATTACACTGGAACGTGAGAGGCCTGATCCACAACCTCGATGATATCAAAGAACTCTTACACAAATACAATCCAAAGGTGCTGTGTGTTCAGGAGACACATCTTAAATCTACGCAGACAAACTTTCTTAGGCAATACGCTATTTTCCGGAAGGACCGAGACGATGCTGTTGCATCGTCCGGCGGTGTAGCAATAATAGTAGACAGAGGCGTTGCTTGTCGGCAACTGCAACTCCGAACTCCTCTTGAGGCAGTTGCTATCCAAGCAGTACTATTCGATAAACTAGTTACTATCACGTCCGTATACATCCCCCCAACTTATCAACTCTCTAGCACAACATTTCAAAGCTTTATTGATGAGCTGCATCACCCTTACATAGTCGTCGGTGATCTAAACGCGCATAACCCACTGTGGGGCGACTCTCGCTGTGATGCGAGAGGACGGCTTGTAGAAAACATCCTGTTCTCTTCAAGTTCCTGCTTGCTGAACAAGAAAAAGCCAACATTTTACAGCTCTACACACAGAACATTTTCTTCGATAGATCTAAGCATAGCATCTAGTACAATTGTGCCATATCTGGAGTGGGATGTCATTAATAACCCTTATGGAAGTGATCACTTCCCCATCGTTCTAAACCTTAAAAAACAAAGTGAGTGTCATGCACATCTTCCTCGATGGAAAGTTGACTCAGCCGACTGGACAAAGTTTCGCGAACTAACACAGCTGCCCTGGAATAATATCTCTGAACTTAGCTTAGACGACGCAGTAGCATACATAACAGCGTTCATTGTTGAGGCTGCATCAGTATGCATTCCCCAAACAAATGGGTTGCCCTCGAAACGACGTATTCCATGGTGGAATGAGGAGTGTAGGGAAGCCAGAAAAAAGCAGAACAAGGCTTGGAGCCTCCTCCGTAACTCCCCAACCACAGAGAATCTGATCAATTTCAAGGCGATCAAGTCGCAAGGTAGAAGAACGCGCCGCCGCGCTAAACGAGAAAGCTGGAAAAACTACATAAGCAGCATTAACTCGTATACAGACGAACGAAAAGCCTGGAACAGGGTTAACAAAATAAAAGGCCGCGAAACGCATCCCTTACCTTTATTAAATACACAAGGAGACACTCTGGAGGATCAGGCAGATTGTCTAGGAGCACATTTCGAGCACATTTCTAGTGCATCTCATTACACAGATACATTCCTAAAATACCAGCGACTAGCAGAACAGATGAAATTGGGTTGGAACAGCTCATCCAATGAAGCATACAATCGTCCATTTGGAATGGCTGAGTTCCAGGCCTCACTAAACTGTTGCAACAAGTCCGCCCCAGGAAGTGACAGAATAATGTATGAGATGATTAGACACCTACACCCTCAAACCCAAGAAACACTACTGTCTCTCTTCAATTCTATGTTCTCCGCAGGATACATTCCGTCTGCCTGGAAAGAAGCAATCGTAATCCCCATTCTCAAAGAGGGCAAGGACCCTTCCTCACCCGACAGTTATAGGCCTATAGCTCTGACAAGTTGTATATGCAAATTATTTGAGAAAATGATTAACCCCCCGCAGGGGCGTCTGCGTCAGCAGGCGTTTGGTGCGTTGCGACACCACGGACCCGAGCACATGAGGGTTGGACCCTCCCGCGTGTAGCCGTGCGCGGCATAGCCGTGTCCGGGGAAAAGGGGATCCTGGAGGTTGAGCCAATGCCGGGTGTTTGGACCTTTACGGCCCCCCGGCGGCGGCAACACACCTCTTTGGCCTCTGCTTCACGTAGACGGCACCCCCGGACTGACCCACCCGGGGGAAATCGGTAGTTGCCTTTTCCTGTCTCTCTCTTCCTCTAGTCTTCGTCTTTCTCTCACTTTTCATCTTTCCTGTCTTCTCCTAGCTTCCGTTTACTTCCAATTTTTCCAGGCAGCAAGGGTTAACCTTGTGTGAATAACCAACCTAGGTTATCTCATATTTGGTTATAGTGATAACGTACAGCTGGCGTTTGCAGGACCTGTTTTTACAGTCCCTGTAACGTCCCCTTGTAGGGCTCCACGGTGGGTGGTTGGCGTTATCGCCGAAAATTACATTATTCTATGGCTAGTTCCTTCCCTCCCCTCCTTGATCGCCCTCACAAAAGAGGGCGCACCGAAGATGTGTTCAAGTTCTTTGGTCGTGAAAGACCCAACTTCCCACGGTATCATGTCATCCACTCTGAAAAATCCGATAAGCAAGTACGAAATATCTCCCCTTTTCTAGTTTCCAAGTCCTTAACTGATGTCCTTGGTCCAGGCTACAAGGTATCAAGGCTGGCAAGTGGCGATCTCCTGTTAGAACTACATGACCAGAAACAATACGAAAAGTTGCCCAGTCTAGTGTCATTTGGGGATGTTCCATTGACAGTAACTCCTCACCGCACTCTGAACACCACCCGCGGCGTTGTGTCTGATGACGATTTGCTCCAGCTGACAGAAGCTGAGCTCTTGGAGGGCTTCAGTGAGCAGAACGTTGTCAATGTCAGAAGAATTAAGATCAGAAGGGATGGTAAAGAAATTCAAACGAAGCACCTAATACTCACATTCGGTTCAAGTATTCTGCCCGAGTCTGTAGAGGCCGGGTACATCAAGCTCCGTGTCAGACCATATGTACCGAACCCCCTAAGGTGTTTCAAATGCCAGCGTTTCGGCCACAGCTCGCAGAGCTGCCGAGGCCGCCAAACATGTGCGAAATGTAGTGCCCTTGAACACGCCACTGAAGCATGTAATAACCCTCTCCACTGTGCAAACTGTGACGGGGATCACGCCGCGTACTCGCGATCGTGCCCCTCCTGGAAGAAGGAAAAGGAAATAGTAACTATAAAAGTAAAAGAGAATATATCATTCAAGGAGGCACGCAGGCGGGTTGCATACCTGCCAAAGAAAAGCTTTGCCGAAGTGGCGCGTCAGGGGGCAGCGTCACAACGGTCTCCGGCGACTGTCCGACCCACACGCAGTGAGTCGGCAGTTACGCCATCTGCCCCCACAGCGGTTGCAGCTAGCGCTGCTCCGCCAACCGAGGAAAAGGGGCCATCGACCCCGAAGGTGGGTGCAGCCGAGGCTGCCTCAACCTCCCAGGTCCCTTCTAGCGCTGGCAACGGCCGGCGCAGCCAAATCCCCCAGGGAACCCCATCGACCTCCGGGCTGGTGGGCGCAGGGGTCTTGCCCTCCAAGGCGAGACTCTCCCTGGTGACTTCTCGCTCGCAAGAGCAGGTGTCCGGCGCCTCACAAGAGGCAATGGACACTACACCTATCCTCCAGGGGCGCCAAGCGCCTAAGGAGCGGCGAGGTTCACTCGAACGCTCCAGAAAGGGCAAAACTCCCGTTACAGGGCCTCGAAAGGGCTCTGTAATTTAATCACAGTAATTTCCATAAACACTACTTCTGTTTCTGTACACACAGCACATATTATCACCCAATATGGATACACAAATTATTCAATGGAACGTCAGAGGTCTTCTCAGAAACCTTGATGACGTGCAAGAGCTCATTCAAAAACACAATCCAAAAGTGCTGTGTCTACAGGAAACACACTTAAAATCCAAACACACAAACTTTCTCCGTACGTATGTTACGTTTCGCAAAGATCGCGATGATGCCGTTGCATCATCGGGTGGTGTGGCGATTCTCACTCATAAAAGTATAGCATGCCAATCTTTACAGCTACGTACGCCCCTTGAGGCAGTGGCGGTGCGAGCTGTTCTGCTAAACAAACTCATCACTATTTGCTCGCTTTATATACCCCCACACTACAAACTAAACAAACATGAATTTCAGTCCTTCATAGATGAATTGCCAGAACCGTACGTTGTACTTGGGGATTTCAATGCGCACAACAGCCTGTGGGGCGACTCTCGTATAGATGCGCGAGGTCGTCTTGTTGAACAGTTCCTCTTCTCTTCTGGTGTATGCCTGCTGAATAAGAAGGCACCCACGTATTATTCTCTCGCCAACAGAACATTTTCATCAATTGACCTCAGCCTAGTTTCCCCGTGTATATTGCCTGAACTCGAATGGGAAGCTATGGAAAATCCTTACGGGAGCGACCACTTCCCCATACTGATAAGAACATCTAAAGAAAACGAATGTCCTCCACAAACTCCTAGGTGGAAGATAGACACAGCCGACTGGCAGAAATTTCGAACACTCTCTAGCATATCATGGGCTGACCTATCTTCTTTAGAAATTGATGCTGCTGTGGATTATCTTACAGCATTCATAATAGATGCCGCATCACATTGCATATCCGAAGTAAGTGGTTTGGCATGCAAACCACGTGTACCGTGGTGGAACAGTGAATGTCGGACCGCCCGTAAGAACCAGAACAAGGCGTGGGGGTTGCTGCGAGCTTCTCCCACCGCTGAGAATCTTGTCAACTTTAAAAAAGTAAAATCCCAAGGCAGACGAACCCGCCGACAGGCCAGAAGAGAAAGCTGGCACAAGTTTTTATCCAGTATTAACTCGTTTAGGGATGAGGCCAAAGCTTGGAACAGAGTTAATAGGATTAGAGGGCGGGAAACATATTCACTCCCCCTGGTAAACACACAAGGCGATACCCTGCAAGACCAGGCAGACTCACTTGGGGAGTATTTTGAGAGCGTGTCAAGTGAAACAAATTATACACAGTCCTTTCTCAAATACAAACAAACAGAAGAACGCAAGCCACTAACAACAAAAGATCGAGAAAATCAGCCTTACAACCGTCCTTTTAGTATTGCTGAATTGAGAGCTGCCTTGAGCGCATGCAAGAGCTCCGCACCAGGATCGGATCGAATCATGTACGAAATGCTCAAAAATTTACACAATGATACGAAAGTCACACTACTCACACTCTTCAACACCATCTGGGATGCAGGGCACCTTCCAATTGCGTGGAAGGAAGCCATTGTGGTCCCTGTTTTGAAACAAGGAAAAGACCCTTCCTCAGTGGCGAGTTACCGCCCGATAGCCCTCACAAGTTGCATTTGTAAGGTGTTCGAAAAAATGATAAATCGGCGACTCATCTTTTTCCTTGAACAGAGCAAAATTCTTGATCCTTATCAGTGTGGCTTCCGAGAAGGACGCTCCACAACTGACCACCTTGTACGTGTAGAAGCAAATATCCGGGACGCGTTTGTACACAAACAATTCTTCTTATCCATATTCCTCGATATGGAGAAGGCGTACGATACGACGTGGCGTTACGGAATCCTAAGAGACTTGTCAGAAATGGGCATCCACGGTAATATGTTTAATATAATAAAAAGCTATCTGTCAAACCGTACCTTCCGGGTAAAAGTCGGCAATGCACTCTCACGCCATTTTACCCAAGAAACGGGCGTACCCCAAGGAGGCGTGCTCAGCTGCACGCTTTTTATCGTGAAGATGAACACGCTTCGTGCATCCTTACCACCCGCCATGTTTTACTCTGTTTACGTGGACGACATTCAAATAGCTTTCAAATCATGTAACCTCGCAGTCTGCGAGAGACAGGTACAGCATGGCCTGAATAAAGTCTCAGTGTGGGCAGACAAGAATGGATTTAAGATCAATCCTAACAAAAGCTCTTGCGTTCTTTTTACAAGAAAGAGAGGCCTGGCTCCGGATCCTTCCTTAGAACTGTGTGGACAACGAATACCTATCAGCAAAGAGCACAAATTCCTAGGTGTCATCCTTGACTACAGACTCACTTTCGTGCCCCACATTAAATATCTAAAAGAAAAATGTCTGAAAACAATGAACATAATCAAACTTCTATCTCAGACTACATGGGGTAGTGACAGGAAGTGCTTAATGAATCTCTATAAAAGCCTCATTCGATCACGACTAGACTATGGTGCCGTGATCTATCATTCTGCAGCCCCGAGCGCGCTAAAGATGCTAGATCCGGTCCACCATCTAGGAATCCGTCTGGCCACTGGCGCATTCAGAACGAGTCCCATACAAAGTTTATATGCAGAATCGAATGAGTGGTCTCTTCATATCCAGAGAACATACATCAGCCATACATATTTTCTGAAAGTCCACTCAAATCCTCAACATCCCTGTTTTAATACCATTCATGACATGACATATGCTACACTCTTTCGCAATCGTCCCTCCGTAAGACAGCCTTTCTCGCTGCGTGTGAGGGAGCTTAGTGAAGAAATGCACGTTCCACTCCTCGAGCTTCGCCTAATGCATCCAGCCAAGCTGCTACCTCCTTGGGAGTGGCAGCTCATACAATGTGATATATCTTTCGTGGAAGTCACAAAGCATGCTCCAGAGATTGAAATCAAGATGCATTTCCGGGAACTCCAGCACAAATACTCCTGCACGGAGTTCTACACAGACGCATCAAAGTCACACGACGGGGTGTCCTATGCAGCCGTCGGTCCATCCTTCTCGGAATCCGACGTACTGCACCCGGAAACTAGCATCTTTACGGCTGAGGCCTACGCACTGCTCTCGGCCGTAAAGCGTATAAACAAATCACAACTCCCGAAATCAGTTATATATACGGACTCCCTCAGTGTTGTGAAGGCCTTGATGTCTTTCTGTAATCATAAAAATCCAGTAGTTATTGAACTTTACTCCGCACTGTGCAAATCATATATATCTAACCAACATGTGATCATATGCTGGGTGCCTGGACATAGGGGCATCGAGGGAAACGTTCTAGCTGACCAGATGGCCACATCAATCTCATTGCATGCAGATAATCCTACTGCTTCGGTCCCTGTCACAGACCTGAAGCCTTTCTTAAGAAGGAAACTGCGAAGCCACTGGCAACGTATGTGGGACGAAGAAATAAATAATAAACTGCATGTAATAAAGCCACAATTAGGTTTCTGGCCTCCTGTAACAAAATCCCGCCGGACAGATGTCCTATTCTGTCGGCTAAGAATAGGACACACTTTTGGCACACATAACTTTTTACTCACGGGAAACGAGCCTCCAACCTGCGGTAGATGCGGTGAGAGGCTGACCGTCCTCCACGTCCTCCTGGAGTGTCGGGAAGCCGAACATGAAAGAAAGAAGCATTTTCCCTTAGCATACCGGCAGCGCATCCCCCTTCATCCTGTTATGTTACTCGGCCCGGAACCTCTATTTGACACTAACGCAGTCTTAAGTTTTCTGAAAGATGTTGTTTTGCATGTTTTTAGCCCCACATGTTCGTAGCGCTTCCTCTCTTCAGAGGATGTCGCTGTGATCATTATTTTGAATAGCACATGCCTCTAGGCCCTTGTGGTTCAAGGGCTCAGGCGAGGCAGCAGTGCTCAAAGTAATTTTACCATCTTATATATTTTATATTTTGCATCATTATTCTACGATGGATTTTAATGTTTAGAGTATTCGTCATTAGTCATCGCCATAATTTTATAGCACGTAGATTTTACGCACTTTACAGCGACAATTGTTTAGGCCACTTTACAGCCAAGTCACATCTCCATAATACATCGTCAACATCACCACTTGTCATGGCGCTCTTTGGCCACACCTGGCCCTTGCGCCATTAAACACCACATATCATCATCATCATCAAATGATTAACCGTCGCCTCATCCATTTTCTTGAAAACAACAAGATACTCGATCCCTTACAGTGCGGTTTTAGAGAGGGTAGATCCACAACAGATCACCTTGTCCGCATCGAGACAAATATCCGTGATGCCTTCATCCACAAACAGTTTTTCCTGTCCGTATTTTTAGATATGGAGAAGGCATACGACACAACCTGGCGTTTTGGAATCCTTCGTGATCTGTGTGAAATGGGAGTTAGAGGCAACTTGCTATGCGTCATTCAGAGTTACCTCTCGGATCGCACTTTCCGTGTTAGAGTTGGTAACGTTCTCTCTCGTCCATTTACGCAAGAGGCTGGTGTTCCACAAGGAGGTGTGCTGAGCTGCACTCTCTTTATTGTCAAAATGAACTCCATTCAGACTGCCATACCACACAGTATGTTTTATTCTGTATATGTAGATGATATCCAGATAGGTTTTAAATCCTGTAATCTTAGTATCTGTGAGCGACATGTACAGCTTTGCATAAATAAATTGTCTAAGTGGGCGGACGAAAATGGTTTTAAGCTCAATCCGAGAAAAAGTACCTGCGTCCTGTTCACTAATAAGAGAGGTATACTGGCGGAACCCGTAATCAATCTCAATGGCGAACAGTTATCTGTGAGCTGTGAACACAAATTCTTAGGGATCCTTCTAGACAGTAAGCTAACCTTTGTGCCACACCTGAAGTATCTTAAGGCAAAGTGCCTCAAGACTATGAATCTTCTGAAGCTGTTGTCACGCACAGCTTGGGGAAGTGACAGGAGATGCCTATTAAAGCTGTACAAAAGTCTAATACTAACACGCCTTGACTATGGCGCCATAGTCTATAATTCTGCAGGACCTAGTACTCTAACAATGCTAGATCCTGTCCACCACTTAGGCATTCGCCTTGCTACAGGTGCCTTTAGGACTAGCCCTGTGCAAAGCCTTTACGCCGAATCTAATGAATGGTCCCTATACTACCAAAGGACATATTTAAGTCTT
The DNA here is from genome assembly GCF_038994185.2 of Dermacentor albipictus. NCBI lineage: Eukaryota > Metazoa > Arthropoda > Arachnida > Ixodida > Ixodidae > Dermacentor > Dermacentor albipictus. The sequence continues at coordinate 121,725,361 of NC_091827.1, read as the reverse complement.
TCGTATGCCTTGAAGGTAAAATCAGCTGTGGATCATCCATGTCATTCAATTATTAACGACTCCTCCATGGCCAGGCTGTTCCGTAACCGCCCATGTGTCCGGCCTCCTCTGTCCCTCCGGTTGGAAGCACTCTCAGAAAAAACAGGGGTCTCTCTTTTAGAGAATGTCTTAATGGCGCCCTCTCAGCTTCCATCGCCTTGGGAGTGGCAAACTATCCAATGTGACATCTCTTTCTTAGAATTACCTAAACACGCACCTGAGGCTCACATACAGTCACATTTTATTGAACTTAAAGAGAAGTATTCTTGTGACGAATATTACACAGATGCTTCGAAGTCTCCTGCTGGTGTTGCTTACGCAGCTCTCGGACCCTCATTTTCAACATCAGGGCCACTACACCCACACACCAGTATCTTTACGGCAGAAGCATACGGTGTACTTTCGGCTATTAAACACATAAGGCGCACAAATGTCGCTAAGGCTGTTGTCTTTACAGACTCGCTAAGTGTCGTGAGAGCGCTGATTAGCTTACGAAAGCATAAGAATCCCGTTTTGAATGAGTTGTATAGTTTGTTGTGCTCCGCATATATCTGCAACCAAGCGATTATCCTATGCTGGGTACCTGGCCATAAAGGTATAAAAGGCAACGTAGCTGCTGACGAAAACGCTACGTCAGTGATTTTTAGCGACACAGATGGAAATATCCCCATTCCTGCCACAGACCTAAAGCCCTTTCTGCGCCGTAAATTGAGGAAACATTGGCAAGCAGAGTGGGATACACAAACATTGAATAAGTTACATATTATAAAACCAAGATTGCGGAATTGGATAAGTGACAAAACAGCACGGTACAAAGAAGTACTTCTTTGCCGATTAAGAATAGGACATACTTACAGTACTCACTCCTACCTCTTAACTGGCGGGGAACCTCCTACTTGTAGTAGGTGCGGCGATGGCCTGACTGTCATCCATGTTCTTATCCAGTGCCCTGCAATAGAAACGGAGAGGAAAAAGTATTTCCCTTCTGCATATCGCGAAAATATACCTCTCCATCCTGCATTTTTTCTTAGTGACGAACCGTTTTTCAAACTGCAAACAGTCTTAGATTTTTTAGACGAAACTGACATCCTGAAAATCATTTGGCCAGGAAATTTTAACACGTGATTACCAGCCCTTGCATTCGAGGGCCGTCTTGATGATTTAATGTAACTGTTGTCTCGTTTTCGTATGTTTTTATCAAAACACAACTGCCATCGTTCACGTCCATTATTAATCAGTGTCATTGTTTTACTAGCTATATATTGACGTCATCTACAGCGAAAGTTTTTAGGCCCTTATACAGCCATGTCACACCTACCATAATAAATTCACTGTCCACCCCATTCAGAATAAATCCTTTAAATTACCATTTGTCATGGCGCTCTTTGGCCATAACTGGCCCTTGCGCCATTAAAAACCACATATCATCACTTCCTAGTTTCCCGGCGGCAAGGGTTAACCTTGTGTAGCTAGCCAGCCTTGGTTATGCTGTATTTGGTTATAGCAGCGATGTACGGCTGGCGTTGGCAGGGTTTCTATAGCAGGAGCTCCTGTCACGTCCCCCTGTTGGGCTCCATGGTGGGTGGTCGGCATCGCGGCCGAAAACCCAACTATACCTATGGAAAATGCTTTCCCTAAACTCCCTGATCGCCCTCAGAAACGAGGGCGCACCGAAGAGGCCTTTCAGTTTTTCGGACGTCAAGTCCACAATTTTCCTCGCTTTCATGTAATCCACGCAGAAAAACCAGCTAAACAAGTACGAACAATCTCCCCGTTCCTAGTATCTAAGTCCCTTACCGAAGTTTTTGGCCCAGGATATAAGGTGTCGAGGATGGCTAGCGGTGACCTCCTCTTGGAGCTCCGCGACCAGAAGCAATTTGAAAAGCTGCCACAGCTAGTATCATTTGGGGAGAACCAAGTAGTAGTAACCCCGCACCGCACGATGAATACCTCCCGCGGCGTTGTCTCGGACGATGATTTGCTGGAGCTCACTGAGGCTGAGCTCTTAGAGGGCTTCAGCGAACAGAATGTTATAAGTGTCAAAAGAATTAAGATAAGGCGAGATGGAAAAGAACTTGCGACCAAACACCTAATACTCACCTTCAATTCAAGTGTCCCGCCCGAGTCAATCGAGGCTGGGTACATCAAGCTTCGTGTAAGACCGTACGTGCCAAATCCCTTGAGATGTTTCAAATGCCAGCGTTTCGGCCACAGCTCGCAGAGCTGCCGAGGCCGCCAAACATGTGCGAAATGTAGTGCCCTTGAACACGCCACTGAAGCATGTAATAACTCTCTCCACTGTGTAAACTGTGACGGGGATCACGCCGCGTACTCGCGGTCGTGCCCCTCCTGGAAGAAGGAAAAAGAAATAGTAACTATAAAAGTAAAAGAGAATATATCATTCAAGGAGGCACGCAGGCGGGTTGCATACCTGCCAAAGAAAAGCTTTGCCGATGTGGCGCGTCAGGGGGCAGCGTCACAACGGCCTCCGGCGACTGTCCGACCCACACGCAGTGAGTCGGCAGTTACGCCATCTGCCCCCGCGGCGGTTGCAGCTAGCGCTGCTCCGTCAACCGAGGAGAAGGGACCGTCGACCCCGAAGGTGGGCGCAGCCGAGGCTGCCTCAACCTCCCAGGTCCCTTCCAGCGCTGGCAACGTCCAGCGCAGCCAAATCCCTCAGGGAACCCCATCGACCTCCGGGCTGGTGGGCGCAGGGGTCTTGCCCTCCAAGGCGGGACTCCCTCTGAAAACCTCTCGCTCGCAAGAGCGCTTGTCCAGCGCCTCACACGAGGCAATGGACACTACACCTGACCCCAAGGCGCACCCAGCGCCTAAGGAGCGGCGAGGCTCCCTCGAACGCTCCAGAAAGAGTAGAACGCCCGTTACAGGGCCTCGAAAGAGCTCTGTAACTTAAGGCATCACCTCCGTTTCCGTACACACAGCACTTATTTACCTTCAAAATGGCGATACAAATTATTCAATGGAACGTCAGAGGTCTTTTTAGGAACCTTGATGACGTGCAAGAGCTTATACAAAAACACAATCCACTAGTGCTGTGTCTACAGGAAACACACCTAAAACCACAACATACAAACTTTCTCCGACCGTATATTAAGTTTCGCAAAGATCGCCATGATGCTGTCGTATCATCAGGCGGCGTTGCCATTTTGATTCATAAAAGTGTTTCCTGTCAGCGTTTACAGCTACAAACGCCCCTTGAAGCAGTGGCGGTTCGAGCTGTTCTTCTGGATAAACTCGTCACCATTAGCTCGATCTACGTACCCCCACACTACAAATTAAACAAACATGAATTTCAGTCATTTATAGACGAGTTGCCAGAACCCTATGTTGTTCTTGGCGATTTCAATGCGCACAGCTCCCTGTGGGGCGACTCTCGTACAGACGCGCGAGGTCGTCTTGTTGAACAGTTCCTTTTTTCTTCAGGTGCCTGCTTGCTCAATAAGAAGGAACCCACGTATTACTCCCTAGCAAACAGAACCTTTTCTTCAATAGATCTTACCATAGTTTCCCCGTCCATACTACCCGAACTCGAATGGGAAGTCACGAACAATCCTTACGGGAGCGACCACTTCCCTATACTGATAAGAACATCTAAAGAAAACGAATATCCTCCGCAAGCTCCTAGGTGGAAGATAGACACAGCTGACTGGGAGAAATTTCGAACACTTACTAACATCTCGCTGGCTGATATGTCTTCTTTAGAAATCGATGCAGCTGTGGAGTACTTTACAGCCTTCATCATAGATGCCGCAACTAAATGTATATCACAAGTAAATGGACTGGCAGGCAAACGGCGTGTTCCCTGGTGGAACGATGATTGTAGGATCGCTCGTAAGAAACAAAATAAAGCGTGGGGGTTGCTACGCGCCTCCCCCACTGCGGAGAATCTTATCAATTTTAAAAAAGTTAAATCCCAAGGCAGGCGAACCCGCCGACAGGCCAGAAGAGAGAGCTGGCAGAACTTTTTAACAGGTATCAACTCGTATACAGATGAGGCCAAAGTCTGGAACAGGGTTAGTAGAATAAGAGGGCGACAAACATACTCCCTCCCTTTAGTAAACACACAAGGCGAAACCCTGCAAGACCAGGCAGATTCACTAGGGGAGCACTTTGAGCGTGTGTCAAGCTCAATCAATTATTCCCAGTCCTTTCTTAAGCATAAAGAAATAATAGAACGTCAGCCAATCATACGGAAATCCAGGCAGAATGAACAGTATAACCGGCCTTTCGATATTGCCGAGTTGAGAGCTGCCTTGAACACATGTAAAAGCACTGCACCGGGACCAGACAGAGTCATGTATGACATGATCAGGCACCTACATACTGACGCACAAGTTACACTTCTTACACTATACAATACTATTTGGGCTTCGGGGTACCTCCCATCCACATGGAAAGAAGCGATTGTGGTTCCTGTCCTAAAGCAGGGAAAAGACCCCTCCTTGGCGGCTAGTTACCGTCCGATAGCTCTAACTAATTGTCTGTGTAAGCTTTTTGAAAAAATGATAAATCGCAGACTTATACATTTCCTTGAGCTCAACAATATACTCGATCCTTATCAGTGTGGATTCCGAGAAGGGCGGTCCACAACCGATCATCTTGTGCGCATGGAAGGAAATATCCGCGATGCCTTTATACATAAACAGTTTTTTCTATCGATATTCCTCGATATGGAGAAGGCATATGACACGGCATGGCGTTACGGGATCTTACGAGACCTGTCGGCAATTGGCATCCGTGGAAATATGCTGAACACAATTGAAAGCTATTTGTCAAATCGTACCTTCCGAGTAAAAGTCGGCAATGAACTCTCACGTCCCTTTACGCAAGAAACTGGTGTACCCCAGGGAGGCGTGCTCAGCTGCACTCTCTTTATCGTAAAGATGAACACGCTACGTGCTTCACTACCACCTGCCATTTTTTATTCCGTATACGTAGATGATATACAAATAGGCTTCAAATCCTGCAACCTTACAGTATGCGAAAGACAGGTACAGCAGGGCTTGAACAAGGTTTCCAAGTGGGCAGACGAAAACGGATTTAAGGTCAACCCCCACAAAAGTGCTTGTGTTCTCTTCACAAGAAAGAGAGGCGTGGTCCTAGATCCTTGTGTAGAACTGGGCGGACACCAAATTCCTGTCAGCAAAGAACACAAATTCCTTGGTGTTATTCTTGACTCTAGGCTCACTTTCATTCCTCACATAAAACATGTTAAAGAAAAATGTCTAAAAACAATGAACCTACTTAAAATCCTATCATACACAACATGGGGTAGTGACAGGAAGTGCCTGTTGAATCTTTACAGGAGCCTAGTTCGGTCGCGAATAGACTATGGAGCCGCAGTGTATCACTCTGCCGCCGCGAGCGCGCTAAAGATGTTAGACCCCGTACACCATCTGGGAATCCGTCTGGCCACTGGGGCATTTAGGACAAGCCCTGTTGAAAGTTTGTATGTTGAGTCCGATGAGTGGTCACTCCATTTTCGGAGAACTTACATCAGCTTCAACTATTTTCTGAAAGTGCGCTCTAATAAGGAACATCCGTGTTTCACAACCGTTAACGACTTGACATGTGAAACACTTTTTCATAACAGACCTTCTGTGAGACGTCCTTTCTCACTGCGTGCAAGAGAACTTAGCACGGAAATGGATGTCCCAGTTCTCGACCAACGCCTAATGCCTCCAGCTAAGCTAGTACCACCCTGGGAGTGGCAGCTGATAGAATGTGACACATCCTTTGTACAGGTCACTAAACATGCGTCAGAGACACATATCAAAATGCACTTCTTGGAGCTCCAGTACAAGTACTCGTGCACAGAGTTTTATACGGACGCTTCTAAGTCGCATGCCGGGGTGTCCTACGCAGCCATTGGCCCATCCTTCTCGGAATCCGGTGTACTGCACCCTGAAACAAGCATATTTACGGCTGAGGCCTATGCACTACTGTCGGCTATGAAACATATCAGAAAATCAAATGTTCAAAAAACTATTTTATTTACAGACTCCTTAAGCGTGGTAAAAGCCTTGAAGTCACACTGTAAACACAGAAACCCCGTAATTATTGAGCTCTATTCCGTCCTCTGTAGAGCGTATATGTCTAACCAGCATGTCATTATATGCTGGGTGCCTGGACATAGGGGCATCGAGGGTAACGTTCTAGCAGACCAGATGGCCACATCAATTTCATTGCATACAGTCAGTCCTACTGCTTCGGTCCCTGTCACGGACCTGAAGCCTTTCTTAAGAAGGAAACTGCGAAACCACTGGCAACGTAAGTGGGACGTAGAAGTAAATAACAAACTGCACGTGATAAAGCCACAGTTAGGTTCTTGGCCCTCCGTAACAAAATCACGGCGAACAGATGTCCTATTCTGTCGCCTCAGAATAGGACACACATTTGGTACACACAACTTCTTACTCACTGAAAATGATCCTCCAACTTGCGGTAGATGCGGGGAGAGGCTGACCGTCCTCCATGTCCTCCTGGAGTGTCGGAAAGCCGAATCTGACAGAAAGAAACATTTTCCGTTAGCATACCGGCAGCATATTCCCCTTCATCCTGTAATGTTACTCGGCCCAGAACCGCTCTTCGACACTAACGCAGTCCTAAGTTATCTGAAAGATGTTGTGTTGCATGTTGTTAGCCCAACATGTTCGTAGCGTCTCCTCTCTTCAGAGGATGGCGCTGCGATAGTTCTTTCGTGTAGCACGTGCCTCTAGGCCCTTGTGTTTGAAGGGCTCTGGCGAGGCAACAGTGCTCCAGGCATTTTTACCATCTCATATATTTTCTATTCTGCATCATTCTTTCACGATGGATTTTAGTGTTCATAGTATTCGTCATCTGTCATCGCCATAATTTTATAACAAGTTAATTTTACGCACTCTACAGCGAATATTTTTAGGCCACTTTACAGCCAAGTCACATCTTCCATAATACATCGTCAACATTAAAACTTGTCATGGCGTTCTTTGGCCAAACCTGGCCCTTGCGCCACAAAAAACCACACATCATCATCATCATCATCGGCGACACGGACAACAAGCGTCGTGGCGGGCGTGATTATTTTTTTCAGGCGGGTACGAAAGTCCGCGCTCATTACCGACAAATGCGCCCCAGTGTCTATAAGAGCAGATACAGGAACAATATATAGGATGTTTCAACGAACTCTTTCAAGATTAATAAAAAAATGCACAATCGACTAACTAACAAATTCACTAATAAGAATAATCGTCTTATGGCACATATTGCAGCTTACAAATTCTAGCGGGCAAGACTGCGAGGCATATCCACTTGAATATGCCTGTGTCGGCGACGCCATCTACGAGATATACGCCGCCAAACTTGCGCTAAAAAATGCACTGTTGTTCCACTCACTTTCTTAACAAAACATCGCTTTATCTATTGAAGCACAAAAATAAGCGGACCGCCAATACATTTCTCCGCAAAATTCAGGAATTAATATCTCGAAACTGGTGTCATCCGGAGAATTCGTTCTAAGTAGATCCGCTTTGCAAACTGCCCAGCTATAATTTCTTAAATGCAATATGTCATGAGGTAATTAGTTATCTGTGAATCTTTTTAATTAATTGATCATGCATTTCAATTTTTTGTGCGAGTATTGTCCAGCCTCTTCTAGTAGACCAGCTCATGGACTAAAATTCTGCTATCTGCCACAGACATTTTTTTTATTTGAAAAAAAAATGTTTGCTGAAATATCCGGTATATACAGAATGTTTCAGCGAACACTTGCAAATTTTTTTACCGGTTGCCTGTAGCAGATAGCTTAATTCTAGTTTATGAGCCGGCCTACTCGAAGCGGCGGACACTACTTGCAGAAAAGAAATTGATATGCAAAATGGACTAATTAACAACAATTCAGTATTTGCCTTTTAGCTAATTATTTTATGACCCATATTGCAATTTACAAATTATAGCAGTGGAGTTCGCAAGGCGGATCCACTTGGAACGAATTCTCAGGACGGCAACAATTTCGATAGATTTCCGAACTTTGCGGAGTAATGCATTGGTGTTCCAGTTACTTGTGTGCTTCAGTGCATGTTCGGGAATTTATAGCTCGAAACTGGTGTCATCTTGAAAATTCTTTCCAAGCCTTGCGAACTCCGCGGCTAGAATTTGTATATTGCAATATAGGCCTTAATGCAATTGGTTGAAAACTTCATGAATTTTTATTAATTAGTCGATTTTTCACCTCAATTGTTTGTTCAAGTATTGTCCGCCGCTTCGAGTAGACCATGAATTACAATTGTGATATCAGCCACAGGCAACTTTTTAACGATTTTTGAAAGTGTTCGTTGAAACATCCTGTATATACTGGTTACTTTTTGTGCCTGCTCTTCTATGGTTGCTTCTTCGCGGCTCCTAACCTGGCCCGCTGTTTTGACCCGGGTGCGTTGACATTTTTGCTGCTCTTTTGCCAGTGACCACCTTCAACGGTACTGATGCGTCAAGTAATCGTATGACGCAAGTCGATCGTTGCCTATTCGGCAGCGAGTGTGAATCGGCTTGCGTCTACAATCGTATCAAGGTTCTTCCGCCTTGGTTAACCTTGTCCTTCTTTCAATTAGCGGTTGATTGCTTATTACTACCGAAGAGAATAATCGTGCTACCCCCTTTTTAATTGTGCGAGTTAGTGTGATGTCATCCCCGCAGGGGCGTCTGCGCAAGCAGGCGTTTGGTGTGTTGCGACACCACGGACCCGAGCACACGAGGGTTGGAACCTCCCGCGTGTAGCCGTGCGCGGCTTAGCCGTGTCCGGGGAAAAGGGGATCCTGGGGGTTGAGCCAATGCCGGGTGTTTGGACCTTTACGGCCCCTCGGCGGCGGCAACACACCCCTTTGGCCTCGGCTTCACGTAGACGGCACCCCCGGACTGACCCACCCGGGGGAAATCGGCAGTCGCCTCTTCCTATCTCTTCCTCTCGAATCTTCGTCTTTATCTCCTACTTTTACATCTTTCCTGTCTTCTCTTCACTTCTCCTCACTTCCTAGTTTCCCGGCGGCAAGGGTTAACCTTGTGTAGCTAGCCAGCCTTGGTTATGCTGTATTTGGTTATAGCAGCGATGTACGGCTGGCGTTGGCAGGGTCTCTCTAGCAGGAACTCCTGTCACGTCCCCCTGTTGGGCTCCATGGTGGGTGGTCGGCATCGCGGCCGAAAACCCTACTGAACTTATGGAAAACGCTTTTCCCAAACTCCCCGATCGCCCTCACAAACGAGGGCGCACCGAAGATCTCTTTCAGTTTTTCGGACGACAAGTCCAGAACTTTCCTAAATATCATGTGATCCACTCAGAAAACCCAGACAAACTAGTGCGTAACATCTCACCGTTCCTCGTTTCGAAGTCTTTAACTGAAGTTTTTGGAACAGGATATAAGGCGTCGAGAATGACAAGTGGTGATCTTCTCTTGGAGCTCCACGATAAGAAGCAGTACGAGAAACTGCCGAAACTTGTCTCGTTTGGCGAAACCCAAATAACAGTAACTCCGCACCGTACCATGAACACCACCCGCGGCGTTGTCTCGGACGATGACATGCTAGAGCTCACTGAAGCTGAACTCTTGGAGGGCTTCAGTGAACAGAATGTAATAAATGTTAAGCGAATTAAGATCAGGCGAGACGGTAAAGAGATCAACACGAAACACCTTATACTCACGTTCGGTTCAAGTGTCCTCCCCGAGTCCATCGAGGCCGGTTATATCAAACTTCGTGTTAGGCCATACGTGCCAAATCCTCTCAGATGTTTTAAGTGCCAAAGGTTCGGCCACAGTTCACAGAACTGTCGAGGCCGGCTGACATGTGCCAAGTGTAGTGACACTGAACATTCCTCCGAAACATGCCAGAAGACTCCACATTGTGTCAACTGTGATGGCGAGCACGCCGCATACTCGCGCGCCTGCCCGTCCTGGAAAAGAGAAAAAGAGATTGTGACAATCAAAGTCAAAGAAAATATATCTTTCAAGGAGGCACGTAGGCGGGTGTCATACCTGTCTAAGAGCAGCTTTGCCGATGTGGCGCGTAAGGGGGCAGCGTCGCAACGGCCTCCGGCGGCTGTCAGACCCACAGGCAGTGAGTCGGCAGTTACGCCATCTGCCCCCGCGGCGGTTGCAGCTAGCGCTGCTCCGTCGACCCTGAATGAGGGATCATCGACCCCGAAGGTTGGCGCAGCCGAGGTTGCCCCGGCCTCCCCGGCCCCTTCCAGCGCTGGCAACGTCCAGCGCAGCCAAATCCCTCAGGGAACCCCATCGACCTCCGGGCTGGTGGGCGCAGGGGTCTTGCCCTCCAAGGCGGGACTCCCTCTGAAAACCTCTCGCTCGCAAGAGCGCTTGTCCGGCGCCTCACACGAGGCAATGGACACTACACCTGACCCCAAGGCGCACCAAACGCCTAAGGAGCGTCGAGAATCGCTCGAACGCTTCAGAAAGAACAAAACACCTATTACAGGGCCTCGAAAGAGCTCTGTAATATAAGGCATCCACTCCGTCTCCGTAAACACAGCACCAATTCACCTTAAACATGGATACACAAATCATCCAATGGAACATCAGAGGTCTCCTTAGAAACCTTGATGATTTGCAAGAACTCATTCACAAACATAATCCAAAAGTGCTGTGTTTACAGGAAACTCACTTAAAATCTAAACACACAAACTTTCTCCGTACGTATGTTACGTTTCGCAAAGATCGCGAGGATGCCGTCGCATCATCGGGTGGTGTTGCGATTCTTACTCATAGAAGTATTGCATGTCAACCTTTACAGCTACAAACGCCCCTTGAAGCAGTGGCGGTTCGAGTTGTCCTACTAAACAAACTCATCACCATCTGCTCCCTTTACATACCCCCGCATTACCAACTGAACAAACATGAATTTCACTCCTTGATCGATCAATTGCCAGAACCTTATGCTGTTCTTGGCGATTTCAATGCGCACAGCTCCCTGTGGGGCGACTCTCGTATAGATGCGCGAGGTCGCCTTGTTGAACAGTTCCTTTTCTCTTCTGGAGCGTGCCTTCTCAATAAGAAAGAGCCCACATATTACTATCTTGCAAACCGATCCTTTTCGTCAATAGATCTCAGTATAGTCTCCCCGTCTGTACTGCCTGAACTTGAATGGGAAGTTACCGACAACCCTTACGGTAGCGACCACTTCCCTATACTGCTAAGATCATATAAAGAAAACGAATATCCACCATACGCTCCTAGGTGGAAGATTGAGACAGCTGATTGGGAGAAATTTCGATCTCTAACTAGTATCTCATGGGCTGACCTGTCTTCGTTAGAAATTGACGCTGCAGTCGAGTTTTTTACAGCATTCGTAATAGATGTCGCATATAAATGCATATCAGAAGTAAAAGGCTTGGCCTGCAAACGGCGTGTCCCATGGTGGAACGACGATTGTAGGATCGCTCGTAAAAAACAGAACAGGGCGTGGGGGTTGCTACGCGCTTCTCCCACTGCAGAAAATCTAGTCAACTTTAAAAAAGTAAAATCCGAAGGCAGGCGAACCCGCCGACAGGCCAGACGAGAAAGTTGGCAGAAGTTTCTATCAAGTATTAACTCGTTCAGAGATGAGGCGAAAGCCTGGAACAGGGTCAATAGGATAAGAGGGCGACAAGCACATGCACTCCCTTTGGTAAACACAGAAGGTGATACCCTACAAGATCAGGCGGACTCACTTGGGGAGCACTTTGAGAGCGTGTCAAGTGCCAACCATTACTCGCAATCCTTTCTGAAATATAAAGAAATAGAAGAATCCAAGCCACTCATCAATAAATGCCGACAGAATGAACCATATAATTGTCCATTTAGTGCTGCCGAGTTGAAAGCGGCCTTGAGCGCATGCAAGAGTTCCGCACCAGGATCTGATAGAATCTTATATGAAATGCTCAAAAACTTACACAATGACACGCAACTTACACTACTTACACTTTTCAACACCATCTGGGATGCAGGGTACCTTCCAACCGCGTGGAAGGAAGCCATTGTAGTCCCTGTTTTGAAACAAGGCAAAGACCCTTCCTCAGTGGCAAGTTACCGCCCGATAGCCCTCACAAGTTGCCTTTGTAAGGTGTTCGAAAAAATGATAAATCGGCGACTCATCTTTTTCCTTGAACAGAGCAAAATTCTTGATCCTTATCAGTGCGGCTTCCGAGAAGGGCGCTCCACAACTGACCACCTTGTACGTGTAGAAGCAAATATCCGGGACGCATTTGTACACAAACAATTCTTCTTATCCATATTCCTTGATATGGAGAAGGCGTACGATACGACGTGGCGTTACGGAATCTTAAGAGACTTGTCAGAAATGGGCATCCAAGGTAATATGTTTAATATAATAAAAAGCTATCTGTCAAATCGTACCTTCCGGGTAAAAGTCGGCAATGCACTCTCACGTCCTTTTACGCAAGAAACGGGTGTACCCCAAGGAGGCGTGCTCAGCTGCACGCTATTTATCGTGAAGATGAATACGCTTCGTGCTTCACTACCACCCGCCATCTTTTACTCTGTCTACGTGGACGACATTCAAATAGCTTTCAAATCCTGTAACCTCGCAGTCTGCGAGAGACAGGTACAGCATGGCCTGAACAAAGTGTCAATGTGGGCAGACAAGAATGGGTTTAAGATCAATCCTAACAAAAGCTCTTGTGTTCTTTTTACAAGAAAGAGAGGACTTATCCCGGATCCTTGCATAGAACTGCGTGGACAACAGATACCTGTAAACAAAGAACACAAATTTCTAGGTGTCATACTTGACTACAGACTCACCTTCGTCCCCCACATTAAACATCTCAAAGAAAAGTGTCTAAAAACAATGAACATAATCAAACTTCTATCCCAGACTACGTGGGGTAGTGACAGGAAGTGCTTAATGAATCTCTATAAAAGCCTCATTCGATCACGACTAGACTATGGCGCCGTGATTTACCACTCTGCCGCCCCAAGCGCACTAAGGATGCTAGACCCGGTCCACCATCTAGGAATCCGTCTGGCCACTGGCGCTTTCAGAACTAGTCCCATACAAAGTCTATATGTAGAATCAAATGAGTGGTCACTTCATCTGCAGAGAACATACACCAGCCACACATATTTTCTGAAAGTCCACGCAAATCCTCAACATCCCTGTTTTAATACCATTCATGACATGACATATGCTACACTCTTTCGCAATCGTCCCTCCGTAAGACAGCCTTTCTCGCTGCGTGTGAGGGAGCTTAGTGAAGAAATGCACATTCCACTCCTCGAGCTTCGCCTAATGCATCCAGCCAAGCTGCTACCTCCTTGGGAGTGGCAGCTCATACAATGTGATATATCTTTCATGCAAGTTACAAAACACGCTCCAGAGATTGAAATCCTAATGCATTTCCGGGAACTCCAGCACAAATACTCCTGCACGGAGTTCTACACAGACGCATCGAAGTCACACGACGGGGTGTCCTATGCAGCCGTCGGTCTATCCTTCTCGGAATCCGACGTACTGCATCCGGAAACTAGTATCTTTACGGCTGAGGCCTACGCATCGCTGTCGGCCGTAAAGCATATAAATAAATCACAACTCCAGAAATCAGTTATATATACGGACTCCCTCAGTGTTGTGAAGGCCTTGATGTCATTTTCTAAGCACAAAAACCCAGTCATCAACGAACTCTATTCCGTCCTATGTAAAACGTATATATGTAACCAGCATGTCATCATATGCTGGGTGCCCGGTCATAGGGCCATTGAAGGCAATGTTCTGGCGGACCAGATGGCCACATCAGTTGTATCGTATTCTGTAAATCCTACCGCAGCAGTCCCTGTCACAGATCTGAGGCCCTACTTGCGCAGAAAACTGCGGAACTACTGGCAACGCTCGTGGGACAGGGAAACAAACAATAAACTGCATGTAATCAAGCCACAATTAGGTTTCTGGCCTCCCGTAACAAAATCCCGCCGGACAGATGTCCTATTCTGCCGTCTAAGAATAGGACACACTTTCGGCACACATAACTTTTTACTCACTGGAAATGATCCTCCAACTTGCGGTAGATGCGGGGACAGGCTGACCGTCCTCCACGTCCTCTTGGAGTGTCGGGAAGCCGAATACGAAAGAAAGAAACATTTTCCCTCAGCATACCAGCAGCGCATCCCCCTTCATCCCGTTATGTTACTCGGCCCAGAACCTTTATTTGACACCAACGCAGTCCTAAGTTTTCTGAAAGATGTTGTTTTGCATGTTTTTAGCCCACATGTTCGTAGCGGGTCCTCTCTTCAGAGGATACCGCCGCGATAGCTCTTTAGTATAGCACATGCCTCTAGGCCCTTGTGTTTCAAGGGCTCTGGCGAGGCAGCAGTGCTTTAAGTAATTTTACCATCCTATATATTTTTATTGTGCATCATTCTTCTACGATGGATTTTAATGTTCATAGTATTCATCATTAGTCATCGCCATAATTTTATAGTACATAGATTTTACGCACTTTACTGCGACTATTTTAGGCCACTTTACAGCCAAGTCACATCTTCCATAATACATCCTTAACACTACCACCAGTCATGGCGCTCTTTGGCCAAACCTGGCCCTTGCGCCACAAAACAACATACATCATCATCATCATCAGTGTGATGTCATGTATTTCAATACTTTCTATTAGCTCGGAAAAAGGTTCTCGGAACTTCTAGTTTATATAAACAAGGGTGCTCAGAAAGGCCGGTCAATGTTTCCATAGGAGAACGTATCTTCGTCAAAGATGGCCTCGTCATCCACGGCAGGTTAGTTTTGAAGGGGAGGGGGACGTCACGTGCGGTCGTTGTCGGTGGACCGGAAAGAAAGTGAGCCCTGTCGTTTGGCGTCTTTAGGCGTGGTTTCAAAGACGAGGGGACAAGAGCGGGATGGCGGCAGAAAAAAAGGGAAAAAATTGAGAAAGAGGAGGACATAGCACGGTGGGGCGTTAGGGGAACGAAAGGTGTGTTTTTTCCAAAGAATTTAAGTAATACTGAAAAACACTTTATTGTGAAATGAAAGGGCTGAGCTGTGGTGACCATGCGGTGACGGAAAATACGAAAATTCGCTAACATGGGAAAAAACAGATCAACTGAATAACTTCGAAAATATCGGGGGGCTCATCGAAATCGGCATGTTGAAGCTAGCTCTCTGTACAAGCCATATAAGCTTTTGTCTTGAAAAATTCGCCTACCCGCGGAACTGCAGCGCGACGACATTCGGCTAACAGAACGCACGAAAACGAAACCGGGCGGCTTCAGCTTTGCGGCTCCTGCCGCAGCACCCCGAATGCCCGTGGCCGGGTGACGTAAGCACAAGCACGGCGGAACGTTGCCCCAAGGGACGCGGCTACGCGAGCGCTGAAGCGGCCTGGTTGCGTTTTCGTTTTTCTCGATCGAAAATTTGATAGGGCTTGTATAAGGGAAGAGCAATCCCAATGCCTTTCTGCATTATTACAAGATATACCCACATCTTGTTGTGTATGAAGTCGAAGGTTCGATTTGGCACTGACAAACTAATGGTTCTTTTTAGTGGTTCTTTAAAGCAGACTTCTCACTTCCCTCTGCAAAACCTGTTCCCAATATTTGTGGCCTCTAAGGCAGACCGCACAGAAAGACTGCATCCAAATGACAGTGGTGTAGCATATAGGGCTCTTCATTATTTAGCACACAGTAACTTCTTACATTATTTGTGCAGAATACCTGCCTGGATTGAATATGCCAATACACCATACCTTCGGCAGCTACCAAGAGAAAAGCTGCGTAATTATAGACTCTATGGAAGGCACTTCACGTCTGACATGCTGATACATTCAAGTCCCTATTCACTAGGCACCAGGGGGACATAGAAAAGCACTGAAATGCCAACGGTTCCTGTACTTGATCTAGAACTAAGGCATCTTGTTTTACCAGTTTTACTCACTTAAGTGAGTTAAAAGAATTGCCCAGATATTTTTCTAATTAGCAGTTCCAGATTTCGCATTTATACAAGGTATCACTTCTCCTTTTCAGAGTTTTACACTTGACTAGACCCAAGCCCACGTACACTTTTTGCACATTCATGATTTTTCCTCCCACTCAAGAGATCAAAGCTGCCAAATCATAGGCACATCTTCGCCGGTGAAACGGTAGTACTGAAGAGCATGTTTAACAAGTTTTATGCCATTAGAACTCATCAATATTTTTTACTATTTTGCAGCCTTCGTGTGCTCCCTCCAGTTTCTACACATTGGTTCGCATCATTGCTGCAGGAGACTGCCAAACTTGCGAACCGAATACTACACCTGCATATCGGTGCCCTAGGCACTCATTTTTTTCCTTCCCAGCAGGAAGATTATCTCCAATCGACCCAGAGACACAAGCTGGGGCATGGGGAAATGCACCGCAGGTCTCGTCATTCTCGGCAGCAATACATGGTATGGTTAATTTGTATGGTCTAGCTTTGCATGGTGCATGAAAATAGCAGGTTTTCAACCTCACCAGTCGCAACCTTTCGAATATGACCACACATAGTGTCAGACTTCGTACCCCACAGGCATGGGCACCCAAAGAGCACCTCTGACCGACTGTGCCAGTGGTTCAACAGAGCCATTTGTGTCACTGTCCATGAAGATGTCCTAATAAGCTTGTCACTTTCATCCCTTGCAGAAGATTCTCAACACGGCCAACACCAGATTGACCATGCATATTGCAAACTGGGTTCCTTAGGTATGCATTCGCTACTTGTAAGCCTTGCCTCACCTGAATTCTTGCAACATTGCCCATAAGGATGTCCCAATAAACTCGTCTTCATCAATTTTCAGGTCCACACCTCATCGATCATGAATACTGCACACTGGACCCCTTAGGTACGAGCTGATTATATATAAGGCATGCTTCTGCTAGTGCACAGATGTAATGTCTGCTTTCTCTATGCCAGCGCCTCGTGAATGTCTCCGTCCGGAGTTGCCAGGATACCTTGTGGAGCCAGAACTTCCAGGTACATCCTGGGCCCTGCAACAGCAACCCACGCTTCTGCCAGGTAACTTCTACCTCGCTGTACCTTCATTTCGGGGTGCCCTTTGCAATATGTTCTAAATAGAAGTGGGCGAAATATAAACATTTTTAATGTTAAATAAAATAGGAGCAAGTACTGCATATTCGATAGTCAAATGAACATGCATATGTTTTCATCAGGAATATTTATTTTGGTATAATTAGCAGCTCCCACGCGTGTAGCCACTAGGAACCAATTCTAAGTTATGATAAAAGCCTAATTGCAAACAAGGTTTAAACAAGCAATGACTGCTGTTTTTTCAACATATTGAACAGTTCTTTTTGTGTGATCTTCTATTCATATTCTAAACTTCAAAAATTCTCCCACCCTAATCGCGAAGACTATGCTGTCATTGCAATTGTTACAGCAGAATGTTGTGCTTGGCCCTTGCAATAACGATTTCAGCTATTGTACCATTCTGGCTTCAATTTAACCAGACACCCTGGTACCAGCACTAGCTGTGCAACTGACTTTTTGCCCATGTTGCATTTAACATTAACATTACTGTTCTGCCCCCAACAGAGCCTGTAGCAAGCATGTCCCATGGAGTCCTTCATGAGCCAGCCATCGCTAGAGGTGCGTTCAGAGCTGTTGGGCAGTTAATGGCTGACCTTTTTGCCCGTGTTATTGCGTCTAAAGCTTTGCTGTTCTGCCCCAAAACAGAGCCTGTAGCAAGCACGTCCTGTGGAGCCCTTCAGCAGCCAGCCATCGCTGGAGGTGCGTTTACAGCTGCTGCGCAGTTAATGGCCGAATTTTTGCCCATGTTCCTGCGTCTAAGGTGTTACTGTTCTGCCCCCAATAGAGCCTTTAGCAAGCATGTCCCATTGAGTCCTTCATGAGCCAGCCATCGCTAGAGGTGCGTTCAGAGCTGTTGCGTGGCTAATGGCCAACCTTTTTCCCCTGTTCTTGCGTCTAACATGTTACTGTTCTGCCCCCAACAGAGCCTGTACCAAGCACGTACCGTGGAGTCCTTCATCGGCTAGCCATCGTTAGAGGTGCGTTCAGAGCTGTTGTGCAGTTAATGGCTGACCTTTTTGCCCGTGTTCCTGCGTCTAAAGCGTTGCTGTTCTGCCCCAAAACAGAGCCTGTAGCAAGCACGTCCTGTGGAGCCCTTCAGCAGCCAGCCATCGCTAGAGGTGCGTTCACAGCTGTTGTGCAGTTAATGGCCGAATTTTTGGCCATGTTCCTGCCTCTAACGTGTTACTGTTCTGCCCCCAACAGAGCCTGTAGCAAGCACATCCTGTGGAGCCCTTCAGCAGCCAGCCATCGCTAGAGGTGCGTTCACAGCTGTTGTGCAGTTAATGGCGGAATTTTTGTCCATGTTCCTGCGTCTAACGTGTTACTGTTCTGCCCCCAACAGAGCCTGTACCAAGCACGTCCCGTGGAGTCCTTCATCAGCCAGCCATCGCTAGAGTTGCGTTCAGAGCTGTTGTGCAGCTAATGGCCAACCTTTTTCCCCTGTTCTTGCGTCTAGCATGTTGCTGTTCTGCCCCCAACAAAGCCTGTACCAAGCATGTCCCGTGGAGTCCTTCATCAACCAGCCATCGCTAAAGGTGCGTTCAGAGCTGTTGTGCGGCTAGTAGCCAACCTTTTTCCCCTGTTCTTGCGTCTAACATGTTGCTGTTCTGCCCCCAACAGAGCCTGTACCAAGCACGTTCCGTGGAGTCCTTCATCAGCCAGCCATCGCTAGAGGTGCGTTCAGAGCTATTGTGCGGCTAATGGCCAACCTTTTTCCCCTGTTCTTGCGTCTAACATGTTACTGTTCTGCCCCCAACAGAGCCTGTACCAAGCACGTACCGTGGAGTCCTTCATCGGCCAGCCATCGTTAGAGGTGCGTTCAGAGCTGTTGTGCAGTTAATGGCTGACCTTTTTGCCCGTGTTCCTGCGTCTGAACGTGTTACTGTTCTGCCCCCAACAGAGCCCGTGCCAAGCACGCCTGAACTCACTCAGCTCATTCATCTGCACAACCCAGTCAGCCCGACTCAGCCAGCCGTCTATCAAGGTGTGTTCAGAGCTGGTGTGAGGCTAATTCCTCAACCTCTTGCCTGTGCTGTATCATGTGTTACTGTTCTGCCCCAACAGAGTCTGCACCAAGCACCTCTTGGTGCTCGTCGCAGGAGTCCCCATGTACACCTACAGGAAGGGGCCGGAGCCGAATTCGCAAGGCTTTTAGGCGACAAACGAAGAAGCGGATGCAAAAGTAATTGGACGAGATAGCAAATCTACGGAGGACTGTGTCAAGACTGAAAAGAGCCTCGGCCATCATTCCACCAGCGCGGATATTGGCCGAGTCATCCAGGAACCTCAGCAAAGACTTTTTAGAAATTCTTCGTGTTCAGATGCACCTGCAACCTCTGAACAAAAATGGACGACCCTGGCCAGAAGAGTTCCTTCAGTTCCCTCTTAACCTCTATTTTAGTAGCCCAAAAGCTTACAGGTACCTGGCAAAAACCCTTAGCCTTCCAACAGTAAAAACATTAAAAACTTGGCTATTGGCAATCTCGCTCAAACCTGGACTGATGACAGAGGTCCTTGAGCTCGTAAAAGATAAAACGAAAAATTGGGATGTCATGGATAGGGCATGTGTCCTAATTTTTGATGAAATTTCTTTAAAACGAAACCTGCAGTATGACTCTTAGCATGATGATGTTGGTTATGTTGACAATGACATTGAGAGGTCTGGTCATGTAGCAAACACGGCACTCTTGTTTCTGGTGTCAGGCATAGCGAAGTGTTAGCTCCACCCTGTAGCTTTTGTGACGGGGAGGGCGCAGTTCAGTCTGAACATATTTTGAGTTTACTGAGAGAACTATTAGGTAAGCTGAAAGACTGTGGTCTCTATGTAAAGGCGTTGATCTGCGATCAAGCGAGCAACAATTATGCACTTGAGACAGCACTGAGTGTAACCCCATAGAATCCTTTTTTTGAAATGGATGGGGTGAAAATATATTTAATTTTTGATCCGCCGCACTTATTGAAATGCACAAGGAGCAGCTTGCGGAAATATGACCTTCACATTGGCAATGATGTTTCATGGAAACATATACTCAAAATATACGAGTACACGCATCACCTCAAAGTTAAATATCTGCCAAAACTCACCGACAGGCATATGTATGAAGCGCCTTTCTGCAACATGGAAGTAAAGTTTGCCTCTCAGGTATTAAGCAATAGCGTGTATCTGGCAATTGAGGCTTTTATTGCTTTTAATGTTCTGCCTCCTAGTGCCACACATACAGGCAGCTTTGTAGAAAGGATGGACATGCTGTTTTATACCTTTGACAGCTCCGCAGTGCGGATAAAAGAGCGAAAAATGAGACATGCCATCACCTCATCCACAGAGCACTTTTAATGTTCTGCCTCCTAGTGTCGCACATACAGGCAGCTTTGTAGAAAGGATGGACATGCTGTTTTATACCTTGAACAGCTCCGCAGTGCGGATAAAAGAGCGAAAAATGAGACATGCCATCACCTCATCCACAGAGCACATTGAATTTTTGAAGTCTTGCATACGTTAGATTGATACCTGGAAATTCAATTGTCCTCATCAACCTAGGACTATAGATGGATGGCGCCCCGCAGGGGCGTCTGCGCAAGCAGGCGTTTGGTGTGTTGCGACACCACGTACCCGAGCACACGAGGGTTGGACCCTCCCGCGTGTAGCCGTGCGCGGCTTAGCCGTGTCCGGGGAAAAGGGGATCCTGGGGGTTGAGCCAATGCCGGGTGTTTGGACCGTTACGGCCCCTCGGCGGCGGCAACACACCCCTTTGGCCTCGGCTTCACGTAGACGGCACCCCCGGACTGACCCACCCGGGGGAAACCGGCAGTCGCCTTTTCCTGTCCTCCTCTCCAATCTTCGTCTTTCTCTCTCGCCTTTTTCATCTTTCCTGTCTTCTCATCACTTCTCCTCACTTCCTAGTTTCCCGGCGGCAAGGGTTAACCTTGTGTAGCTAGCCAGCCTTGGCTATGCTGTATTTGGTTATAGCAGCGATGTACGGCTGGCGTTGGCAGGGTTTCTCTAGCAGCAACTTCTGTCACGTCCCCCTGTTGGGCTCCATGGTGGGTGGTCGGCATCGCGGCCGAAAACCCAACATTACTTATGGAACATGCTTTTCCTCAACTACCTGATCGCCCTCACAAACGAGGGCGCACCGAAGAAGTTTTTCAGTTTTTCGGACGCCAAGTCCACAATTTTCCCCGTTTTCATGTGATCCACGCAGAAAAACCAGCTAAGCAAGTGCGAACAATCTCCCCGTTCCTTGTATCTAAGTCTCTTACCGAAGTTTTTGGCCCAGGATATAAGGTGTCAAGGATGGCTAGCGGTGACCTCCTCTTGGAGCTCCGCGACCTAAAACAATTTGAGCAACTGCCTAAACTTGTATCATTTGGGGAGACCCAAGTAGTAGTAACCCCGCACCGCACGATGAATACCTCCCGTGGCGTTGTCTCCGATGATGATTTGCTAGAGCTCACTGAGGCTGAACTGTTGGAGGGCTTCAGTGAACAAAATGTCATAAACGTCAAAAGAATCAAGATGAGGCGAGACGGTAAAGAAATTGCGACCAAACACATAATACTCACCTTCAATTCAAGTGTCCTGCCCGAGTCAATTGAGGCCGGGTATATCAAGCTTCGTGTAAGACCGTACGTGCCAAATCCCTTGAGATGTTTCAAATGCCAGCGTTTCGGCCACAGCTCGCAGAGCTGCCGAGGCCGCCAGACATGTGCGAAATGTAGTGCCCTTGAACACGCCACTGAAGCATGTAATAACTCTCTCCACTGTGTGAACTGTGACGGGGATCACGCCGCGTACTCGCGGTCGTGCCCCTCCTGGAAGAAGGAAAAAGAAATAGTAACTATAAAAGTAAAAGAAAATATAACGTTCAAAGAGGCACGCAGGCGGGTAGCATACCTGCCAAAGAAAAGCTTTGCCGAAGTGGCGCGTCAGGGGGCAGCGTCACAACGGCCTCCGGCGACTGTCCGACCCACACGCAGTGAGTCGGCAGTTACGCCATCTGCCCCCACGGTGGTTGCAGCTAGCGCTGCTCCGCCAACCGAGGAAAAGGGGCCATCGACCCCGAAGGTGGGCGCAGCCGAGGCTGCCTCAACCTCCCAGGTCCCTTCCAGTGCTGGCAATGGCCGGCGCAGCCACATCCCCCAGGGAACCCCATCGACCTCCGGGCTGGTGGGCGCAGGGGTCTTGCCCTCCAAGGCGGGACCTTCCCTGGTAACTTCTCGCTCACAAGAGCATGTGTCCGGCGCCTCACAAGAGGCAATGGACACCACACCTACCCCCAAGGCGCCCCAGGCGCCTAAGGAGCGGCGAGGTTCCCTCGAACGCTTCAAAAAGAGCAAAACCCCGGTTACAGGGCCTCGAAAGGGCTCTGTAATCTAAGACATCCCTTCCATTTCCGTAAACACAGCACCAATTAAAATTAAAATATGGATACACAAATCATTCAATGGAATATCAGAGGCCTACTTAGGAATCTTGATGATTTGCAAGAACTCATCCACAAACATAATCCAAAAGTGCTGTGTTTACAGGAAACACACTTAAAATCTAAACACACAAACTTTCTCCGTACGTATGTTACGTTTCGCAAAGATCGCGATGATGCCGTCGCATCATCGGGTGGTGTTGCGATTCTTACTCATAGAAGTATTGCGTGTCAGCCTTTACAGCTACAAACATCCCTTGAAGCAGTGGCGGTTCGAGTTGTCCTACTAAACAAACTCATCACCATTTGCTCCCTTTACATACCCCCGCATTACCAACTGAACAAACATGAATTTCACTCCTTGATCGATCAATTGCCAGAACCTTATGCTGTTCTTGGCGATTTCAATGCGCACAGCTCCCTGTGGGGCGACTCTCGTATAGATGCGCGAGGTCGCCTTGTTGAACAGTTCCTTTTTTCTTCTGGAGCGTGCCTTCTCAACAAGAAAGAACCCACATATTACTCTCTTGCAAACCGATCCTTTTCGTCAATAGATCTTAGTATAGTCTCCCCGTCTGTGCTGCCTCAACTTGAATGGGAAGTTACCGACAACCCTTACGGTAGCGACCACTTCCCTATACTGCTAAGATCATATAAAGAAAACGAATATCCACCATATGCTCCTAGGTGGAAGATTGAGACAGCTGATTGGGAGAAATTTCGATCTCTAACTAGTATCTCATGGGCTGAGCTGTCTTCGTTAGGAATTGACGCTGCAGTCGAGTTTTTTACAGCATTCATAATAGATGTCGCATTTATATGCATATCAGAAGTAAAAGGCTTGGCCTGCAAACGGCGTGTCCCATGGTGGAACGACGATTGTAGGATCGCTCGTAAAAAACAGAACAGGGCGTGGGGGTTGCTACGCGCTTCTCCCACCGCAGAGAATCTAGTCAACTTTAAAAAAGTAAAATCCGAAGGCAGGCGAACCCGCCGACAGGCCAGACGAGAAAGTTGGCACAAGTTTTTATCAAGTATTAACTCGTTTAAGGATGAGGCCAAAGCCTGGAACAGAGTAAATAGGATTAGAGGGCGGCAAACACATTCACTCCCCCTAGTAAACACACAGGGAGATACACTGCAAGATCAGGCCAACTCACTCGGAGAACACTTTGAGAGCGTATCAAGCTCAAATCATTATACGCAATCCTTCCTAAAATACAAACAAATAGAAGAACGTAAGCCATTAACAAGAAAAGGTCGAGAGAATGAGCCCTACAACCGTCCTTTCTGTATTGCCGAATTGAGAGCTGCCTTGAGCGCATGCAACAGCTCCGCACCAGGAGCTGATAGAATCATGTATGAAATGCTCAAACACTTACACAATGACACGCAGGTTACACTACTCACACTTTTCAACACCATTTGGGATGCAGGGTACCTTCCATCTGCATGGAAGGAAGCCATTGTGATCCCTGTTTTGAAACAAGGCAAGGACCCTTCCTCAGTGGCAAGTTACCGCCCGATAGCCCTCACAAGTTGCATTTGTAAGGTGTTCGAAAAAATGATAAATCGGCGACTCATCTTTTTCCTTGAACAGAGCAAAATTCTTGATGCTTATCAGTGCGGCTTCCGAGAAGGACGCTCCACAACTGACCACCTTGTACGTGTAGAAGCAAATATCCGGGACGCATTTGTACACAAACAATTCTTCTTATCCATATTCCTCGATATGGAGAAGGCGTACGATACGACCTGGCGTTACGGAATCTTAAGAGACTTGTCAGAAATGGGCATCCACGGTAATATGCATATTATAATAAAAAGCTATCTGTCAAATCGTACCTTCCGAGTAAAAGTCGGCAATGCACTTTCACGCCCTTTTACGCAAGAAACGGGTGTACCCCAAGGAGGCGTGCTCAGCTGCACGCTCTTTATAGTGAACATGAACACGCTTCGAGCTTCATTACCACCCGCCATCTTTTACTCTGTCTACGTGGACGACATTCAAATAGCTTTCAAATCTTGTAACCTCGCAGTCTGCGAGAGACAGGTACAGCATGGCCTGAACAAAGTCTCAGTGTGGGCGGACAAGAATGGATTTAAGATCAATCCTAACAAAAGCTCTTGCGTTCTTTTTACAAGAAAGAGAGGCCTGGTTCCGGATCCTTCCTTGGAACTCTGTGGACAACGAATACCTATCAGCAAAGAGCACAAATTCCTAGGTATCATACTTGACTACAGACTCACTTTCGTCCCCCACATTAAATATCTAAAAGAAAAATGTCTGAAAACAATGAACATAATCAAACTTCTATCTCAGACTACATGGGGTAGTGACAGGAAGTGCTTAATGAATCTCTATAAAAGCCTCATTCGATCGCGACTAGACTATGGCGCCGTTATTTATCACTCTGCCGCCCCGAGCGCGCTAAAGATGCTAGATCCTGTTCACCATCTAGGTATCCGGTTAGCCACTGGTGCTTTCAGAACGAGCCCGATTCAAAGCTTATACGCGGAATCAAATGAATGGTCCCTCCATCTACAGAGAACTTATATCAACGTTACATATTTCCTTAAAATACAATCCAATCAACAACATCCATGTTTTAACACTGTTAACGATATGACCTGCACTACCCTTTTCCATAATCGCCCCTCTGTAAGAAAGCCTTTCTCGCTACGAGTGAGGGAGCTTAGTGAAGAAATGCACGTTCCACTCCTTGAGCTTCGCCTAATGCATCCAGCCAAGCTGCTACCTCCTTGGGAGTGGCAGCTCATACAATGTGATATATCTTTCGTGGAAGTGACAAAGCATGCTCCAGAGATTGAAATCAAGATGCATTTCCGGGAACTCCAGCACAAATACTCCTGCACGGAGTTCTACACCGACGCATCAAAGTCACACGACGGGGTGTCCTATGCAGCCGTCGGTCCATCCTTCTCGGAAACCGACGTACTGCACCCGGAAACTAGTATCTTTACGGCTGAGGCCTACGCACTGCTCTCGGCCGTAAAGCATATAAACAAATCACAACTCCCGAAATCAGTTATATATACGGACTCCCTCAGTGTTGTGAAGGCCTTGATGTCTTTCTGTAATCACAAAAATCCAGTATTCAATGAACTCTACTCCGCACTGTGCAAAGCATATATATCTAAGCAACATGTGATCATATGCTGGGTGCCTGGACATAGGGGCATCGAGGGAAACGTTCTAGCAGACCAGATGGCCACATCAATCTCATCGCATGCAGCTAACTCTACTGCTTCGGTCCCTGTCACAGACCTGAAGCCTTTCTTAAGAAGGAAACTACGAAACCACTGGCAACGCATGTGGGACGAAGAAATAAATAATAAACTGCATGTAATAAAGCCACAATTAGGTTTCTGGCCTCCTGTAACAAAATCCCGCAGGACAGATGTCCTATTCTGCCGTCTAAGAATAGGACACACTTTTGGCACACACAACTTCTTACTCACGGGAAACGAGCCACCAACCTGTGGTAGATGCGGGGAGAGGCTGACCGTCCTCCACGTCCTACTGGAGTGTCGGGAAGCCGAACCCGAAAGAAAAAAACACTTTCTCTTAGCATACAGGCACCACATCCCCCTTCATCCTGTTATGTTACTTGGTCCAGAACCACTCTTTGACACCAACGCCGTCTTAGGTTTTTTGGAAGATGTTGTGTTTCATGTTATTAGCCCCACACGTTCGTAGCACTTCCTCTCTTCAGAGGATGCTGCTGCGATAATTTGAATAAGCACATGCCTCTAAGCCCTTGTGGTTCAAGGGCTCTGGCGAGGCTGTAGTGCTGTAAGAAATTCAACGTCTCGCATATTTTAAACAATGCATCATTCTTTTACGATGGATTTTAATCTTCACAGTCTTGGTCATTATTCATCGCCATAATTTTATAGTACATAGATTTTACGCATTTACAGCGACCATTTTTAGGCCACTTTACAGCCAAGTCACATCTTCCATATTACATCATTAACACTACCACCAGTCATGGCGCTCTTTGGCCAAACCTGGCCCTTGCGCCACAAAACAGCACACATCATCATCTAAGAGGGCACCAGAAGCACACATACAATTCCATTTTCATGAACTTCAGGAGAAGTACTCCTGTATAGAATATTATACAGACGCTTCCAAGTCCTCTAAAGGGGTTTCCTACGCAGCTCTGGGACCTTCGTTTTCAGTATCCGGAGCACTAAATCCACACAGAAGTATATTTACAGCTGAAGCCTACGCTATACTCTCGGCTGTTCAAAACATAAGACTCACAAAACTTGCTAAGGCCATTGTATTTACAGATTCATTAAGCGTAGTCAGAGCCCTACTTAGACCAAGAAAATATAAAAACTCAGTTTTTAGTGAGCTGTACACTCTGTTGTGCTCCCTATATATGTGCACTCAAGTGATTGTGATATGCTGGGTACCTGGTCACAAAAGTATAAAAGGCAACGAAGCTGCTGACGAAAGCTCTGGGTCAGTAACTTTTAGCGATGCAGATTCAAATATCCCCATCCCTGCCACAGACCTAAAGCCTTTTCTACGCAGTAAATTGCGGAATCATTGGCAAGGCGAATGGGATAAACAAGCAATAAATAAGCTTCACATGATAAAACCAAAACTGGGGAACTGGATAAATGGGAAAATAGCAAGGTACAAGGAAGTACTCCTTTGCCGTTTAAGGATAGGCCACACATACGGAACCCACTCTCATCTCTTGACTGGGGACGATCCTCCAACTTGTGTTAAGTGCGGCAATAATCTCACTGTCCTCCATGCTCTTATTCAGTGCCCTGCATTAGAAACAGAGAGGAAAAAGTATTTCCCTGCTGCATATCGCGAGAATTTACCCCTTCACCCTGCATTTTTTCTTAGTGATGAACCTCTTTTTAATCTGCAAACAGTCTTAGAGTTTTTAGCCGAAACGGACACCCTGAAGATCATCTGGCCAGGCAACTTTTAAGCACACGACTAACAGCCCTGCTTTCAAGGGCTCTCTTGAAACTCTGTTGTCAGTGTTAAGTTTTATTGCATCATGTTTTAACGAAAGCCGATTGCCATAGCCCACACCACATCCTAGTCACCGTCATTATTTTAGCACCTATGTACTCTACTCCACTTACAGCGGAAGTTTTTAGGCCCTTTTACAGCCATATCTCATTTACCATGATGCGATCATTGTGCACCTCATCCACAACACATCGTAAACATTAACACCTGTCATGGCGCTCTTTGGCCAAACCTGGCCCTTGCGCCATAAAACACTACACATCATCATATAGATGGATGGCGGCTCACAATAAAGGCAATCATGTTGCTGTGGCAAGAAATCCAGCAATATTTCAATTTTAAATTCTTGCTGGCATGGCGGCTGAATCAGGACCCACTTGAGAATATGTTTGGGCTCATTCGGCAGCAGCATGGTTGCAATGAAATTCCAAATGTCTACCAGTTTTCTGTCGGACTCAGGCACATTGTTGTATCAAAGCTTTTCAGGCTTTCTGACAACAGCAATTGCGAGGAGGACAAGGGTGTTTTTTTAACTCGACTTAAGGCACTTTCACTGAGTAACCGTAGCAGCACGACTGAAAGGGTTCCTAGCTCCATGGGCTCTGCTATTACAGAACGGCTCTCTGAAAGCAGCGAAGATGCAAGCGAGGATGTGCTTGAGTCAAACATAGTTTACTATTTGTGTGGATATTTTATACACACATTCTTAAACAAAAGGCAGTGCACTTCGTGCCACGACCTCTTTAAGGAAAGCACCCAGGACCTCGCAAGGCCCCGTCAGTTATTTATGATGTTTAAGGCTGTTGAAATAAAGGGCAAAGCCCTCGGTCATTTAACTGCGCCAACTGTTGCAGCATACGACTATGTCGTGATGCCAGAGAACAAATTTACGAATGCAATAAATGCTATTGCACACCATCACGGTGTTACATGTGAATTGAATTCCTCTGTTGTGGCTGAGGAGACTGGCGATGCCCCATTTTGCAGTTCAGACTGCAAGCAGCAATTTCTGCAACTCTATATTCGCCTCCAGCTTCTTTGGCATTTGAGGTTTAAAAACCGCGAATTAAGCTTGTCAAGGGCACCCAAATCTGCTGCCAAAAGCAAACTGAAGAAGCTGCAGTAGGTAGCTGTCAGGGTATCTTGTAAGTTTAATGCTTGCTTGCGTTTTCGCTTCATTGACTCCTGGTTTTTGGTTTTCTTTCCTTAATCAGCTCCTTGGCTTGTCAAATTATTCCATTTGTGCAAAGTATAAAATATTTTTCTGTGTATGCAAGCTTTTTTCATTCCCCATTCTCGTTCGAGCTCGTCCTTCTTCCTCGTCCAAACATAAAGGTCGGCTAATTCTTTGCTCATCCTTAGCACCATTAACTGTCTGCCGACACAAGCGACTCCATGGTAATAATCTACAGGAGTATTTTCTAGTGTATGTTGCCATGTGCAGTCCCTCTCCTGAAATAGCTGATGTGGTATCAGCATATCTCTTGCATTAACTTTTGCACCGTGTGCCAGAGAGTGTTTTCTTTTTCTTTTTTGTTGAATGCAAGCTTTTTCATTTATTTATTTATTACCTAGTCTCATTCCTCTCCTTGCTCGATAGCATGGGTTTTTGCCAGGTACACTGATGCGATTTGATTGCAGAGTCTTGCTTCTCTGTTGTTTCTTGGGGTGTGGCGGCCTGGCCGGTCGTGTTGGGAAGCACATCTCTCGAGGTAAGCACCTGCTCCTGCTGTCCGCACAACGATGCAGACTCCTTCTTTGCACTCACCGCGATTGGTACTCCCCGTTGGTCCTTTCCTACTGCAACCGTGGGCAAATTATGTGGCCTTTCTCAGCTGTTATTTGGCATGAACGGAGACCAGCACAAGTGCATAGATGGTCTGAATTGTATGAAGTTGATAGCCACGTGGGTGGAAAGGCCTGCGAAAGGGGCTCCAAAAGTGGCTGCCGAAGGCGACGTCCACGAACCAAACAGACCCATTTCCATATCGAGAGAAAGTGATGCACCAAGTGTGAGCGACACATTAGTGGCCCCGAAAGAAAAAAGAAATGTGCAGGTTGGAAAGGAGGTAACGTTAAAATGCTGGTTGTACCCGTGTCACACGGGCGTTTGAAAGGCCTTCCAACCGATAGTCAGTTGACTCAAAGGTCAAGTTCGAGCTGCTACACGGGCGGTTTCGACGGCCGCCGAGTCAACAGTCTATCGAGTCAACGGAGCACCTTACAACTCTATCGAAATCTCGATGGCCTTTGAGCAACGGAAACGGAAACCGCGCGAACAGGCCCTCTCGTTCACAGTGTGCTCCAACTCACGGTTAGAAAGAACAAATCAAACCAAAATGCTCTAAAGATACTATATATGAGTGTTATCAATTATTCAATAAAGTATTTTCGCCACTTGATACGCGCGAACTACACACTCTCCACAACAGCGACGTGCAGCGACGCAAACGTTGCCGCAGTTTCGCTACTCAACAACTTAAAAACTAAACATATATGTAAGGCAATGTATAAACAATTGTTTTAATGTATAAACAAACATAAAAGAAATTATAGTGCTTTTAATGTTGTTTAACTTTTTGTGAAATGAAAACGAAAATAAAGATATGCAACGCCACGCCATTTGGCGAGAAACGCCGTAACCACTCAACGGCCTTTTAAACGTGCCGTGTAGCAGCGCGACAACTCCTTTGAGTCGATAGAGTTCTGGCGTTTCGAAGGCCGTCGACTGAAAGGTCTTCCAAATGTGCCCGTGTGACACGGGTATTAGTCTACGTCGTTTTTTTGGCTGGGGCAGCAGATGCCAGAGTAACTCGATTGCTTCATATTGCAAGTTGCTAAACGGTGACTGTCGGTGCAAACAGGCCGGACACACTGTCCAATCTGCCTGCACGGCCGGTGGTCGCTCGTTACCAGACCGCCACATGCAAAGCAGGCAAGCACTGCGCATAAGTCCGACAGCTGATTGTGCCATAAGCGACCCTTGTATGTGAATGCTCACCGTTTCCATGTGGATCGTAGCCAATGTATAATTTCTTATTTGAACCTTATGCAGTGAGTGATTGCAGAGTCTCATTTCGCTGTAGTCTCACTTGGTATATCGCCGTGTTGTGTCTCTCGGGAGCGGCGGCCTGGTCGGTTGTATTGGGAAGCACGTCTCTCGAGGTAAGCACCTGCTCCTGCAGTCCGCAAAACGACGCAGACTCCCTGTTTACATGCACCGCTATTGGTGCACCCCGTTCGTCCTTTCCTACTGCAGCCTTGGGCAAATTATGTGGCCTTCCTCGGCCGTGATTTGGCATGAACGGAGACCAGCACAAGTGCATATATGGTCTGAATTGTATAAAGTTGATAGCCACGTGGATGGAAAGGCCCGCAAAAGTGGCTGCCCAAGGCCACGCCCACGAATCGCAGACCCATGTCCATATTAAGAGAAAGTGGGGCACCAAGTGTGAGCCCCCTAAAGAAAGACGGGCAGGTTGGAAAGGAGGGAACGTTAAAATGCGAGGTGGTACATGTCGCTGTGTTGGCCGCTGCAGCAGATGCTCGAGACCCTCGATTGCCTCGTAATGCAAGTTGCTAATGTTCAGCGACGACTGCCGGTGCAAACAGGTGGGACACTGTCCAATCTGCTTACGCTGCTGGTTGACGCTTATTACCAGGCCGTCATGCGCAACGCCGAAAGTGAGCAGTTTACGAGTTCGCAGTAATGGTTTCAGCGTATATCGATATGCAAATTTTATTTCTGCTCTTGTACGAGAAGGTGCACTACTTGTCTTCTGCCAATAA
This sequence comes from Dermacentor albipictus, assembly GCF_038994185.2. NCBI lineage: Eukaryota > Metazoa > Arthropoda > Arachnida > Ixodida > Ixodidae > Dermacentor > Dermacentor albipictus. The sequence goes on along the minus strand of NC_091827.1, from coordinate 121,694,011 downwards.
TGTCTCATGTCCTGTTCACTCACTTGTGGCTTGTTTGTATGGGCGTCAGTAGAGGCTCATTGGTCTCCTGGCAATTAGAACGCACCAGCTACGCAGCAGTCAAGGCATTGAAGCAAGCAGCAAAGCCAGGAGGACGAGCACGGCGCATACAGGCGCACGCTACCGCTAAAAAAGCGGTCATATTGAATTTTGCTCTTAAAAAAACGAATTTCCGCTTCCTGTGTGAGCAGCGCCATCTGTCGGGCCCACCGCTAAGTTCCATGCGTTGCCGCTTCTTATTTTCGTACCACTGTGAAAGCTACAGTTTCCCTTCTCTAAAGTTGTTCTTTATTCTATGGGGAGCATTCAGCGGCTGCTTGCGACGCGTGGTTGCCTCCTCGTCGTCGCTCTCCGTTTCATGAGCTCGTTTTCTGCAGCTCGACACGTCCATGTCCTCGTCGTCAGAGGAAGGGAGCGGGACTGAAGCATGGGGCTCCTCGCTTGCTGGGAAACCCTCCGCGGGAGGCTCCGAGGCTACCTCGGGGTCTGACGGCTCCGTGGTGTCTCCTGGGGCATCCTTAGGCTGTGAGGAAAGCACGGGTGGAGCAGTGGTGGTGGTGGCCCGTTGACGAAGCCATTCGCCAAGCATTCGCCAATCCCGGCTGCCCGGTGAGGATGAGGGAGACGAAGAGGAGGAGGAGGACGACGATGACGTCGCCTCGCTTTCTGGGAGGCTTTGTCCGCTGGCCGTGACTTTATCCGAACGCCCCGGCTGCTCGAGAAGTGGGGAGTAGCGGAGGGGGGTCTTCAGGAGGCCCCGAAGCTTTGTGTGTTCCCCAGTGGCTGGCGAGCTTCGGCTGGAATTTGCACGTGGCAAGGCCGCAGGGGGGGATGCCGCTTCTGCTGGAATGGCCGTCTTGCGGCGCTTGGTTTTGCGAGCGGCTGGAGAGGTGGCAGTTCCAGTGCGTGGATGTCACCCTGCATGGTTTGAGCCACGCTTTTTGGTGCGGGCAACTCGCTTGCGTTTGATGGTCGCAGGCTGCATTGAGGGACCATTATCCTTGGGGCGCCGGGGCTCTGTCACGAGCTGCGGGATTGCATTGAATAGGAACTCCATGTTCCTCGAGCGGCCAGGAGTGCTGCTGGGCGCGAAGAACAAGTCCTCTTCTGCTGCAGGGTCACCCATTAAGGGTGCGCGAACATGGCAGCGAGCGCACCTGACTACTTAAATTAATAAAATAAAACTAATGAAAAGAAATAAGTATCAGAAATATACTAGAAAGCGGACGGACCGTTGTCAGATGGGAAGAGGACTTGGCACCTTTGAAGGCGCCGCGTCCATGAGCGTTGATGTACTCATCAACCCAGCATTATCCGATACATTGACCCCGGTTCTCCCCCTCAACCCTGGCTGACTGGGTGGGGGGACTTGGTTCGGGCCAACGGTCCTTCCCGGACAAGGGGGCTGTTGTGGTGCAGCAACACAGAGTTACCGCACTCAACACCCAGACAGCCATGTCGGTCTTACAGGACTCAAGCCTGACTGACCCTCGGACTGTCTCGGCGCAAAAGAGGCCAAGGTGGACGGAGCTCCTAAGGTGACCTCGGTCGGCTGTCAGAGGCCAACTCCCCCGCGTGAAGAGGGTTCCGCCGTACACACGCATGCAGTGGCGAAAACGCCAGGACGGAGACTTCCGTGTTTACGAGCGGCGCGGCATTGTCTGTTGCAGACGAGGCGGGGGCGAGGAGCGGGGGAAGCCGCCGCGCGCGGTGGCAGAGAGTCACGCACGCGCAGTGGCGTCGCTAGCAGACGACGCTCCCATGTGTTGTTCCGTGGGGCGCGTTTGAGCAAAGCCACCTAGAAAAAAAATACATTTTTTTCTAGGTGGCTTTGGTTTGAGCGAGTCGCCCGCGTTTGCGGAGGAATCGGTTGCCACGTACCCCACAAGACGCGGTGATTCACGATCGCTAGATGCGTTGATGGACAGCTCGTTTTCTTCTGCTGCCGTGCCTGCAGCGTTGCAGGGGGTCGACGAGACATGTTGGTCGTAGCGAGCGTGCCCATCGTGACATTCTGTAGCGGGACTGACTGCGGGTGGGGTTGCGCTCTCGGAGCAGGGTTCAGAAGTCACTGGGGATGATGTGCCGTCACTGGGCCATTCAAGAAAAATATAAAAACTACACGGAGTTTTACACTGACGCCTCTAAAACACAAGAATACGTAGGTGTCGCCATCGTAACGAAAAATTGGCAAAATAGCACTCGGATAAATAATTTTTCTTCAGTGTTAACCGCCGAAGTTGTTGCAATATGGGCGGCAGTAAAAAAAATTACCAGCGACAAGCAGATGAATGCTATCACATATACCGATTCGTTAGGCGCACTCAGATCTCTAAACCTTAACTCCGCGTCTGAACCCCTAATTGGTGATATCCTAAACATGTTGGCCTATAATGAATATGGACGAACCTTACGATTCTGCTGGGTCCCAAGCCATGTCGGGATACCAGGGAATGAAGCAGCAGATGCGCATTCACGGCAGCGCACATAGGTATAACACACACAACACTTCCATACAAAGACAGTATCCGAGCGATTCATAAGGCACTGACATCAAAGTGGCAACTAGAATGGGACTCATGCATAAATAACAAGTTACACTCAATAAAAACCCTGCTTAGAGAATCGAAGTCGTGCAGCCACCAGCAACGCTTCTATAAGGTGATCCTATGTAGACTTCGAATCGGGCATACCCATCTGACACACAATTTCCTGCTTCAAAACAAAAACCCGCCAACTTGCGAGAAGTGCCATGAACCACTCACCATAATGCACATTATTATGACATGTCGATATATTGAAACACAGAGACAAAGGCTTTTACAGAATCTCTACAACTTACACATACCTTTACACCCCGCATCAACACTTGGAGATGAACCGCTAGTGCCCTTCACTGACTTGTTCGGCTTTTTAAAAGAAACTGTTTTTTTACACAAACTCTAAAGTATCGCAGCTTCCACTGCTTTAAGATTTGAATTCTTAATATCTTGTGGCTGGCGCAGCATGGCCATAGTCACTTTTGCGCCATTAAACCCGAATTAACTCAGTAGAATTTACCTTTCTAAAATGCAAGAGCTTATTCGAATTAGTCCAGCAGTTGTCTAATGAGAAAAGTTCGGAGATGTAAGAGTGTACCCAAAGTTAAACCTTCCTATTAAACGCATGTATAGACCGTTTTTTCGTAGGCGCCGCCATATTGTGAACGCAGTGGCGCCGCCTATAAGCAGCGCCATGCTGGCTTGGGTGAAAGCGGTCTTTTGAATGGCAGGTATACGCTCGGCGGTAGGTTCTGGCGTTTGTTTTCGCGGTCGTGCGGTCTGTTTAGTATGACGTGCGTCTTCTAAGTGGTAAACGGTTCTGTGAAACGTGCTGAAGTGGTTTAAGGCGTCATGGACAAAATTTCTACTGGCGTTGAGGTGGACGGAACACGCAGCGTGATGTGTGCGCGCATATTTGAGCCTACAATCAGCTTCGGAGATCAGTTGTGTATTTCTGAATGTTCCAATCACTCATGTGACTTTATTTCAGTATTATCATCTATTTCTAAGCTGCGGTTTATGAGCCATGAAACATACGCGGCGATCGTAACAGCGTGGGTACCATTCTGCTACGCTAGGAGTTGTTCTGTTATACTTTGACAAGCGTTCAAACTGTTCGCTGCAGTTTACATTGCGTGACTACTTGGTTGGATGGGCGAGGTTTCCACCCATGAATAACATAGTTTTGGCTAGTAATAGCAGCATACCTTACAGTCTGAATTAAGCTTCTCCAGCAAAGCGACCATTTACGAACTGCGCGAGCGTCCTAAGCAGTAGTAGGTGCTGGATTACAGATATATTTGTTCTATATAGCGCATGGTCCAAGCATACGGCATCAGCGGTTATATATTTATAAACGTTGTGCGGCGTTAGACCGTTTTCTCTTGCTTTTTAGAGAAAGAGGATGATAACCGAGTTTTTTTTCAGTTGTGTTCGTTCGGTTCTCTACGACGCGCACACACATATTACGGAAATTTTGCGCTCAAAAATAGCCATCGCATTCTTTTTATGCGAACCCTCTCATATATTATGGCTGTATACAGGCCGAAAAGGCAATGCCGAAGTACACAGCTTATATATGTATTGTGCTGGCTCACCAACCGCAGTGATCGCTGTGTTGAGTAGCGCCATGGGCCTTATGCAGCAAGGCTAGCGTAGACATATGGTAATTTCAAGCATACTAGACTTGAAATGTGTCAGAACGATGCCAGTGCATCACAAATATTTGATAGCGCCTGCCGCTCAGATGTTTCGTGGTTGCCTTAGGTTGGCCGTGCACGGGCATGCGCTCTTGTGTTTTATGTTTTACTCCCTACGCCAATCGATCAGACAGTGAGCTGATTTACCATTTAATGCTGGTTATACAGAGACGCCGGTTTTCTTTGTTGAATTAAAATCGATATAAGCAAAATAGTACACAACACATACACGCACCGCGTCTGATTATGCGCGCCATATTTTCGCGCCCCCAAGACATATTTCTACCTAACATAACTCACAAGTTAACCTCGGTAGCGACCATTATATCATTACCATCACACTACAATTCAAACACAAACCCTTTGCACCCAAACGCCTCAGCCTTACCAATTGGGACAATTTTCGAGAGGCCCGCCAGATATCAGCTCCCACAAACATTCAAGACATTTCAGAATGGGTTCAGCAACTACACTCAGACGCACAGACGCACACTACCACTCTGCCCCCCGAAACCGCTCTCACTACGGTTGATTCCAAGCTTCTACACATGTGGGAAGCCAAAGAGTCTCTTCTCAAACGGTGGAAGAGGCAACGGTTCAACCGAAAATTAAGACTCAGAATTGCCAAATTAGACCTTCAGATCCAGGAGTACGCCACACAACTGGCCTGCCAGCAGTGGGGCCAGGTATGTGAAAGCATGCATGACAACCTCGATAACAAGCGCACATGGCAACTCTTGCGACACTTATTAGACCCTACCACATCGCGCACGCGCCACAACCATAGCATAAACAAACTGTTACATGCACACAAAAACAATCTCAATGGATTCTTCGACGACCTCCGCCATAAACATCTGCCCCCCGCTCAGAAGTATGACATGCCAAAATATACTGGCGAACCCAACGAGCTGCTTAGCGCCGCTATCACGGAAGCAGAGGTTCGCCATGCCCTCGCCACCCTGCGCACAATGTCAGCTTCAGGCCCCGACCTTATTACCAATAAAATACTCCGCAATCTAGACGACAACTCTGTCACAGCCATCACGGCGTACTTCAATCACTGCTTTGACACAGGCACCCTCCCTAGTTCGTGGAAAGATGCCAGGGTAATTTTTATCCCAAAGCCAAACAAACCACTCAACATTTCTAATCTCAGGCCTATATCACTAACCTCTTGTCTAGGTAAAACACTCGAACACGTCATCCTCAACCGACTTAGTAAATACATGGAGGACAACAATCTTTATCCATCAGAAATGGTAGGTTTTCGAAAATCTCTCTCATGCCAAGATATAATGCTTCGAATGAAGCATGACATCATTACACCTAATAGCAGTCTAGATACGCAAGCAATTCTCAGTCTGGACCTCCATGGAGCTTTCAATAACGTTTCACATTCCGCCATCCTCCGAGAGCTTAATCTCATTGGGGTTGGCGGAAAGACATATGACTACATATGTACCTTCCTATCCAACCGTACCGCAACGATACACGTAGGCACAGAGCAATCCCTTTCATACGCTTTAGGTAGCTACGGCACGCCCCAAGGCTCAGTGCTGTCCCCTTTTCTTTTTAATCTTTCTATGATGCCGATGGCGCAAGCATTGCGGTCTATTCCCGATCTCAAGTTTTCACTCTACGCCGATGACATCACTCTTTGGATGACTGGCGGTTCCGATGGAGAAATTCAAGACACTCTACAGGCCGCAGCAGACGCCGTCGTGGCTCATGCCGGGGCTATGAATCTCACATGCTCCCCTCAAAAATCTGAGCTGCTACTTCTGCCATCGCACCGGGGGTCCGGAAAACACATGTCTAGCATAGAGGTCTTCCTAAACCACATCCCCGTTACTAGAGTGGACAGGCTCCGGGTGCTCGGCTTACACATTCAAAGCAACCGGCTCAACACATATACTCTACATACACTCCACACTACAGTCGATCACACCCTGCGCCTTCTAGGGCGAGTCTCCAATAAACATGGCGGATTAAAGGAGGCCGAACTTCTCCGCTTGATTTAGGCCTTCGTTATCAGTAAGATTACATTCGCAACACCATATCTACATTTCCTTAAATCAGAATCAGATAAGATCGACACTCTTTTACGCAAAATATATAAATTCGCTCTGGGAGTCCCCATACGTACCTCCACTGATAGGCTAATGCTTACTGGAACTTTCAACACACTTACTGAACTCACAGAAGCCCACCTCACATCCCAATATAGCAGACTTTCTAACACTGCAACAGGTCGACACATTCTACAAACCCTTTCTATCACTTCGGCACCCATCATCAAGACTAAATACACCATTCCACATCACATACACGAGAACCTCTGCATCCCCCCACTTCCTAAAAACATGCACCCTGTGCATCACAAACAGCACAGGAGGCAACGAGCAAAGGCTCTCCAAAAACAATTCTCCACCTCTAAAGACGTGCTCTATGTTGATGCCGCCGAATATGGGAGCAGAAATCATTACGCAATATCAGTCATTAACTCTCACGGCCAGGTTGCTGCGGCCGCTTCCATTCCTGGCTCTTCCTCGGAGGAGGCGGAGGAAGCGGCCATAGCCCTGGCCCTCACAATTCCAAATTCATCAGTTATTGTTAGCGACTCCAAAGCAGCCATACATAACTTCGGAGCGGGTAGGGTCTCTAAGCCAGCCCTTTCTCTCCTCTTGGCCCATCCTTTCCATCAAACCGTGGCATTAATCTGGACTCCCGCGCATGCGGGCCTTGCCGGAAACGAGGCGGCTCATGCCAGTGCCCGAGGATTTACTGTCCGGGCTCAGGCATCAGATGTGTCGGACCTCGCCACGGAGGAGGCACCGTTTACAGCGCGGGATCGACTTATTACTTACCACGACATCTGCACCCACTACCGATTAGACCGCTTAACCTTTCCGCCACTCATGGGCAAATCCCCGCGTAGGTGTGAAGTTCTGTGGCGACAGCTGCAGACTCGCACCTTTCCGTCCCCTTACCTCCTCCACCGCATTCATCCCGCCATTTACCTTTCTCCCTCTTGTAAATTCTGTGTCTCTCCCAAAGCAGACTTAAACCACATCATGTGGGGGTGCCCTAAGCACCCCCTTCCCCCTTTCCTCAAGCAATTAATATGTAGTGAGGAGCAGTGGGAGGCTGCCTTGCGCAGCTCCAGGCCCGATCTTCAGGAGGCCATCCTGGAGTGGGCTGAGAGGATAAAGGAGGCCTACTTCAAGTAGTTCCTCCCCCACCCTCTATTCCATTGTCCCCTTCCCTTTAAAGAGGGATAAATAAAGTTTTTCATCATACCTACAGTATAGTTACTGATGCACCGAAAGGCTTCCCTGACGACCTTATATGAACGAACATGGCGTAAACTTCACAAAGTAAGATCTAAAACATCTCGAAATCGTTCCGCAGCACGCGACAGCAATACTTTCAAGCAGCGCCACGCCGCATCGCCCAAGCCAGAGAGGAGGAAAGGCTCTCCGCGCGCCCTATCCTCCTCGCCCGATGAAACGGTCTATATGTGGCACTCGTCCAAGCACAAACATCTTCCAATAGCCACAAAACTTGGTTGTCCATAGGATTAGCACCATGCGTATCTAGCTAGACAAAATTATACACAAGTATTTGGCTTTCCCTATAATCCTGCAAATTCCTGAGTAAGTAAAACAAAAAGCTGTACAGTACACAAGTAGAGGTTAACTGTCATATTCCGAGTTCCTGCGAGTACAATTTTGCGAGATTTGGCACATCTTTAAAATGTCACTGGGTTTACTGCTATGATAATTAGAAATGGCACTGTAGGGCATAATACCTCACGTTTTATTGAAAAATTGGTTGACAACACTAGAGGCTTACAAAACAGTGAAATTGCTGAAAATATCCTACTGCAGGGTAATTGCCCCTACGGTTGGCAACAATTTTGCACACGCGTGTTGGTATGTTACCATCTGTCCAGAAATATTACGTACCATAGCTTCATCCTCTTTCACTATGGCCACAGTGAAGTGGCCTCGCCTCGCCTCGCCTTGGAGGATATAATTTTCCAACGCTGCTCTCCATCCCGAGTGAGTGCTTGGTGCCGTGCAGCATTCTCATTGAAGTGGAGCACAGCAAGCCTCGTCCTAATAAATGAGAAGTTTGAATTATACCCTCGTCTTATTTCTTAGATGTCGAAAAACAATTACCTCTCTTGCATTCGGTCCGCTGAGAAGGCGTTTGACTTTCGAGCAAACCGATTGAGCATGCTGTGGAAGGACTCCAACGAGAATGTTTGCACCTCGGGTGAGAGCCGGCGCATGTCATTCACTAATCTCGTGTTGTCCACAATGCTCTTAAGACGAATAAATGCAGGCGATGCTGAAACAGACGTAAGATATTAAACATATTTTCAGCTTTTCATCTCAAGATGTGATGTCTACACTGTAAGAAATGCTCTGTAGGGCACGAATAAATTTACAATAGTGCTTACTTGGCTTCAACCATTCCCTATCTTCAAGGGAGTCATGGAGGCATTTTTTGTAGGGTCCATCGTGGCCATCGTGTTTGTTGCACACATGGTTGAGGAGGCTTCTACACATGCTAACATCAAGTTCTTCATAACCTTGGCTCATGGCAGCCACCCAGTCGAGGTGGTTTAGGATACCCTGGAACCATGGTCTGATAACTTCATGTTTGCAACTAGCAGCCAGGAGCTTTTTTTTCAGACCTAGAATATGTGACGAAGGCTTGTGATTAGATGGTTTATTTACTGACACTTGTCGAAACGCAAGGGCTGTTGCGTAAGTAAGATGGTTGTTACTAATCAAGTAGCAGTGTCAGATGCTGTATTGTGTGGTCTGGACCTGGACCATAAAATAGAATCTTTATGCAAATTTATTATCTTTCTGAGAAGCTAACACACATTCCTGTATGTCACCTGTCCTTTGAGTATACACATATTTTCAAAGATTGGTTGTGATAGACAGTGTTCAGCCTTCTGAGATGCAATTTTGCAACAGAGAGGCATAATTTGCGCGATAAATCGCAAGGAACAGGTAGGCAATAAAAAAAGGTTGAGTATTTTTAATTAATCACTTCACATCACTTTTTGCAATTGAGCAATTGAAGCAGAGCGAAAGTGAAGTCATGGTTGCTAAATGGAAATCTTGAGACGACACTCCCTTTTAAGATATGTAGCCTCAAGGTGTGCCAAGAAATACATTAGTGTTCCAGCTAGCAGTTCCTTCAAAGCGTGTGTCATACAGTTCGGGATTGCTTAAGCCACAACACCAATGCATATTTCAGAGTATTATGTGTACAATGTCACAGAAATGGCATTGCTCTTAGGATGAAGTTAGGCAGACATCTAGGCATTGCGATCAAACAAGCAAAAAATGTCTGCCTCGTCACGTAATCCTCCTGAATTTGCCGAATTGCGGCACATGCAATTCTTGTGGATGTAATTACTTTAAAAATTTGCCTAAAATTTGTATGTGTGCTTACCTTCAGCAACATGCCAAGCATCAAACCAGTGCTTTATGTCTGGCCTTTCCACACGGCAGTATCGGGTGGCACACGGATGCCGGTCTGTGAAAAGATTGAGGCTTAGTAAGCAAGGAGGTTACATAAAACTTCTAGAGTAGCAGTCCCTCACGTGAGTGAGTGAAGCTGCCGCGGTCATATTGCTAGAGGCAAAAGAGTGCGCATCTCCAGCATAGGTGGCTGCGAAATATGTGCAGGAGTCAGTTTCACCTACAGTACCGCAATAAAATAAGAGAAGAAACATCTTTCAGATGTAAACCACTTTGAAATTAGGTGTCGTGAAAAAACAAAGTTTCTGCATCCAGCTCTTGCTGCAGGCTTTTATAGAAGCAACCAGCAAGGTGCTTTTCTGTGTTGAATTACGAATAGTCTTTAATGTGATGCGACTGCTCAATAGTCACCCATGAATATCTGCTGTTTGGCAAGGAACATTCTCGGCCACCTTTTGTAAAGACCTAATACACTTTTCACTAGCAACTACTGACTATAGAACTTGTGAAGACAAGTTATTTTGGCACTAACATTCTTTATAGCGTCAAACTGTGATCAGTCATGTTTTTTAACCACTGGATGACATGTAAACAAAAGGTGCGAGGCAGTTGTGATAGAGATCAATTGACACCCACAACAGCAGCTTCCTTGCCGTAGTCACCCGCCCGTGTCACTAAAGAATGCTGCCATGCACACCGTTTCCTATTTCAGTACTAGCAAATCTACTCTTAGCTCATTTCGTGTCGCTGTTCACAGCTAGCGCCACCAACCCTTGCGATAAGCCTCTTATCTCTTTCACAGCGAGTGTGGTGGAGTGTTATAAAAATTAATGCTTTTTATCATTCCTAGCAGTGCTACAAATAATTTGACCCTGCAATAAGGAAGATATTGAAACTTAAGGGGCAGGGGAGGTTGCTATTTTGGACCTTCACAATATACCTAGCCGGGCATCTGTCCTCAAGTTGATTACAACAATGTTATCAAGATGCTCTAGTACACACAGCAGCACTGCTTACGGTTTCATATTGCATAAGAAAAAATAAAGAACACAAACTCTGTATGGTACCTGTTGGCAAGTTCTTTTTTTTCATGCAAGCACTGTTAGGCACTTCGGGTGAGTGCATAAATGAAGCAGACGGTTTCGTAAGAATTCACACAATATGCTTACTAATAGCAGTACTATGGTTTACCTCTCCAACTTGCACTTGTTCTGTGTGCAAAATGCAGCCATGCTGCATAGAAAGCAGACTGCATGTAATGTACTTGGCACTGTAGCCTGGAGAGTCACATCGCCCGTCACCTGCCAGGTCGACTTGCAAGCCAGCAAGCTCATTGGCCACATCAGCTTGCTTACGGTGGAAAAGCTGCAAAACCAAGTGCATAACACACAATTTCTTGTACTGTTTCACAATATAAGAGGTAGTACATTTTACAACTAGAAGCGCCAAATGCATCGCAACAAAACTGCTACAGTTTTTGTACCCCAACAGCTTCCTAATGTACTCTGGCTCCATTCAGTTGTGGCCATGTGCGAGTCACTACACTGCAAATTTTTTTACACCCTTAACGGTGTTTTCTTGTTGCACGGGTAACACCCCTACCGTTAGGGCCTTACAAAAACTTAGAGGACGACAACGGACCTCTAACTAGGCGCGCGATGACAAAACACGTAGTTGAAAACGATGTAATCATTCGACAGCCTTGGGCGTACAGAAATATCCGACAGGAGAATTTCACAGGGAGAGATATGAAAATCTTCTGTCGGTTATTTCTGTGCGCCCAAGGCTGTCAGGATGCCTACATCGTTTTCAACTACGTCTTTTGTCATCGTGCGCCTAGTTAGAGGTCCGTTGTCGTCCTCTATAAGTTTTTGTAAGGCCCTAACGGTAGGGGTGTTAGCCGTGCAACAAGAAAACACTGTTAAGGTGTAAACATTTTTACAGTGTACGAGCTAGAAAATGCAGTATGCTAAAAATGTTCGCTGTCAATCAAATAAAACACACAAATTGTTTAGAAAATTCAACACCATGTACCAGAGTTAGATGTTAGAATAAATTAGATGGGCCAGCTGGTTACAAAAATTATGCAGCATGATGTTTTGGTCCAACTTTAGATGGCCAGTTGAGATACACAGGGATAACGCCAGTATTGGTCCTCAGTATCCTGTGTTGGGCCATCTAAATTTGCACAGCGAGATCACGTTCTGTAATATCAGACTTGCTAGTCATGGAACCGCTGTTGATTGTGCATTAGCTTGCTGGAGCAATATTCTAGAAGCATGCATAAATCATGCTCTGGTTCTTTGTAAATGTGGTCAAGTAAGTGAACCTCATTTATGGCAGGCAGCAAGTAGGCCCTCTGGTAGTTGTAGAAGGTCCGTTCTGTGATGGTCTGCATGCCAATAGAATTTAGGCACCGCATTGTCGCAGCCACTGCACAGCCAGAAAATAGAACTCCTGCTGCTGAAAGAATGTTTCCAGCTCCACTCCCACGCACAAGTGGCTGGCTCCTCCACTGGAGCAAGTGTTCTTTGTCACACCTGCCCTCCACTATGAGCAAAGTGCCCACAACCCTGGAACTGATGTCGCCTATAGCGTGGCCACCGACTTCGCAGGTGGTGAGCAATTCCCTTAGGCAGCTCTCAAAGACAATGAACCTCCGTTCAGTATGCAAGGGTTCTTCTATCTGTGTGGTGACTTCTGAACACTCGTGGTGAGCACTGCAAGCGAAAGGCATCGCAAAACATTTCAATACTTGTGCGTTCATGCCTATTTGGTATTGTACAACACACGGTGGTACCAGTTATCTTGCGGCCATTTTGCTCATTGTAAGATATGCAATCTAAAACCTGTCACTATTAATCCTCCTATTTATGAAATAGAGCATAGTTGCAGGCTTCTCTAGAGAATTCTGCTGCATTTCTACACGTATAGTAATTTTCACTCCTATAGCACTAAGTTGTACTCACCCTAGCCCATTGTATCAGAGCTTGTGTCGTGCCTCTTTGAGAGCTATGAAGGGTAGACCAATGAAGTCTTGGGTATGTTGGTAGTTCACGTTGGGTGTGTTGGTACTTCTCGCACCTGCAAGAAATACTTGCTCATTAAGCTATCTGAAGGCTGTCATAAAATTATGATTCTGATGTTTGCTTTCCATTTAACATTTTTGCTTGCTTGCGTTACTTTTGGAGTTAGCATGTTTGTAAAGTTCCTGATTTTTACCGATGTGCTCTCGCACTAGCCCGCTTGTTTTGCTATTGTTTCTAGAATAATTAGATTTGTTCACTAAATATGTAGAGCCTTTCGTATAGTTTGTCCTTACATTTACTTCATGCAGTTAGCATTCAGGGGACACTTCATGCACTGTTATGCAGAATTGTGAGAGATTAACTTATTTTGTCATGAGTCTGCTGTAGTTTAATGCACATCATACCTGCAGAAGCTTTCGCTGAATGATGGCAGATAGCTAGTGTCTACATTAGCTGCTGGCTTGTCTTCATCACCTGCACAAGAATCATCCACTTCCATTGGCAGAGGCGTTGAACCACGGAGAGTCCTGAAATGAGCCGGGATCAATGGTAATGGGGCAACTTGTATTGCAGTGTCTCTTTGGGATTTAGGGGATGCAGCTTCACGGTCATTCTGCAGTGCAGTTCGTGTGGTGGAGGGACCCTCAGTCTGTGTCGCTACAGAAACCATAACGTTTGTGGTCATGTGCACCTGCGTGGCTGGATTAAAACCGGTTGGGTAAGCAAAACATGTTTGAGTGATAACGTGCCTAATTTCTTATCTATAATGAACATTATTTGTTGTTATTCTGCTACCAAGCAAATTCTGCCAATAAAGTACAACTCTGCACCTGTGCATTGGTGCAGGTGCACCTGCACCTGCACCAATGCACCTGCACCTGCAATATGCATTGTTTCTGACTTGATTGGTCAGCTTATCAACAGACTGGCATTCTGGTGTCAGAATTTCCACTGTTCTTGTGGCTTTCCTTGTGGCTGTCTGGCACACACATCTCTGCACGAGCTCCTAATATGTGCGTAAGATCTATCTGTTATAAGGTTATGTCGATGATAATGACATGTTCTATGAGCAATAAAATACATCGTGAGAAAATGATGCATTATAAAAGATATGTGAGATGGTAAAATTACCTGGAGCACTACTGCCTCGCCAGGGCCCTTGAAACACAAGGGCCTGGAGGCATGTGCTATACAGTATGACTATCACAGCGGCATCCTCTCAAGAGAGGAAGCGCTACGAATGTACGGGACTAATAACGTGTAGGACAACATCTCTGAGGAAACCTAGCACTGTGTTCGTATTAAAAAGCGGTCCTGGAACGAAAAACATTACAGGATGAAGAGGAATGTGTTGACGGTATGCTAAGGAAAAATGTCTCCTTCTCTCAGATTCGGCTTTCCGACACTCCAGGAGGACGTGGAGCATGGTCAGCATTTCCCCGCATCTGCCACAGGTTGGAGGGTCATTTGCGGTGAGTAAAAAGTTATGGGTGCCAAATGTGGGTCCTATTCTAAGACGACAGAATAGGACATCTGTCCGGCGTGATTTTATTGCAGAAGGCCAGAACCCTAATTGTGGCTTTATTACGTGCACCTTATTATTTGTTTCCCTGTCCCACAAGCGTTGCCAGTAGTTTCGCAGCTTCCTGCGCAAGAAGCGCCTCAGATCTGTGACATGGATTGCAGCAGTAGGATAAATAGAATACGATGCAATTGATGTGGCCATCTGGCCCGCCAGAACGTTACCTTCGATGCCCCTATGACCCGGCACCCAGCATATGATGACATGCTGGTTACATATATATGCTTTACATAGGACGGAATATAGTTCATTGATTACTGAATTTTTGTGCTTACAAAATGACATCAGAGCCTTCACAACGCTTAGGGAGTCCGTATATATAACAGATATTTTGAGTTTTGTTTTCCTTATATGCTTTACAGCGGACAGTAGTGCGTAGGCCTCAGCCGTAAAGATGCTTGTTTCCGGATGCAGTACATCGGATTCCGAGAAGGATGGGCCGACGGCTGCATAGGACACCCCCTCGCGTGACTTCGATGCATCTGTGTAGAACTCCGTGCAGGAGTGTTTGTATTGGAGTTCCCGGAAATGCATTTGGATTTCAATTTCTGGAGCGTGTTTTGTAACTTTCATGAAAGATATATCGCATTGTATCATCTGCCCCTCCCAAGGAGGTAGCAGCTTACCTGGAGGCATTAGGCGACGTTTGAGGACTGGGACATCCATTTCAACACTAAGCTCCCTCACACGAAGTGAGAAGGGCTGTCTTACAGAGGTACGATTACGAAAGAGTGTATCATATGTCATATCGTTAAGAGTATTAAAACACGGATGTTCAGGATTAGAGTGGACTTTCAGGAAATATGTTTGGCTGATGTATGTTCTCTGGAGATGGAATGACCACTCATTTGATTCGACATACAAACTTTCAATGGGACTTGTTCTGAAAGCGCCAGTGGCTAGTCCACTTCCTAAATGGTGAACCCGATCTAGCATCTTTAGCGCGCTCGGGGCTGCAGAATGATAAATCACGGCACCATAGTCCAATCGTAATAGAATGACGCTTTTGTGAAGATTCATCAAACATTTTCTGTCGCTGCCCCATGTTGTATGGGATAAAATTTTCAGTGAGTTCATTGCTTTTGAACATTTCACCTTGAGATACTTTATGTGTGGAATATATGTTAGTTTACAGTCAAGTATGATACCTAAGAACTTGAGCTCTTTGTTCACATGGACCGCACGCGGTGGCGTTCACTGTACGCATTCGGTAAAGAGATAGCGTCTATAAACGATTGTGTGCTTTCAGTTTGCCCAAGATTATTATTTAGACAGTAAGAAAATTCTCTCGTTTCGAAAGTACTTACAGAAATGTCCGGAAGAGCTCGCGCGTGGTGTTTTCAGTGAGCGCTGAGAACAAAAGCTATGAGGAGCGCGCCGCGTGATCCCTGATACTACGCCAGCGAGGCGCTTCCGATAGATGGCGACTCCGTAACTCCTCGCCGCCACTAGGTCAACCGATTCTTTGCTCTTACATAATACCAGTCACTGTCTAATAGCATAACATATCAGTATCAATATTTTGGAGTGTATGTTGCCATATGCAATTCCTCTCCTGAAATAGCTGATACCGCATCGGCGTGTGTCTTGCATTAACCTTTGCACCATGTGCTATGCAGCATCTAACTTTGCCTAATGTTTTGGGATTGCAGTGCTTGCAAGGTCGGGTAGCTTCTTTCTTGAATGCAAGATTTCTCATTCCCATATAAGATTCCTAGTCTCGTTCAGGATTGCTACTTTTGCTCGACAGCCTATGTTGTCGCGCGAGCTACACGAAGTTATTGATTGCAGAATCTGGTTTCGCTGCTGTCCGACTTGGTACTGGTCACCCTGCTACGTTTCTCGTAGGTGGAAGCCTGGTCAGTTGCATTGGGAAATAGTCTCTCGAGGCTAGCACCTGGTCCTGCAGTTCGCTCAACGACATAAACTCCGAACCCTTGAATTTGAATATTTGGTTTTCATGGCCCTTGAAAATCCTGGACTTTTTGCAGCTCCTTGAAAATCCTTGAATTCCTAGCGTAGTACATGCAAATGACTATTAATAAAAAAACGCAGTTACTACAAACATGCACATACTACAAACATCATATCATCGGCAAATAGAACTCTCGGTTTTCTGAAACGTCACCTTCGCAACGCTCCCCAACACGTCAAATTACTAGCCTATAAGTCACTTATCCGTTCAAAACTAGAGTATGCGTCACCCATATGGTCCCCACATCAAGCATGCCTCGTAGATGACCTTGAAGCGGTCCAAAATCGTGCCGCCAGATTCATTCACTCATCTTATTCTCACAAAATCAGTGTTACCGCCCTCAAAGCGGAATCTGGGCTGCAAGCTTTATCCCTCCGCCGACGCATAGCAACACTTTGTCTATTTTATAAGCTTTACCATTCATCACTTAACAGTGCCCCTTACATAACACCACCCGCATACATATCTCCTCGCACTGGTCACCAACTGCAAGTTTCCCGTACACGTACAAGAACTGTTAATTTTTCAGCATCTTTTTTTCCTCGTGCAGCCAAAGACTGGAACAGCCTTCCTCGCAATATCGTCGTTCTCACCTGTCCATCATCCTTTTCTACCAATGTGACTGAGTACCTGTTGTCACAAATTTGAGTGTTATATTTTTATGTACACCCACCCCTTATGTAATACCCCCTTGTGGGGTCTTTAAGGTAAATAAATGAAATGAAATGAAATTTGTATTTTCAGTACCGTGCTTCAATATGTGCGTTTCAGGCGTAAAAAATCAGTGTGTGCTAATATAGCCAATATTGCGCGACGGTTAGCCACACTGGAGCCACTCGGCTCTGAAGCCAACTTGAGCCGATTCAATCCAATCTGATCTTGGCGCTTTGTTATGGTGGTTGTTGGCATTGCATTCTGCCGTCGCTTCTGCACCCGACTTGTTGCGGCTGAAACATCTTAATGCAAAGCAAATGCCTGGGAAAAGCAAATTTCAAGGCGCGTGGCTTCACAACGAGGCTTACAAAGACTGGATTGCACTAGATACGACGAGTGAGCACCGTGCAAGATGCAGGCCTTGCGGAAAGACCTTCGATATCACCAACATGGGCGAGTCGGCGTTAAAGAGCCATATGAACAGTGCTAAGCATGCTGGCGTCATGGAGATTGCAGCCAACAGTTCGGTGCGAAGGTACTTAGTTCCAAGTACGGGGAAACAGTCAGCCGTCCCACCTCCTTCGCAATCGGGAAATCTAGACGATGCTTGCAAGGCACACGAGCTGGTGACGAACGCAGAGATTCTGTGGACTTTGAAAGTTGTCACATCGCATTTCTCCTATCGGTCGTCGTCGGAAGCAGGCCAGCTATTCCAGCGTATGTTCCCGGACAGTGGCGTGGCCAAAGCATTTTCTTGCGGAGAGAAAAAATGTGCGTATGTGATGTGCCATGCTCTGAGGCCCTTCTTTTTATCTGCTCTGCAACGGGATATAAAATATTGCGATTACTACGTGGTACTCTTCGACGAGTCCACGAACGACTATCTCCAGCGGAAACAATTGGATGTTCACATCCGGTTTTGGAATTCGTCTCACAAGGTGGCAACGAGGTACTATACCTCGGTGTTTATGGGGCACTCGACATCCGAAGACATCCAAGGAACGCTGCTGACTGCGCTCGAGCCTTTCCCTCTTGAGAAAATTCTTCAGATTTCAATGGATGGTCCCAATGTTAACCTGAAGTTACTCAAGAATTTCCAAGAGCACCTGCATCAAGCATACCAAGTTCAATGTCTGGACATTGGGACTTGTGGCCTGCACACCATGCACAACGCCTACAGGGCGGGTGTTACAGCAAGTAAGTGGGGACTTGACTGTCTGCTCTCCAGTCTGAGCGCGCTTTTCCATGGTTCTCCTGCAAGAAGGGAGGACTTCTCAGCAGTTACCGGTCAGGAAACTTTTCCCCTGAACTTTGTTGCCCACCGGTGGTTGGAGAATGTGCCTGTGATAGAGAGAGCCTTGCTCTTGTGGTGTGACATTAAGAAGTTTATTGCAGCTGCAAGGAAGAAGGAAGTAAGCCCCCCAAAGTGTGGATCATTTCACAACTTGTGTGAGTTTGCCAGTGATGACCTACTGCTAGCAAAGCTTCAATTTGCACTGGGTGTGGCCATGAACCTCAAGCCATTCCTCACTGAGTACCAAACGGATCAGCCCATGGTGTTCTTTCTTGCAAGGGACTTGGAAACTGTGGTCAGGAAGCTACTGACAAAGTTTCTGAAGTGCTCGGTCTTGTCTTCAGCAAAAGGAGCCACTGGTCTGCTGATGGTGGACATTGAAAGCACGGAGAACCACACTGCACTTGAAAAGGTGGATGTAGGCCATGCCGCTGAACAGACTGTCCGGAAAACTAAAGCAAGCCAAAAGGACGTGTTCCAGTTCCGCATGGAATGCAAACGCTTCTTGGTCAGTGTGACAAAGAAGGTGCTTGAGAGAAGTCCACTGAGATTCCCAATCGTGAGGAGTTTGTCCTCTCTGGACCCACGACAAATGTGTACTAAACCAGATGATTGCCTGGCCAGCTTCAGAAGAGTGTTGGATGCCCTCATTACAGCGGGCAGAATGTCTGAGCACCAAAGAGACACTGTACTAGGGGAGTACACCGAGTTCCTGCAGGAAGAGATGCATAACCTGCGAATGTTTGAGAAGAACGTAAACAGGTTGGACGAGTTCTTGACTGAGCTGATGCAGTTTAATTCATCATGTGGGGAACTGTGGAAGGTTGTCAAACTTTTGCTCGTGCTCAGCCACGGACAGGCCACTGTGGAGCGAGGGTTTAGCGTGAACCGCCAGGTTGCTGTAGAAAACCTGAAGGACCTGTCGTACATTTCGCAACGTATTGTGTGCGATGCTGTGGACAAGGCAGGGGGCGTCCTTAATGTCCCTATTACAAAAGCGCTGAGGACTGCTGTATCAGCTGCCCGGCAGCAGTATGCTGCATATCTGGAAGCAGAAAAAAAGAAGCAATGTGATGATGTAAGGGAACCAAAGAGGCGCTGCATTGACAAAGAGATTGACGCAATGAAAAAAAAAGAAAAAGAAACTCGAGGCAACAATAGCTGACCTCCAGGCTTCAGCGGATACCTATGCCGAAAAGGCAGAAGCAGCAAATGATCTGAAGTATGTGGTCAGATCAAATAGTCTGAGGAAGGCTGCACGAAGCAAGACTGAGGAACTGTGTAGCCTCAACCAGAAGATCCAGGAAAAGCGGCAGGAGCTCCCCTGAAGTTGCCATTAGCACTTTTGCAGAATGGTTTGCTGTTCGACATTGGTGCAGTGCACTGGAGTGTGTTTTTCAAGACAGAACATATATTATGTTGGTTTAGTGCAATACAATCTGTTCCTTGAAATGTTTTTCTTCGGCTTTGTTCAGTAATATTATGTTGGTTTAGTGCAATACAAGCTGTTCCTTGAAATGTTCTTTTTTCGACTTTCTTCAGTAATATTATGTTGGTTTAGTGCAGTACAAGCTGTTCCTTGAAATGATTTTTTTTTCGAATTTGTTCAGTAACATTATCTTGGTTTAGTGCAATATAAGCTGTTCCTTTAATTGCTTTTTTTTCGACTTTGTTCAGTAAAATTTGTACCTGATATTGCAAACTGCTGCATGTAACATTGTGTCGAGTCCTTGAAAATACTCCCACTGAGCCTTGAATATCCTTGAATTTTCCCCTTTTGAGTCTGTACGAACCCTGGAATATACACGCACCGTGATTGGTGCTCCCCATTCCGTCCTTTCCTGCTACAGCCATGTGTAAATTTTGCTTGGAGTCTTCCTCAGCCATGATTTGGCGTCAACGGAGACTATCATACTTGATTACATGGTCCGACGTGTACGAAGTTGATATTCACATGGGTGGAAAAGCCTGCAAAAGTGGCAGGAAAATGGTGATGCCTACAAAACCGACCTTGCCCATATTCAAAGAATGTGGGGCAACAAGTTACACATTAGCGGCACGCGAAAGAACAAAAAGAAACATGCAGGTTGGAAAGGAGGTAAGGCTAAAATGCTGGGTACTCCCTGTCGCTGTGTTGGCTGCCGCAGCAGATGCTTGCATCACAAGATTGTTTCGCCATGCAAGTTGCTCAAATTCAACGGCGACTGTCGTTGCAAACAGGTGGAACAGTCCGTCCAATCTGCTTGCACTGCTGGTGATCGCTTGTTATCAGACCACCATGTGCGACGAAGGCAAGCGCTATGCCTGTAGTCGGACTGTTGAATGTGGGGTAAGCGACCCGTGTGCTTGTATGCTCACTGTTGTCATGTGGACCGCAACCCATGTAAAATGTATAGTGCCAATGTATAGAATGAGCGTTATGTTAGAAGTATGATGAAGTGATTTGATTACAGTCTCGTTTCGTTGCTGTCCCACTTGGTCATCGTTGCCGTCTTAAATTTGTCTGATCTGGTGGCCTGGTCAGTTGCATTGGGAAACAGTCTCTCGAGGTAAGAACCTGCTCCTGCAGTCCGCTCAGCGACATAGACTCCCTGTTTCCACGTACCGTGATTGGTGTTCACTGTCCGTCTTTTCCTGGTGCAGCCGTGGGCAAAGTGTGCTTGTGGCCTCCTTCGGCCGCGATTTGGCGTAAACGGAGACTATCATGCGTGATTACATGGTCCCAAATGTTCATAGTTGATATCACTGGTGGAAAGGCATGCAAAAGTGGCTGCAGAATGGTGATGCCCGCGAAACCGACCATGCCCATATTCAGACAATGCGAGGCACGAAGTTACACATTAGCGGCACGCGAAAGAACAAAAAGAAACGTGCAGGTTCGAAAGGAGGTAACGCTAAAATGCTGGGTAGTTCATGTCGCTGTGTTGGCTGCGGTAGCAGATGCCTGCGTCGCCCGATTGCTTCGCAATGCAAGTTTCGGCGGCTGTCGATGCAAACGAGTGGGGCACTGTTCAATCTCCTTGCGCTGCTGGTTGTCGCTCGTTACCAGACCGCCATGTGCGACGATGAAAATGAGCAGTTTACGAGCTCGCGTTAATGATTCCAGCGTATATCAA
The DNA here is from genome assembly GCF_038994185.2 of Dermacentor albipictus. Classification (NCBI taxonomy): domain Eukaryota; kingdom Metazoa; phylum Arthropoda; class Arachnida; order Ixodida; family Ixodidae; genus Dermacentor; species Dermacentor albipictus. The sequence continues at coordinate 121,672,569 of NC_091827.1, read as the reverse complement.
CATGCAAACTTTATTTCTGCTTTTGTACGAGAAGGTGCACTGCTTTTCTTCTACCAATAAAGTCGCACGTCCTGTTCACTCACTTGTGGCTTGTTTGTATGGGCGTCAGTAGAGGCTCTTTAGTCTCCTGGCAATTAAAACGCGGCAGCTGGGTCATGCCGCAAAGCCCGCAGGGCGAGCACGTCGCGTACCCAGCGTACGCCACGGGTAAAAAGCGGCCATGATGGATATTGCACTAAAAATTCTATTTCGGCTGGCTGGAGGGATGGATGCATGTTATGAGCATCCCCTATGGAACGGGACGGTGGGTAGCGCCACGAAGCTGTTGCTATTATACTTCCTGTAGTGGGTAGCATGCATGTGGCGCTGTGCGGACTGCCACCGCTGCGGCGCGAGACCCGAGCTCGGGCTGCTGATGCGAACGCCTAACACTCGCGATCAAGCGCTACTTGCGATCCCGCGTACGAGCTGCAATAAACTCCCTTTGGTTTGGTGGAGCTGCGGGGTAGACCTCGGAAACTGGAACTCCGAAGCCGGACGCTACCTACTGCTGCGACCATGCCTGACGAAACCACCCAGGAGGATGCACCACAGCCTCCGGCGGTCATCGTTTCCGGTGTGTTGCGCCAGTGTGATCCTGCCATCTTTAGCGGCACCGATGATCATGACGTGGAGGATTGGTTGTCATCTTACGAAGGGGTGAGCCAGCATAACATGTGGGACGACGTCACCAAGTTGCACAACGTGCTGTTTTACTTAACCGGCGTCGCGTACCTCTGGTTCCGAAACCAGGAACACGATTTCGCAACATGGAGCACATTCAAAACAAGTTTCGCGGAAGTGTTCGGGCGCCCCGCTGTGCGCAGGCTTCGCGCAGAACAACGCTTACGGGGGGTTTGCGCTACATTGCGGTGAAACTTTTACAAGTTACATCGAAGTTGTCATTGACCTGTGTAAGTGCGTGAATCCGTCAATGTCAGAACAGGACAACATAAAACACGTTATGAAAGACATTGATGAGGACGCCTTTCAAATGTTGTTAGCGAAGGATCCGCGTACCATGGCTGAAGTTATCAATTTGTGCCAAAGTTTTGACGAGCTACGGAAACAACGCATCTTGGCTCGGCGCCCACCGCCTACGGAAGATTCGTTAGCAGCATTAATTATTGGCGACAACCGCACAACTTTGCTGACGCAAATAAAATAATTTGCGCGCGAGGAGGTCGCACGACAGCTCTCGATTTTGCCGACCACAGAGAATCCTTCTCAATGTTTGGCTCCAGCGATCCGACAGATAATTCAAGAGCAAGTGACCGAAGCTCTTGCACCTCCGTGTCAGCCGGCTCCCGTGGCCCCGCCTCTGACGTATGCTGAAGCCGTTGCACGGGCGCCTCGTCTGCCGGAGTTCTCACGAGACGGTCATTTGCGGAATCGCCAGCTGCGAGAGAGAAAATCTGGGGGCGTTTGCGCCCTAAGTTTCTCCCTTTGCCTAGGTACCACGGAGGAGAAGTTTCTATGCTCGTTTTGTATGCGTTTGTCCCTAGGCGAGCCGGCACTCTGCCGTGTGTCGGCTGGCGATTCCTTCACGTCAATGTCTGTGTTCTTGACGAAGCCGTGCGTGCCGTGCGTCGTCCACAAGTTCTCCTCCTGCGTCTCCGTGGATGTTGCTGGTAGGTTTGTTGCACTTTTTGTCGCAACGGTAACATGCGGAACGTGCGACGGGATCAGTGAATCATTGATCAGTGAACCTGTGATATCGAGGATCAATCGGACAACTTTAATGCCATAGCATTTCGCCGTGTCCATCATGCGTTGGTTGTCAGTGCATACTGTACCCTTCAAGAGATTCGCGTGAACATGCATGTCTGCATGTTGAAACATATTTAGCACCCTGTAGCTAGGAAAAGCGAAAGTCGTTATGCAATTTATGGTCGTAGACCACTCTAAAAGGTGATGGCGGCCGCAGTGTTCCGACTGGTGTTATAGAAGTGGCGGGGTGCTTTTTTCGTCCCGACGATATAATGGATTTTCACCAGTACTGCGATAGGACGGTATACGTCACCGGCAAACGGAGCCCTCACGAGAGCACCTGAGCTTACAATGACGATCTGTCTAAATGTACGTCCGATCCTGGCCAGGGCGGCCGCATTTCGATGGGGGCGAAATGCGAAAACACCCGTGTGCTTAGATTTAGGTGCACGTTAAAGAACCCCAGGTGGTCGAAATCTACGGAGTCCTCCACTACGGCGTGCCTCATAATCAGAAAGTGGTTTTGGCGCGTAAAACCCCATAATTTAATTTAATTGTACGTCCGACTTGCCTGAGCACGAGGTCGCGGGATCGAATCCCGGCCACAACGGCCGCATTTCGATGGGGGCGAAATGCGAAAACACCTGTGTGCTTAGATTTAGGTGCACGTTAAAGAACCCCAGGTGGTCAAAATTTCCGGAGTCCTCCACTACGGCGTGCCTCATAATCAGAAAGTGGTTTTGGCACGTAAAACCCCGATTATTATTATCCGACTTGCCTGCTTTGCTTCCGTTTCGCTAGCTCTGCGGCTCCCGCTTACCGATTTATTGCACATGGTTTTGCTGAAGAACCTTTATTTATATCGAAGGGGACCATTCAAATATTCCATTTAAAAGTCAGAGAGCAGCGTACAAAAACCGTTGCACGAGCGAAGGTACTGCTCCAGGAGAGCATGCCTGGTCTACAGTATGGCCCCTACTCCTCGCCCGGGAAGAGACACAAGACATCTTTAATGAGACGAAAGATGGCTCATTAAATCAATAATCCGCCATCACCAACTCGGCACGAGCGCCGCACGGGCGAGAAAGTCTTTCCGACGTACACCCACTTTAGCAGTACATTTCAACTCGGCATAGGTCACAGATTTCCAGAAGCACAGGCTGGTACACTTGGCTCACTGTAGCCCAGTACTGCCCGGTACTGCCATTTTTATGAGACACCTGCTGCTGCTATCCCTTGCCACAACTGTGCGTTCACTTCCTTAACAGTGCCAGGACTGATGCTTGGCATCAGTAGCATTCGTGACAGCAAATGCTTGCTCTTTGGCAACTGATGACCCAATTAATTTGCTACTTTCTTCTGAAATTTGTGCTCATAAGTGCTGCTCTTGTTGTCACTGTCAAACTGATCTCCTTTGTGTGATCCCTTGTACTTTTTCTGTACCCTTCTCCCTGCACATGCTTGATCACTTTTTGTTGCTCTTCCCTGTCGCCATTCCTCTACAGTGGCACTGTCTTTTGCTATATGTGCCTGGCTGTCTATTGCTTATGCCGCATGTTCACTGTAATGATTTCCTTTGCCAGATACGTGAATTATTAATTGCTAAAAAAACTTTTATCTGCAGGGTCTCCTGGAAATTCATCCACAGCTGGAAACCAATATTGTGCTTCATCCCAGACCACAGCTTATCTCCACATCAAAGCCTTTACATCTCCAGTCTCACTCACGTTCGCTCTGAACAGAAAAAAAAAAGAACAGTTGCTGCACTTCACAAGGCAAGAATCCATCTCGTCATTTTCTCCTGCTGGGGGGGGGGGGGGTGGGGTGGGGGGGTATTCTGTAAGAGTACACCTAGTGGGCTGTCCATTTCGGCCACTGCTGATTGGATTCAGCTGTGAGAGGAGGAGACCAGCAGCCCTAGCCAATCAGTAGCGGCCAAAATGGACAGTCCACTAGGTCGGCTCTTACGGAATACTCCTCCCCACCCCCCTGCTCACCACATTTTGCCTGCTGGGTTTCTCTTGTCATGTATGACTTTGCACATACTTTTCGTTCATGTTCTCCTTTCTGCTTTGTCACTACACCTAAGCTTTTTTTGTCGTTGTTCAAGCAATAGCTCTTCATTGCCATTGCTATTTTCTCGGCCTTCACGTATTCTATTGCAGTCACTAGCGTCATACTTACTAATCAGTGTGGAAATAACGGAAGACACACAGAAGGGCACAGGACGAGGGCTTTCTAATAACTGAAATTTATTGAACACTAGCATCAAATGTCTCTTACCTTTGGTTGCTCCATATAACTTGCTAAAAATGCAATAGAAATTTTTATCATAGGGCATTCAATCTTGGAGCATATTTAAATTATAGCTATTTGCTTTGTGATGAAATATTGCTTTGGTAAAAAACAACTAATTAACTTGGCAAGTTGTTTCCAAAGACTGCATCCTTTGCATGTCCAAATGTCCACACCTTCCAAGTTCCTAAAGAACTTCACAGCTTCAAAGGCTTTTGCTTCATAATTTTGCAGCTTAATTTGGCATTTTATCCCCATTGTTCATCTCGTTAATGTGGCTGTTGTGTGACAGTACCGAGCTTATGACTTAGACCTTAGCATGAAGCAATGCTTAAAAACTGTTGTGCTCTTACACGCTTTATCAAATCACTGCTTTCTTTTAATGTTACTGGTGCTGTGGCTTTGGTGTTGGCTGCGAAACCCAAGGCCGTGGGATCAAATCCAAGCCCCTGCGGCCACATTTCGATCGGGGCAAAATGCAAAAAATGCTGTGCGCCGTGTATTGGGTGCACGTTAAACCCAGGTGCTCAGAATTAATCCAGAGTTTCTCACTATTGCATCCCTCATCATCATTTAGTGATTTTGGCATGTAAAACCACTGAGCTTAATTTTTAAGTATTGTCTTTGCCCAGTACAAATCTAGATTTTGGACGTCACTGCAAATGTAACCAATACACAAATTTAAATACTTTGTCATCTAAAGAAGAATGGGACACTATAAAATGCAATAATCACCATTATGTGCCTTGAAGCCAGAACAATATCGGCACGCTAGGAAGCACCATCGCTATTGCCTGTTGCTTGACGACTCCAATACACCTCCTCACGGTCAAACAGAACAGCTTTCACCTCCAACTTTTGTCCACTCTCCTTTGCCTGTTGTCTAATAATCTCGCCAAATTCTATGGTTGCTATCCTGCTCTCCAGCTGTGAATTGTGGTTGAACCACTTCAGACGTCTGTTGACTTGTTTATCTGAAACAGTGAAGTAAAAGTGTAGTGCAGTGATGTTGCAGTGATACTCTTGCCAGAATAACCTACTTTTCATGAAACCAGTGTAGTAGTCAGAAGACTGGCATTTATGCCAGCTGCATTGCCAAGCTCCTGCACAAGAGCAGCACTTAGCATCTGAGCATTCGCATCATTCTGAGTATTCTTGCATATCATTTGTGCTCGTTAAACCTTGCTACAAGACATTAATTTTCAGCAGCCAAGCCTGACAGTTCTGGTAAATTTTTTGTGCTCTGAGCTGGTTTGATGCAATACTTTTAATGGAATTTCTTTATTGCTGTTTATTATGTCGTCAGTGACAGGATTTTTTTTTATGCAAGAGTTAAATGGTTTCTTCAGTGAAAAAGCCGGCAGCATCTGTAGCAGCAAAACGGTGCCTAATTTCCCGTTGACTGTGACACCATGTGAGCACACGAGGCGCACTCATGACACTAGCTTGCACTTGCTGGCTCGTGTCTCAGCAGAGGAACGCGAGCAAAGGGGAACATCTGCTGCTGCGCTATTTCGCGAGGGGAGAGTGCATTGCTATGACAACACATCACCTTCCCTCTCGCAAGCCTGTGTTACCACCTGTTCCTTGTCTACTCAAGCTCTTGTGTGTGTTCTAACTGCGCCTCGGTAAGGCTAAATCAATATATGCCAAGCGTCTTAACGTGCCCACTGGCCTGCGAGGAGTTCATATCTCGGCCTGCTCAGTGGCGTTCAGTTGGACATTAAAGTATTCACAACTCATAAGAAGTGCTTAGGTGTCCTCGGATTTTCTTCGTACTTAATGCACAAACTTTGAAGTCATTTTCCATGGCGAAATTAGTTAAATATCATCGTCCCTTGTCTGCTGTCCGTCCTTTGTGTGAGTCTTATACATCTTCGCAGCCACTCCTGTCATGCACAGTAATTTGTGTACTTGTGCTTGATTCTTCCATGGCATATGATTAATTAATGCATTTTATTTGCATGATCCAACTAAACATGATCTCAAAAAGCTTCACTTGACTGCTCACTTGTCCCTGTGGCTACATTGTGTGGATGTACTATCACCATCAAATGAAATGCAAACAGCACAGTGCGTGCCTGTAGCATCACTGAATGTATAGTGCACACACTTCAATCATCACCCTCACAGGCATGCACATCTGGTTTCACAACACTGTGCAATGATGTTCGCCCTATACTGAGATATTTTTCTTTCTGTTTTGCTTCTTGTTTTCTTAGATTTTTGGGTTTTTTTTGCTTTGAAATAAAAGGAAAGCATAACAGAAAGAAAATTTGACTGCATTCAATGTGTTAGAAAATGTTCACTTCAATTTTTTTTTCTCACACTTGAATCAAAAGCAGTGTGGCAACACTGAGTCTTGATGAAATGAATTGGCAGCCTCGGAAACTGTTCCCACTGGTAATCGAAGCTGATCTTGAAGGCCATGCTTTGGTCTACTGCAAAAACTGGAACTGATTTCAGGAGCTGGGAAATACGTTATGGCCCTCATTCATTGTTTTGCTTTTGCATCTTGGCAGTTTGCTGCTGCTATTTATAGCACAAGTGAAGGAATTGTAGCACAAGTAACACTTACACCTGTGCTGCCCTTTTTCGTACCAGAGTGTGTGAAGGAAGGCTGCTATCTGGTCTTGAAATCCATCGAAGCAGCCTTATTCCCAGACATCACACAGCCTTGCCAAAATGGCGGTTGGCATGAAGGGTCTAGAGGCAGCGACTTCAAATAGAATTTTCGACTTGTCGTACCAGAAATGGTTTTATTTCCAACAAACTTTGTTGGCTGTCCTCCAGGCGAAAAGCTGCAACATACAGCTTTAATGTGCCTGAAGGCCCTCGCATGGCAGCAGTAAGTCTCCTATTGGCAAACATATAACATACGAAACATTAATCTATTAGGATATACATTTACAATGTAGCAAAAGAAATGTGTGAAATCTAAAGAAACATTCATCTTTTCAGATAATTATATAGTATTTATAAAATAAATTCTTAATGTGCAACAAAGCCAAGATGCATATTATATGTATTATATGTCCCAAAATATCACATTTCAAAAATAAGCACTACAGACAATATGTCTAGTATGTACACTTGCGCACAAAATATTACAGGGTGTGCGAACGTGTGGCAAAACGACCCTTCTCCCCTTCTAGCTGTGCACCCATGGTATCGAGTTTGCACGCATGCGCATCCCTCCGAGATTGCAAGCGTGCATGTTTCTGCACTTCCTCCTTGTGCGCTGGCAATATCCGAATGTAGCCGTGAGGTGCCTCTCTTGCGATGGGCGCGAAACTATGTGAAGCCTGAGCTTGCGTGTGCCGCTGCGGCTGCTTTTTGTCGAGTCACGAGCGCCGACGCATATGGCCTGGTGGCGAACCCAACAAGTAATTTTTTTTTTGAGCTGCACCATTTCGTGTCCAATCTTTGTTGTTTCTTTTTATGAATGGGGCATTCTCCCACAGAAGAGCGTGTCAGAAAATGCCCCTATAGAAGGAGACAGTGTCAACTCCCATTGAAGACCAGCAGTTAGGACACAGAGACAGAGAAGCTGCCGGATGGATCTGGGACAGCGACGCTGGCCTGTACTTTCCTATCGTCTCCATTATCCATGGCAACCTGGTATGAAGAGCATGTGTTAGCCATTTATGCTTGAACTACTTTTTCCTGGAAACAGTTAACAAAATGTTTTGCATGGAACAAAGAAGGTATGTTCACCTGCACAAGTATTGGCTCATAGGGAAGGCTGGCACATAGGCTGGAGGGATCAAGGTCGGGCATGTTGATCTGGACTGCACTTTTAACTCGAAGTCTATGGCAGCCTGAAAGCAAGAGTGCTTATGCTAATTTTCTGTTTGCCCTACGACATAGAATACACTGCCTACTTAAAGTACTCGGTAAAGCTGTTGAACAAGTCCATCTCAGGAGGAATTGTAGAAGCCCGGTAACCAGGGAAAGTTGGTATTATTTCACTGACTGACTGACTGAATAAACTTTATTGAAACCAGCAAGAGATGGTGACTGGGCCTAGGCCTCCCACGTGGGGACGTCGAGGTGTTGCCTCTTCGCCGCCTCGCAGGCCTGCTGGGTCGCCCAGAGTTGGTTGTCAAGGTTGGGGCTACGCAGGGCAGCGTGCCATCTCGACGAGAGGGTCGTGGTGTTAGTGTCGGGGTATTGGTGCCTACAGTCCCAAAGCATGTGTGGAAGTGTGGCTGGCTGTGTCTTGCAGATATGGCACGTGGGATTGGAGTAAATGTCTGGGTAAATCTTGTTATAAAGTTGTAATGAGGGGTAAGTATTGGTTTGTAGCAGGCGGAAAGTTGTAGCCTGCGCTCGGGATAGTTTGTTGTGTGGGCCGGGGAAGGTTCTACGCTCTAAGTAGAAGGACTTCACAAGATCATTGTAGCGTGTCAGGCGATCCCTACCGGTGGGGGCAGCCTCCCCTTCTCCCGCGCGGTCAACTAGGCCTCGCGCTAGGGAGTGGGTAACCTCGTTGAGGTTGGGGAGGTGCGGGTGGACGGTGCCTGCATGAGCCGGGAACCAGACGAGTGTAACCTGATGGTCGGTTGAGCGGGGCTCTTGTTGCAAGATGCGCAAGGCTTGGTGTGAAATACGGCCGTTGATATAGTTGATAACGGCGGAGCGGGAGTCAGAGACGATGGTATGGCATGTTGGGTCTAGGGTGGCTAGCGCGATGGCCACTTCTTCAGCTTCCTCAGCGTGTGGGGTTACTAGGCTGATAGCATGTTGGAGAGACCCTTCACGCGTGGTGACGGCTGCAAAGCGGGTACTGTGGGGATATTCGGCAGCGTCGACGAAACTCACACCGTCGTGGCGAGTAAGCGATTTGGTGAGAACCGTGGCACGTGCTGTGCGACGTGCGTGGTTGTATTTGGGGTGCATGTTTCTGGGGATAGGATCGGTGTGAATCCAAGCTCGTATGGTGGAGGGGATCTAGTGCTTATGGCCGTGTTGATGGTGGTAGGTGATGCCGTGCGAGGTGAGGATATGGCGACCCGTGGCTGTGAGAGTGAGTCTCTCCAGCTGAGAGCGACGTTGGGCCTCGATGAGCTCGTCCAGTGTGTTATGGACGCCTAGTTGAAGGAGGAGGTCAGTGCTGGTGCAACCGGGGAGGCCGAGGGCTTGTTTATAGACACCGCGTAGGAGGATGTTGAGCTTGGTTTGTTCAGCCTTGTACCAGTTTAGATACGCAGCAACGTAGGTGATGTGGCAAATTACGAAAGACTGGATTAACCGGAGCAGATTCTCCTCTTTCATACCCCCACGGCGGTTGGAGACCCGCTTAAAAAGTCTCATGGTGTTGGCTGTATTTCTCTTGATTTTGGCGAGGGCCATGCCATTCGCTCCGTTCGCCGCTATGAACAAGCCGAGCACACGGATATTGGTGACGAGGGGTATGGGGCTGCCATGCGTGAGATGAAGCGCAATGTCTTCGTAATGGCGTTTAGCGGTGGAGTATTTTGGACGGCGGCCACGGAGAGTAGGCCTGTAGAGAAGGAGTTCGGACTTTGCAGGGGAGCAGCGAAGCCCCGTGCCTTGGATATAGGTCTCGACTGTTTCAATGGCGGATTGTAGTGCCGTTTCTATTTCGCCGTCATTGCCTTTGTGGGCCCAGATGGTTATATCGTCAGCGTATATGGTGTGGGTGACACCGTCCACTTGCTGCAACTCCTTGGCAAGATCGATCATGACAAGATTAAAAAGCATTGGGGAGATAACGGAGCCCTGGGGGGTTCCCGCGCTGCCCAAAGTCTGGGCATCGGAGCGGAGATCCCCCACCGAAAGGAAGGCCGTGCGATTAGAGAGAAAGTCTCTGACGTAATTATAAGCGCGCGCACCGATATTAAGGCGTGAGATGCGGTCAAGAATGGTGGAATGGGCTATGCTGTCAAATGCTTTTTCGAGGTCGAGGCCGAGTATAGCTTTAGTACTACGTGTTCTATCTTCTAGTATATGGTGCTTAAGTTGTAGCATGACGTCTTGGGTCGACAGGTGGGCCCGGAAACCAATGACAGAGTGAGGATACGCTGCAGTGTCTTCCAGATGGGTGTTGATTCGTGTGAGGAAGGCATGCTCCATAACCTTTCCCACGCATGAGGTTAGTGAGATGGGACGAAGATGATCGAGGCTAGAAGGTTTGCCAGGTTTGGGAATAAGGATGACCTTTGCTGTTTTCCAGGCCGGCGGAATGGCACCATTACGCCAGCAGTCATTGATATAATCTGTCAGGTGGGTGATGGTGGCATCATCCAGATTACGGAGGGCTTTGTTAGTGACCCCATCGGGCCCAGGGGCAGAACGGCTGTTTAATTTATGCAGGGTGGCTTGGATCTCAGCGACACTAAAGTCTTCGTCCAGTGGGGGGTTGGGGGCCCCGGTGTAGGAGCCGTGAGATTGCACTGGGCCCACGGGGAGATACTTGTTGGTGAGGTAGTCTAAGACTTGGGCGTGGCCCTGTTTCTTCCTTTCTGTATAGAGAAGTTTAGTGAGGCGATCTTGTTGGGAAGAGCGGGTGGCTTGACTATCGAGGAGGTGTTTGAGAAGCTTCCAAGAAGAGGGACAATGGATCTGTCCGTCAGCAGTATTGCACAGTTCAGTCCACTGCTGACGGCTCAGAGTGAGGCAATGGGCTTCGATTTCCTTATTGAGGAGGGCTATTTTAGCGCGGAGGCGCCTGTTGAGACGTTGCCCTTTCCAGCGGGATAGGATGGATGTTTTAGCCACGAGGAGATGGGCCAATCTACTGTCCATGCGCTCGACGGGGGCATCGGTTGTAACGGTGCGCGTGGCTACATTGGTATCGGAGTGGAGATTTCGGGTCCATGCATCAATGTCCTCTATGCGTTCCGCGTGCTGGTCAGCGGATCGATGCTTGCGAAATGCATCCCAGTCAACCCAAGTGAACTCACGGGGTTTGGCAGTAGCTGCAGCTATCCGAGGGATAAGTATGGCAATGATGGAATGGTCACTACTGAGATCATGTTGTGTGTTGCTCCATTGAGCGTTGGTGACGTTCTTGGTAAATGTCAGGTCGGGGGTCGTGTCGCGGGAAGTGGAGCTACCGAGGCGTGTGGGGAACGTGGGGTCTGTAATGAAAGTGAGGCCGAGGTCTTGGGAGTCTTTCCAAAGGTTTTGAGCCGCCGTCGTCGAGTAGCCATATCCCCATACCGTGTGGGGGAGATTGAAGTCTCCACCGATAACGAGGGGGTTGGTGCCAGCTACGTTAAGGGCCTTCTTGAAGAGGGTGAGAAAACGGCCTCGAACTTTGGCAGAGGGATGGCTGTACACGTTAAGGAGAAAAATACTTTCCTTACGTCTCCTGGTGGGGATAAGTTCAACGAGAAGGTGGTCGATGTTTCGGTCGTGGAGATTGTGTTCGATGGCGGTGATTCTCTTGTGGACGAAAGTGCAGAGGCGCGAGAAGCAGGTATCGGGATGAAAGGTTGGTAACCTGGGAGGGTGACCGAATCGATATGGGTTTCCTGAATCATGACGACGTCCGGTTGCCGGGTGAGGGTACGAAGGTGTTGACGGATGACTGGCTGTTTGCGGAGATAGCCTCGGCAGTTCCACTGCCAGATAAGTGTATCTCTGTTAGTGTGGGCCATGATGGGGATTGGGGGATGCCGTCAGGGGCAGTGCGGGGGGTTTGGAGGGTAGGATGAGCGGGCACGGGGAGAGTTTGTACGTGGGTTTCAATGTTTGTGACGCGCTGTGCCAGTGCGAGAACGGCGTGTTGCATGGATTTGACTGCGTTCTGGAGTGCGGTCATCGTGCTTTGAAGTGAGACTAGCATGTCCTTAACCTCTGAGCGCACTTGGCTCGTGGCTCCCTCTTGGAGGGCCCGCTTTTTGGGAGGTGGTGTCAGTGGAGCGTCGTGGCTAGAGGAGTGGGACGCTTTGGTGGGTGGTGTAGGAGCAGGTGTCTTGGATTGTTTAAGATCGCGAACCTCTTGCGAGAGCTTGTGAATTAGGTCGCGCATAATGGCATTTTCTTTTTTGAGGTGAGCTATTTCTGCGTTATCATTGGTGCTCGTGGACTGTGGAGAAGGTGTGTTGCGACCCTCTCGCGAGGTGCCCTTAAGGGCTTCTGCGAAGCTCACCTTGTTAGTAGGAGACTTGGCGGGTGGGGTATAGGTAGATCTGGATCGGGAACGGCGCTGTCTCGAACGTGAAGGGGTCCGGGAACAATGTTGCCTCGAGCGTGATGGAGTCCGAGATCTGGAGCGGGGCTTGGAGTTCAAGGGTGGGAAGTCGCTTTCTTGAAGGGTGGCTTGCATTGCAGCTCGGCGTTCCCAAATGCGCTTGCGAATAACGTATGGTGTCTTGCAGCGAGCCGTACGCGATTTGTCCGCTGTAAGATGAGGGCCGCCGCACAGTGAGCATTTGGGGTTACACGTGTGATCGGGAGGTGGGTTGCGGACTCCACAACCTCTGCAGATCTTGTTATTGGGAAAAGGGCAGACATCCATGCGGTGTCCGAGGCGGCCGCATTGGTAGCAAATTTCTATTTGCTTGCGGAATAACGAGCATGGGATTAAGGTAGCTCCGTAACAGACCAGATATGGCACGTCGGGGCCACTGAAGGCGATAACAACGGTGGTTGTTGTTCCAATGCATTTTGCGGCTAGTGCGAGGGGGTTGTGGGTATTGATGATATTGGCGTTGACTTGCTGTGGGGTATCGGAGAGGGGGATTCCGCGGATGACTCCCTTCGTGGTGTCCTCAGCGGCCGTCTCATACGCGTTAACATCGTGCGTGACCCCATTGACTTGAATTGATTTTATGCAGACATACCGGTCTGCGTTCTGCAGACTTGGCGTACTTACAAAGACAATGTTTTGTTGGGTGTTGGGGCACACCGTGTCTTGCTGAATATCTGCTGGGCTGAGCTGTGCGGCTTGGAGAACGGCTGTAGTCACGGTAGGACTACCAATTTTGGCAATGTTGAGGGCTCCCTTGGGGCGAATGATAATTTTGATTTGGTTGGAAGGTAGCGGAGGCATGCGTCCAGCCTTTAGAACTTGTGCCTTGACTGGTGGCTGGTCTTGGAACGAGAACGAGTGCTTGAGGTTTGGGTAGAGTCATTTTGGGGTGAAGAGTCGTCCCTCAGCTTCGCCGGTTGGCGAAGGCGAGTTGTTCGCCAGCCCGTCTCGGCGGCCACTTCGAGCTCCATGCTCGTTGCTGGGGCAGAGAAACTTGATCGGCGATACGGAGCTCGCTCGAGTGCGCGCCGCGCATCCGGTGCGCCCGGCGTGCACGCGCGGCGGCGGCGTGGGCGATTCACAAAAACGTTCGCAGCACAGGAAAATGTCCGTAGCACAGGGAAATCGAGTGTTCCACCTGAAAATGAGGCGTCTACGGAGTCCTGGTATCTTCACGGATCGACTGGTGTAAAAATTAGGCCACAATTCGCAAGAAAATGCTGCAAAATCATTTCACGAACACAGAGCCGACGCGAGCACGTCTACACTCCTCGGCAATCGCAGAGCCTCCCCTGATTTCACTGAGAGGGAAAATTAATTTGCACCCATTCAAATCTGAACTACTGGAGGCACCAGCACCTAAGCCAGAGAACCAGGGCTAGAGAGGCTAGCCAAGACTGCTTTCATCAAAACTCGTAGTAACATGATGGGAAGACGTCTGCCAGCCAATAACCGCTTCAACTAAAACTGTGCAGCATAATGTGGACAAAGCAAGACATAAAAGCTATAGAGACAAGCCCACGATAACTATGCTTATCCCTGTAATGTTGTTTTCCTTTTTCGACGATGCACGGCACAGTTTTACTTCAAACTCGTGTTTACAAAATGGCCTCATACTATGTTTTATTGCGGAGTAACTGTTTATAGTCACATAGTCAGCGAGATCATAGTCACATAGTCAGCGAGATCATTACAACAGTCAAGTGAAATGTTTACCTCTGCAAGCAGCAACAAGCTTTCAGCACAAGCTTGCATGGGCTGTGAATATGCACAGAGTAAGTGTACGACATGGCTTGTTGTGTCAGGTGTACTGTCACATTGGCCAACTGTATGAGGAAGCTGGGAGGTTCGAAGCTTGAGAGTACTAGTTATAATAATGGGAAGAATGTCATATAGCAATAATTCATTAGAATTGAACCTTGTTGTATGAAACAATTATAAATATAATTATTGCTTAAATAACAAGTGGTGAATCACCAAGAGAATTCCATGTATATGAAACTTCATACATCAAACTTGCTCAGACAGTAAATCGATATATTGAACTCCGCAGCATTGGACATTGGGACACATATTAAAGGCTTCACTGCAGTACATTGGCAGATCCTGGTGGCGCAAATAGGACCTACAAATTCTGCATGGGCTAAAGGGCAGAAAGCGCTGCTCTGAATGTATCTATGTAGTCAAAGCCTTGTTAACAAAGTGCTCGCACCTTCAAAATCCTTCGCTATGCAGGTCACTTTGTTTTAAAGGTTGCGCAGCTCACTGCTCACAATAGCTAAGCACTTTCAACAAAAGAAAATCTTTAACAAGAATTCAAGAGAGACTTAATGAAATAGACCGCTAATCTTTCTCTGCAAAATATCCTTGACAGCATGTTCTACTGTAGCCACGCTGTGCTCCATTGAGGTTCCCAGCTTGCTCTCCAAACAAATGCAGGAACCATGCAAAGCTAAGCCCCCGATTGTCTAGTGCCCCTAAGCCTCCCTTGCTACAAAATTTTTGGTTGCCTTCGTTGACATTGCCTATCCATGCATTCGTCAGCCGTTGGTCCGTTACAAGTAGCATATGAGGTGAGTGAATCCTGGGGCAGAGCAACAGAACTAGTAATATCAGCACGCTCTTCAAATACACTGCTGTTAGCGCTAGGGCACAGCTTACCCTGGTGACATCTTCGCGGGGCAGTGGCGGCACTGCTGCGGCATTCGTTTTATAAACATAAATAAGCCGCCAGGGACGCATAAGTTTCTTTGTTTTACAGGCAAATTAATTGTGGTCTTCATTGTAGAGCTGTTCGATTGTAATCTAGTGCTTATGCTGACGCTACTTGCTGCATGCAGCGGTTCGTTTTCCTCACGTGATAGTGTGTGACGCTGTTGTATCTCAGCTTTCGGACTTTAAAACCAGCAAGCATCTAAAATGTGCTGCATAATAGACAGTTTTAGTTTAGCGTACATCACTGCGCATGCGCAGAACGCTAAACGACCCATTGCATATAGCGTACACACACTATTTCTCAGATTTAGCATTAGCGTCTGTGTGGTTTGCGGAATTTGCGTGAAACATGGCGGCGGCCCCGGCTGCCAGCTTCAAATTGAATTTGGCGTTGCTTTTGTATATGGACTTCGTTCTTAGCAACTGACTGTGTAAATGGCTTTCGCTTAGTCTCAGGCTGCTACGATGACAGAGTATTATGGATAACCTTGTAGTGTTTTCGAGATCGCTTCTCGTTTCGAGTGAGTCGAAGCCTAACGAAAGAAACATCCGACATGTTAGCACCACCTATAGCTACAGTCGGGAGATAGCCGCAATGAAGGCACATGGCCTCTGAGATCTGAACATCTCACAGGCCAACTAAAACTAAAAAAAAAATGTGTGCTGATTAGCATACGCTATATATACTATGGCATACGCTACAGTTGCGTACGCTAAATTAAAGCTGTCTAATGTCGGACCCATAAGTTAGCTTCATCCCAATACAGTGGTGTTACGCATTCAACTATGCACTTAGCATTGTGATGAAGTATACCAACAGTGTGAAAGGGTCACAAACACTGGACATAGCAAGGTTACGCGGTCAAGCATACCATAGCGCTGAAGCATACTGAAAGTGGAAAAAGATAAAATTACATGCAGAGTATCCTGTCGGAGTTATCTAAATGATGCATAAGCATTTGCTACTGATCACCTACTGTTTTGTCATCATATGCTGCTGCGTTTCATATAATTGCGAGAAATGCCACGAAAAAATCATGAAATGGAGAAGCGCAGATGCAACACCAAAATGTTAAACCAAGACCAGCATGAGTATGAAGCAGAGGCCAGTAGTGGCACTGTTCACTCCTTTTATATCATGGTGCGTTTGGATGATGTTGCTGCTTCATGGAAGATGAGCACTGGCCAATGCGTGCTGTTCTACGTGACGTAATTGAACAGTGTCACGTTAGGTAGACGTCATACGTAGATGTGGTCAATGATGCTGCCTCCTCTCGATGCAAACCATTATCAACTGTACATCAGCGGCCGCTGCTTATGGCGCGGCTGCGCAGGCCCGATCTTACAATTCGCTCGCTCATGCCGGCCTTATCTTGAAAGCAATCATCTTACGTGACGGACAGGTTTCCTCGTTGGGTAAGCATAGAATCCTTTACGCATGTGTCTCTTCCTTTGACTTTCCCACTCCAGCTGCTAATGTCACACACGCCACGTCGGGAAGGGGGGGGGGGGAGGGGGGGTGTTCAGAGTGTGTATATACATGACAGGCACAAGTAAGAGAGGAAAGGAGATGGGAGAAGCTTGTTTTCACCCCACTGCATCGAATGTGCACAATGCCCTCTGGAGCTCCCTGGCCGTTGTCACATTAGCCACCTGACAGCTGCAATTATCCGTGACTCCTTTCGGAAGCACTGAAGAAACTGCAGCGCTTACGTGCGAGGCGAGAGGGGACACAGATAGAACTGTAGAGAGAAGAGGGAGGAGAAGAGGCAGTTCCCGTATAAGATGGGGGAAGTGACATGAGAAGGCAAGGAAACTCCACTAACATACAACAGCGGTTGTGGGGTGCTTATGTTCAAGGCACAGTGCAATATGTTGCTGCTATTTCTGAAAAAATAAAGACCATGCAAATATGTCAAGCGGGCAACTCGCACAGGGCGTGCAGAAGCAGAGCCGCATTAATTAAAATGCACCGCAGCGTCCAGGAAACACTACAGAAGTGGTTGACCGTCAAATCAACACTTCTGTGCCTGCCGCATTAGCTCTGCTGCTATGGCATTGCGAGAGGTCATGGATTTGATCCCAATCGTGGGAGCCACATTTCGACGGGGGTGAAATAGAAAACCCATGTGCACTTAGATTTTGGGACACATTGAAGAACATCACGGTGTCAAAATTAATCTGGAGTCTGCCACTATGCCGTGCTTCATAATCTGAGTGTCGTTTTGGCACGTACAGCCCCATAATCCAATTCAAGTTTAATACTTCTGCCATAACGCGATGTGCCATATGAGGAAATGACAACACTCAACCCTCTCAGGGGTTATAAGATATGGCCCACTAAAATGCCTCATGCAAACACCTCTCCCTGTGTGTTCTGCCTATTACGCAGGCAAACAGCAGTGGTGCCCACAAGGTAACGTTTAACATCAATTCGCCAATCTCATGTTAGCCTAAACGTTGAAGAAATTAAGCTTTAGCCGTCAACACTGCTAATTATCATCAATCAGAGCATCCAGCATGGAAAGCTTCACTTACATCAATTCCCACAGGGTGTGGGATCTGCATAATTTTTCTCTTTTTCCTCATTTTTGTGTGCGTAGCATGAACAGGAAGATGTTCCAATGAGCTCAGTTTTGAAAATATACTATTATATGTGCAATCTCCGGTTACGGTAAAAGCACCGAGACCCTTAATAAGTGTACAGGCAGGGATTTAGAGCTATTTCCGGCAGGGTTGTGGTGATTTGGGTCCTTGCTTCGCCCATCTTGCAAGCTCCGTATACGAGACTGCAACACAGCCTTGCACATGTTCCCGACTATACATGCGCACATGTGCCGTCATCTGTCACAGTATGAGCACCGAGACATCTAATAACTCACCTGACACCCATTCAAAGCTGTTTCTGACGTTGCTGCAGTGATGGACCGCAATACATTACGGAAGCTCCAGTGCATAACACAACTGCATTGTGGTGAAGCTCAGTCTAGGGCATTGGCATTGAAACTTGTTTAAGCAATCACATTTCCTCAAGCCACAACCAGCATGCGTATTCGTGCTCTTAAACTGCACAAGGGCCATCCATATGCCGACGTGTCGGAATGTTAAGTCAGGTGTAGTTCCGACCAGAATGCACATAATGTTTGGTATGTCTAGAAAGTGTTCCTAAAGTCACCTCTGCCGCATTACAGTTGAGTTAAGCAAGGAAGCTTATGCAGTGTATTGCATTGAAGCATATTAAAAGCGAAAAATTGCAGTTTAATTGCTGTGGTGATTTAAGCCCCTTGTTTGGGGGGCCATGACCATGCCCCTCTGGAGGGCACAAAGGAGCGAGGAATCATGGTTGGAGAGCATGACACGAACCCTGGCGATGGAGAAACAGCTTTGATGACCTGCTCTACCGAAACTGCACTGCTTGTTCAGCAGGCGTTAATCAAGAAGCTAGAAAAATGAAACCTAGTAGTCCGGATATTTATTGACTACAGCAAGGCTTTTGACAATGCAACACAAGATTCTATTAACAGAGTTGACTGCCAACGGTGTACACGGAATGACACATTTTGTTGTGTTCGTATCTGCTTGATTGCAGGCAATACATTGTCATTGGAAATAGTATTTCCTCCGACAGGGCAATATTGTTAGGTGTCCCACAGGGCAGCATTTTAGGTCCCCTTCGACATTTACGTTAATGACATGATAGACATACGAGGGTTGATCCAGAAATAAGGTTCCCATCAGTTTTAGAAAAAGACAACATTGTTTATTCTCATAGAAATTTACATTATTGGAAAGATGAAACTTACATAATCGGCATCTTTTTCTACGCATTTTTGTATACAGTGCTCCAATTTCTGTATCCCAGTGTCATAGAAGTCTGCCGCCGACCCGTTGAGGAAGCATTTCACCTCTTCCGACTTCTTCATCGCTCCGGAAGCGTTGGCCACTCAAATGTTCCTTTAGCTTGGGGAACAAGTGATAATCACTAGGTGCGAGGTCCGGACTGTACGGTGGGTGGGGCATGACAGTCGACCCAAAGTTTGTCAAAAGTTCCTGGGTTTGACAGGAGATGTCAGGTCAAGCGTTGTCGTGAAGCAGTGTTACACTGGCTGCCAGTCGTCCTCGCCGGCAGTTCTGGATAGCTTGCCTGAGTTTTCATAGTGTTGCACAATAGCTCTCAGAGTTCATTGTTGTCCCACGTTCCATTAAATCGATCAGCAGTACCCCCTTATGATCCCAAAAAACAGTGGCCATGACTTTGCCAGCAGAAGGAGCTTGAACTTCTTTGCGACTGGTGACTCTGGGTGACGCCACTCTTTGGATTTTTATTTCATATTAGGAGTGAAATGAAACACCCACTTTTTGTCTACCATAAAAATGGAGTCCAACAATCCTTCCTTATCTTCTTGACAATTTTGAAGAAACTGGCGAGCACAGTCAAGGCGTTTCTCCTCGTAGTCTGATGTCAATAGCTGCGGTATCCATTGAGCACAACACTTCTGATACCCCAATACTTTAGTCAAAGCTCTTTCCACTGTACCGTAAGAACTTCCAGGAATTTGAGCAATAAGTTCACAGATGTTGATCCTCCTCGATTGAAGCATTTTGCGTTGGGCCATCTTGATAACCACCTTCGAAACTGACGGTCTTCCACTCTGTTCTTCATCGTGGACTTTCTTTCAACCAGCACTAAACTCCCTGAACCACTTTCGGACGTGTTGAACAGACATGCACTTGTCGCCATACACCTCTATCAACTGATGATGAATATCCACGGGTGGAGTCACTTTGGCGTGCAAAAAGCGAATTACGGAACGAATCTCGTACTTGGCGGGATCAACAATGGGAACCTCCATGTCGGACGGCTGCTGAGCCAAGAATGAGCGGTGCAGCGAAGCAAAGCGCAGCTGGGGGGAATGGAGAATGGGGGAACAGCTGCGTGCATGAGTGTTGCCGGACTTCACCTCGCACCTTCCTGTGGGGCTGGAGCTCTTTGGGAACCTTATTGCTCGATGAACCCTCGCAGAAACCGAGGCAACAACCATTCTATATGTGGATGATACCAGCCTGTTTGTCTCTGGTCTGGAGGCTTGCAATGTCATTCCTAAAGCGAACGCGCTCCTTTCCACTTCATTGGGATGGTCCAGCCACAACAGCCTTAAAAATATTATTTCTTTCCAGAACAGTTGAAATTACAAATTTACCCAGCACTATTTGCGTCTCACATTAACTACTGCATGCGTGTGTGGGGCACCACCGTGAACACTAACACAAGCTTTTTCTTCAGAAACGTGCTCGTCGGAATTATTGCTAACATTCCATACCTCCACACAACATCACCACTTTTCAAACTGCCAGATGTGAATGGCCTTCCTTTACTGTATTCATATTTTTTCCTCTAACAGTCTCTTCACTTGTAAAATTACTGTCGGGACTACAGCCAGGATAGATGGCTCGTGCCAAAAAGGCTAACAATTTATCTAATGCAATCGCTAACCTGTAATGTTCCTTAACTTCTTAATAAGTATGAAAACCAAGGCATTATTAATGTTCATGTCTTTATCCGGAAACGCGAAATAATTTTTGGTCTAGAATCATTCATTACATGATGCCTGCACGCGGGAACAAATGTATGGATATCTGTCACTGGAAGTTACTAATGTGCTGTTCTTTCTCTCTCTCTTTCTATATATATATATGTATATATATATATATATATACACACACAGACACACACACACACGAACATGACATAACATGAACACAGTGTATATATGTATATATATATTGTACACACAGTGTTCATGTTAGTTTCGGTTGGGACATACAGTTGCACTGTCCACCCCTCTTTACTATTTTATAACTGTGCAATTACCATTGTTAAGCACGAGCTAATATAGTATGTAGTATATCACTATATTGTCACGTGGTAGTGACGTTAAAGAACACAGCAGCAGTACTGTGAAAGACAAAACTAGCTTTTATTGGGCGAACCTGTGCACACAAAACAGGCTACACTTAAAGCACAATGATAGCAGCGAACACAGTCGGCAATCGTCGAAAATCTGATCAGCGGGTCCAGCGCGTCAGCTTTTATACAGTAGTCATCGAATGTTCCAGACTTGTTGGGGCTCGTGTGCCTTCCACAAAGTTCTACACCATTCGCGTCACGCGATGAAATCAGATAACACAAGGTTCGGCGACAACAGACAGCGGATAGAAGCATCGATAACTTTCCAGAAACTTCGGATACATGCAGGCGCGTGCCGCGCTGTGCGATAAGATTTGTTAGGCGGCGAAACGTGGTCGCCCGATAAATGTATGTATACACGTGTCAATATAGAATATATAATTATATGCGTGCTTTATTTTCTTCTACACTGACTGCTGTGCTGTCAAGCACTTTCAAGCTGTTTGCAACAGCTTCTCGCTTGAAGGACCCCAACAAATTGTAACGACTTCTTAGAAATAAAGTTCTGATTATTAGTTGTCTCCGTGCTCATACTGTGACAGAAAACTGGAATGCATGTGTATAATGAAGGAATTCGTGCTGTGTCCCCTCACAGTGGCCCCTTTGCATTCGTGGTATACTTCACCGCAGTGTATGATGGCAAAGTTGACTTTAAGGAACCGAAATTTGCAACGCTTCTAGACTCGTAGATTTTTTCATCGGTGCGTCTAGCCATAGCCACTTTGGCCTAGTCCCAGGGAGCCCAAACAGAGGAAACGGAGGTAGAAATTAACGATAAAGGTAATCTAAAATGACGCAGGAACTAGGCAGCCACCGTACCTGCGGTTAATAAAACATTCAAATTTTGACACTTCACGTGCCAAAGCCAAGATCTGATGAGGCACACTGTAGCGGTGAACTGCGGATTAATTTTCACCTCGCGGGATTCGTTAACGTGCATTCAACGTACGGTACACGGGCATTGCATTTTTACCTCGTCGAACTCCGTCGAAATGTGGCCTCCACGACCGAGATGTGATCCCACAACCTCACTTTCGCAGCGCAACGCCAAAACCACTAATACAACATGGTGGGTCTACAAGCCATCAGGCTCTGGTAATGCTGGACCTTGCTGTTAAAGAACTCCTTTAATCAACCACAAGACGTCGGCTGTAATCGCAAACCAGACCTATGACAGCACCAATGTTAAACTATTTGTTGTCACCAATATGAGTTAAGCACATTTGTTTTAGAACTACACTGTACTATTTCTGTGTCAGTGATTACAGGGGAGTCCTTGTGTATCGTGTTAGACATAAAAGGATTTAAAGAGATGCCTACAGAGACATTGCGAAAGTACGTAGCTGGTATTAGTAGATTGCCCCAATGATTGGAACATCTTTTTGGAGCACATGGTATAAGCACATGTAATAAATAATGAACAGTGACACAATACATCCAGCGGTCAGATGCAAGTAGTACTGCTAAACATGACAACAGATCACTCTATTCACCACTGTCGGAGTGGCAAAGTTTAAAGTTCGTTTCCAAAAGCATTGCCTGCCTGGGTTACATGTCGTCATAACCTTCCTATGTTATGAATACGTAAAATTTATAGCAGGCCCATCCCAAAAATTTGGGGACGTCCAAAGCCAGTATATGAAAAAAATTCTTCTGTTTGATTCTACTCTAACCTTATAGTCCACCGATTTCAAGTGACTGGCCCAGCCAGTAATGCAGGTGGCATGCAGCTCTTAACAAGTGGGGCGGCTGGAATAGGAATACTTTATTGCAGCACTGGTGGCCTGAATTCAAAGCCTTTTCATTAAGTAACAAAGCTCAAAAAGAACAGTGCCACAGTTATTTTTGTCTTACTGACACTTGGCTAATACAGCCCACACCCACAGTGGGTGGTGTGTCAGCATGCAGTGGTGGCCTAGCCAGTTAAGGATTTGGACTAGGAAATAAGTAGTCGTGGTGCATTTTGGAGCAGAAAAATTGGTCCTTTTGGAATAGTTGGAGTAGTACAGCAGTAATGTGTAGCCATTTGGTGCAGCTCATTATTACTGCGCACTCAGTAAATGCTGCTCAACAGCAAAGGAAGACACCAAGGCCAACAGCCAGCAGCAGCCAATTAGTACCACATCAGTATGTTGCAAATACTTTCCTTTGAATAGGTAAGAAACCTTCATAAACAATTGAAAAATTCATGCAGAAACTCCTCTGGGACTTAAGTACGCTTAAGCATTGTACCACTTGCTCATCTCCACGCAGCCGAATGTCATTATCAACCCCTTTTCAAGGATACGGCAGCCTGTAATGGAAAATTTCAGAAAGACATCCCAGGGAAAGTAAAAGACGTCCAAACGAATGTTACTGAACTTCTTTCCAAAATGGAAGGAACCTCTGGCGTCACAAGGTAATTCACATGCTTAAGGATATCCAGGACAAACTGGAAAGCATAAAATCAGGACAATTGCAACACGAGTTTGGTGGTAGACGACCTAAGTAACAGATTGCGTCACAACAACCTTATCTTTAAAGCAATTATTGAGCAAGACTCAGAGATGTGGCAGGAAAAGGAAGGGCTTGTAACTGAGTTGGTTTCTAAATATTTAGGCATTGCAGCTGGTGAAATTGAACGTGCCCATAGAATAGGACAGAAAATAGAAGGGCATACTTGGCTGATAATTGTGAAATTCCTAAACTTAAAAAAAAAACACATACTGAAAAATGCATTTAAACTAAAAAAGGTTTGAATCATCTCGTGTGGATTGATAAGGATTTTTCAATGAGGATGCAGTCCATTAGGAAGAAACTCCGAGATTTCGGACGTTCCAAACAAAAGCCCGCTGAAAGGTTCAAACTTCTGTTTGAGAAGCTTCTACTAGACAACACGATTTGTCTTTGACCATACCACTAATGAAGTAAGTGCCCTCCCGAAACGTCATGTCCTCGCAAAAACCCAGTGATGTAAAAATGAACGCTGTGATGCATATGTGTCAATTCTAGTGTCAAACTTCCGCAGCGTATTTCGTAAGCAAGATCACCTCTTGTTCTTATCTTGAATCCTGTTAAGTAGATGTTCTAGGCACCGAAACCTGGTTGTCATTCGATATTTTGGATCGTCCTCGTCTCGTCAGCCTTCATTATTTAGAAAACATAAAACTGAATCGAGAGGTGGCGGTGTGTTAATTGCAGTAAAATCTAGTTTGGAAGCTTGCGTTATTGAAACTAATTCCTGCCTCAAAATTTTAAGGGTTGCGCTCTGTCTGCCCACACATTCTACCTCTGTCATTGGAGTCTGCTATCGTCCACTTGATTCATCCCACTACTTTCCGGATCATCTAAACATGTGTAAGTTTTGTCCAGAACAAGTACCCGACATCACCAATATTTCTTGTCGGCGATTTCAACTATCCCAATATTGAATGGCATTGATGCCGACCCCTGTATGGCACAAGAAAAACGTCAATGCCTATGTTTTCCTGACATGCTCTCAACTTTCAAATTGCATCAAATTGTTTCTGTTCCCACTCATGGTGATTCACTCTGACCTCAGTACTAGCCACAGAACCAAATAATGTAACTGAAAATGTATTGGATGGTATCAGTGGCCACAATATCTTGCATTGTGAATTCATAGGTGCCCTGAAAAAACGTGAAAATAGAAAGAAAGTAATATTTGATTACACCCGCGTGTATGTCAGCAGGCTTGTTAGTGACCTTTCCACCTTTTCTGTCGACTTTTTTCAGTCATTCCCTCATTGCAACATAAACACAAACTGGGTACTTCGTGATGGGCTGATCACACTTAAAAGCAAAGCATATTCCAAAATTCAAAATAACAGCCTGCACAGAAAGCACTTGGTTTGTGACGCATGCGAAACCTTTATATTGCAGAGCTAAACTATGAGCATCTGTGGAAGATTGGAGGCCCTATCGTGAGCACGCACACTTATGCAGGACCGTAACAACAACAGCCAAAGATAAATTTTTCAACCATGACATTTCAGACATGCTTAGCAATGACACAAAAATTTAGGAAACCCAAATTATCGAACTTGACGGTACCGTTATCTAAGGATGGTAACATTCTTTCTCCGGCACGTGTTGCTATTGAATTCAAGTTTTTTTCATCTGTTTTCACAGATGAGACTGGTGTACCTAGAAGCTTTCAGGCCCCTATTTTGCATTCAAGCATGCACAACATTAATATCGCTTCTGAAGTAGTACAGTCCTGTATCGATTGTCTTCCAACTAACTCTGCTCCTGGTTGTGATGGCATCTGCCCTAAACTTCTGAAGATATCCAAACCTGCAATATGTCGCATTTTAGCCAAGCTTTTTCAGCAATGTATTGACACGGGATGCGTCCCAAATGATTGGAAAGCAGCTTGCATAATTCTCATATTTAAATCTGGTGATTCGTCTAACCCATCAAATTACAGACCAATTTCTTTACCAGCATGTGCTGCAAACTCATCATTTCATCTGCTCTAATGAAGTTTCTTACAGAACAAAACTTTTTCTTTATCAATCGGCATGGACTTTTACACGATTGATTATCTTTTTTATCGAATCAATGTAATATCTGTAGACTTTGCGAAGGCTTTTGGCAAGGTTCCTCAATTGTGGCTTATTCATAAACTGACAGATCTTAACATACATGTGAGAATAACTAGGTGGACTACCAACTTTTTAACTAACCGGTAGCAATCCGTTTTCATCAATGACCATTTGTCTCCATTAAATCATGTCAAATCTGGAGTACCGCAAGGTTCCATGCTCAGGCCTATTTTGTTTTTAGATTATATTAACGATATTAGTAATCGTAAGCGTTTATGATCATAGACTATTTGCTGATGATTGCGTGATCTAGTAACCCTGAGGATACCTGGTACCTTCTATCTTACCTAGACAATCTCTAAGTGGGGCAGTAAGCAAGCGGAAATCAACATTAATATTACAAAAGCTATCAGATTCAGGACTACAGCTAAACCCGTGTTATGTAATTACAAAATTATAAAACATGCCCATAGCCTTGGTATTCACAATATCTGGGTGTTCATTTGTCATTCAATCTGTCATGGAACATTTGCGTAGATGTGATTTTCACTAGAATGTTTTAGTTTAGTGTCTTTACAGTTCTCCCCGCTCCAAGTTGCCCCGCTTAGCCACATGGTGGAGTGGTGGGTGATTGTACGTTTTAGTTGTATGTCTAGCCTAGCGGAGCAGAGGGATGGATGGATAGGTGCTACGAGTGTCCCCTTTGGAAAGAGGTGTGGGTTGCGCCATGAAGCTCTTGTATTGCCTAATGTTCGACGTATGTTAACAAAGAAAAAAAAACCCACGATGACTTCCCATAACCAAACTTTCTGAACTTTGTCTTTGCAAGCCTCTGTTGTTTGTCGTTTCCCTACTTTTTGTCCACCAATCTTCCATTCGCTGCTTACCAATCTTTACTGCATACATTTTTACTTTCCCCCTGCTCTTGCTGAACCCAAGGGCTTCAAGCAGGCCAATGGTGTGTGTGTGTGTGTGAAAACTTTTATTGTAATGAGGTCCAGAGGCTTGACTTCTCAAGCCAAGGCGGGCCGCTCCCACGTTGGCACTGTCAGGCCAAGCCTTTCAGCGACATCATGGGCCCCCTGGACTGCCCTTAGTTGGTCCTGAAACAATGCGCTTTGTATCCTTCTCTCCCACTGTGTCCATTCTTCAACGAGGTTGGGGAGAGTCGCAGGACACCCCGCCAGCATATGTCTGATTCCAATGATGCCATTACAATCATTGCAGTCCATCTTAATCTCCCTCTCTGGATATATTTTATTAATGGTGTATAGGCCAGTGGTGCCTAAATCTACTGTTGGGGAGATATTTCACATTCTAGTAAAGCATGCTCTATTGTTTCCCTAGCTTTACCGCAGCAAGCACATGCTTCTTCCTTCTTATATCTTGCTGTATAAGTGCGTGTTCTAAGGCATCCTGAGCTCGTTTCAGAAAGTAATAAACTTCCCTTTGAGTTATAATAGATTGTTTCTTTCCCGATATCGTTATTTCCTCTTCAGTAGTTACTCGTAGCAGGTTTATTTTCCATTGCCGCCACCCACGAGATTATCTCGGCTTCTCTGGCTTTCCGCTTGATGTTCCTTTCGTATTTGCAGTGCCTTCTGGCCGAATTCAGGGTAATGAAACAAAATAAAAGCACCTATAAGTAAAACTTTTATAAGTAAAACGAATACATATAGCTTATTTGTCCATAAAGCATCTAAACATGAACTTGTAATGTGTTACGGGTCCATTTTATCCAGTGGAAAATAAAGCCCCATCTTGGGGAATGCCACGTGATAGCCAGCGAGCTTGCATTTTGCATACAATCTGATCCTTTCTGATGCTAACATGCTGCACAGCGTGCATCACATACTCCCGCGCTGCGAGGTTTTCAAATGGGTCAGCATGCGCACCTTCTAGCAGACATAAGTCTTCGTCTGTGCAAATCTATCTTGTAAAGAGCAAGGCAGGCAAGGTGCCTCGATGCACAAGCCAGAGTGGGTGTGTGCATCGACCACCTTGCTAGGAAAAAATGGCAGCAACCTTCTGTTCAGGCAGCTTGTAAGCGGACCGTGTTTCTGACTCCGCCAGCCCGCTTGCAGCTAAGCGGAGGGCGCATGTGCATTCGCACATCCGCTCCGCTCAGCTGCTTAGCAGAGTGTAAAAACGGCAAACTCTACTAAAGCAATCACATCTCTTGGCTTCATAAGGCACTATTTGCACTCGGCTAACTCCAAGACAAAATTTCTCGCTTACTTAATTGACTCTGACTCTAGTTTGTGTCTTAATTACTTAATTGACGCTGACTCTAGTTTGTGTCGAGGCCTACCTCGAGCACAAACTCGAGTCTTTTGCAAAATAAGGTTGCTCGCTTCATCACAAGAAACTACTTGCATACATCTAGAGTTACGGAAATCAAATATTAAATTAATTTAGCTCCTCTCAATATACGCAGGCTTCTGACACTATTGTCCTTCTTTCATTTACTCCAACCGGTTATCCCACGTTACTCTAAATATCAGACTAGCTTGTGACGTGTGTCTTGACGGCTTGATCACCAACTTAAAATCGCACCCATCTTCGCCCACACTAATCTGTTTTTCCACTCACCTCTCCTCCTCGCTATCTGACACGACTCATTTGTACATAATTTGAAGTTGTTCCTAGAAATCTGAACTACCTCTTACCTTGCTGTTCTGTTCCAGTTGCATTTCTTGATGTTCTTATTTAATATGCAATTTGGCTTTCCTGTTTAGTAATCTATACTTAAATTTTTTTCCATTGTTTTGTAATGTGAAACAGCTCATTGTGATAAGTATTTTAGGAACCTTGACCCTTGTCATTTCTATGTTTTTTTCACACATTGTATATACCCTGTAATAAGTCATTTTTTTGCACTAATTCATGTTGTTCCAATTCATATTTCTTGTTTAGTTGTGTACTTTTGGTATTTGTTGCTCCTTTCATTGTAATCCCTGTAAGAGTTGGTGTCTGCCATGAAAAGGGTACCTGGCCCATACCATTGTTCGACTCATTCATGCTAAGGATGTTGTTGAAGGGAGGAACTTGTTCTCATTAAGAATGAGGAGTAGGGGATTTATTTACAATATCTACATGAAGGGTGGAGAACATTACATCTGATCAGTCTAGCATGACTGAGATGCACACTGAACAGCCGAAAATGTCTGCTTAAACACTCTCTGTCCTTACTAGATCCCTAGGCCAGGAAAAGCTGCCATCCAACCTTCATCCAACCAAAGCGTCCAAAGTCGTCGAAGTACCCGCCTTTGAGGGCGAAGGTTCACACACTCTCTTGCACTTTTGTTTTACTGAACACACCAAAATAAGTGGGGCCTCATAGACAGGTGTTGTCACGCTTGACTCAAGCTGGCACGTCTTGGTTCCTGAGCTGACTCTGCAGTTAGCTGCTGAATCTGTCATGACTGTGACTTTTACCAGAGTACATGGGGGAACGCCATAGAACAAACATTTCCAGGAGTTTTCTTGCTCCAATTGGTCCCTGAAGGTGACAGCGAACCAGCTAACAATCCTGTCCGCCAAACGTGTCTAGCCTTACTGGCTCCGAAGGGGGCATGTTGTTGGCTTCACGAAGCGATTCATTGCAGCGAAGCCAGAAGGTCACTATCCCCGCTAGCCAATCGTAACATCCCCCACCCCTATGCCTCCTGGGCTCTTTAGAGTACTTGAACAAAAAAAAGTGTTATGGAAGTTAATATGACCGGTATAAACAGCAGCGTCGCAGCAACACGGACTGCTGCAGACGGCAGCGCCAGGTGTGCTGATGACGTTCTGATCATTATAAGCTGATACTGCTCTTTAGTGCCTTATCCATCTACGTCAAACCATTATGCGTTGCGTGAACCATATCTTGAACACCGTGTTCTCGTCGCTTTGCCTTGAAGAGCGGGCCCATATCTTGAAAGCGATCTGCGAAAGGGGCAGGGTGCGGTGTGTGCTGAGAGATTGCGAGCGATCTCGTGGTAGCGACAGGCAGAACAAAGGTAAAGCCACTCGCTGCTGCATGCTCTATCTATATTGTGTGCACTTTTCACTTTGTTTAGTGCTTGAAGGCTGTTCACCTCCGCCTTGGGTTGGCCCAGTATTGCACTATCTCTGGGATCGGCCCACATTTTTATCTTGCGTGATGGACGTTTGGTAAGCATAGAGATGCTTACACATTTAAGAAAATTTTAACACCCAGAACCAGCCAATTGGTACCATGCCAGTATGTTGCAAGTACTTTTATTTGAGTAGGTAGAAAGCCTTTGTAAATAGTTAAATAAAACTTTTGTGGGCTAATGAAAGCAGCTGAGTGAAAATTGCCATACAGTTCTGAACCACATGCAAGAATACATGTATGCAATGCAAACTGTGTGCCTTCCAGTGGTCAATGGGTCTTAGCGCATGCCATTGTGCTTGCTATGAATGCTGCTTTTGTCACCGTACCCTGTTAGCATTGCATATAGTAATTCCTTCGATTGGTGTTGACAGCCAGGACGAAACTTTTACTGAGAGAGGCATGCCTGATAATCAGATCGTGGTATTGGCATGTAAAAACGCAGATTTGTTTTGTGTTCTTGTTTAGAGACAAACCAAGTGCCCTTGAAATGCTGCATGCAATACATTGACTTCGGGCAATCCATTGCATTACTGCAAATATTACTCAATATTTGAAAAGTCTAGTAGATGATCCATCTCAAACTGAATTACTTGCACGTTCACTATTTGTTTCCTATATTTAAGTCTCCTTCTCATACCTCTGCTGAAAACGCTGCGTTGCCCTGAAAGCGTGAAAATACCACACCTTTGCGCAGTTCACGTAGCCAGGTTTCAGGCAAGTTGAATAGTAGCTAAATGGTGTAAATGGTGTAGTAGAACCACCATTAAGCATGTGTTGGAAGTCCAGTGCTTAAGTTAGAATAAACCACCCGGTTATCTTTTTCCACAGCTACAGTAAACAAAAGCCGAAGCGGCCTTCAAGTGTTAAGTGTGGAAAAAGATGTTTTGCGGCAATGGCTGTGACCGAAGACAACACAGGTATGTATGTGGTTTTCCAATTCAAGCACAGAGGCCACGACTTTGAACTGGGTTGTGTTTTTCTGTCCAAGTCGGAAAGAAACCGCTTTTGCTCTGCTTTATAATACATAAAGAGTGGTTGTTGAGTTTTCAACACCCCAAATACAAGGCAATACTCATGCCAGACCATGCAGCAAACTTGGAGCACATGTTAGTGCGCTTGAAATTCATGATTTCGACATCATTCGAGGCCACTTTTACTGACTGCAGGGCATTATAGTTAATGACATCATAAACATGTTTATCATTTTGCTAGATTGTATCAATGCCTGAAGAGTTCAGAGAGAGAGAGAAAAAAGGGAACTGTTCTCCTATTTCACAGTGCTAACAACTACCTTGGCACAGCCAGTGGCCTATATTTGACCTATATGGCTATTCTTATTGCAGGCAACGACTTTAGTTATACTTGTTTGCATCATTTCATGTACCAAGCAGGAAGGTGTAGTGCCTCCTGGTGCACTGTAGGCCACACAGCAGACTGTGGCTTTTTCTCTTTCTGCTTTATTTTTCAGGCTTGCAGTTAACTGGATTGGTATGACTTATGATCCTAGAGGGATTCAATGTCTCAAAATAGCAGTAAGCTGGAATAATTTCCACTTGGGATTACTTAAGGTGCATTGTACATAATTATGTCTGCCATTTTGCCGCAACTGATGTGCAAGTATTACAGACATCGATGAAACTGCGACCTCTCACCACTACTGTAGGTCATCCACAGCAGATGTGCTTTCCATGTGAAACTTTCATCAGCTCAAGTTGTATTTTACTCTACTATATGTAGGGCTCACAAACCATGTGCCGTACTTTCTGGACTATAATTTGAACTGTTGTACAAGTCACCCCCTTTCCCCCTCTTTTCACAACCTTCAAAGAAAAATTATGTGTATATAACTCATTGTATAAGATGCATCTATCTTAACTTTGGTCAGCATCGTGAAATGCGATTGTGCATGTTTATACACTTATCCTAATATGTCGTACTTACCTATTTCAGGGCACTAAACTTCAGTAAAAAAAAATTTCATGAGCCGCACATTCTAGCAGGTAAAATAAACTGCAAGTACATTGCTGGAGAAAAAGAGTGTCTCGTGTTGGTCTTGCATATATAAGTTACACTGTTGTATAATACGCTTGGACGAAAATGAAAAGAATAGTGGCACCTATGGTTTGGAAAATATGGTACCTAAATATTTTGAATGCTCATGAATCAGCTATGTGAATGAAACATGATTGGAACGATCACGATAATTAGGCTTATACCCGTCACACGGCAAACCTAATGTCATTTCCAACAAATGACATTTCTTGCGATTAATGTCATTATTGCAGCACGCTGCCACAAGGCGAAAACTGTCATTTGAAAATGATGACAATGATGATAGTAAAAAAAAAGACACGCCTCAAACTCACTTTTGTCCAATAATTATTTTCCAATATGCTAAATTCCACTAGAATACGTGATCGTTGCTTTCAAACCGTAGCGTTCGATCACGAACTTGTCGACATTGCCAACGAAGTCGAGTCGAGCTAAGGCAAGCAACAGGGCGAAGAGAATGATACGTGCGTCCGCTACATCTGCTAAAGTGGTAAGAGAAGGGCAGTTGCATGTCATCGCCGTTCTGATGTGCATGCGAGCTTCTAATATCCTCATTCTTGGCGCATGCCACAGGTAAACACGCGCACGCTTTTATGCCAAGTCAATTGAAGTGGCCGCGGCCGATGCTCCGGTGAGAACCAACACAACTGCTGCAGCGAAAGCTAAAGACGGCTGTCTTTTCACTGGACTGAGAGTAGTTTTCTGTATTTACGCACGTGATGGACTTTAATGTCGTTAAAGCAATAATTAGGTAATAAAATGGGTAGAATAACAGTGATTTTTTGTTAAAACAAAAAAGAAGCATGTACTGTTTGCAAAACACTGGTAAACTTGTGGTGTCGAGGATACACATTCAGTTCCAAACTAATGCAAATGAGTTTGGCGAACTCATTTGTTTGTAAATGTCATATACGAAAATGTCCTTACGTTTTACCGTGTGACACTAAAGAAATGGCATTATCAGCAAATGTCATTCGTTGTAAATGACATTAGATTTGCCGTGTGACAGGGGTATTCAGGGTGCCTACCAACTGGGAAAACTGGGAATTCTCAGGGATTTTGAGTAGTCTGGAAAAAGTCAGGGAAAACTCAGGGAATTTGGGCCTCTATCAGGGAAAATTAGCGGCAATTTTATTGAAAGGGTCGAAAGTCGCGGTAATGCTGGCTCGAATAGCAGACAGGAATCGTAATGACTCGTCGTTGGCAGGAGGAGTTGCCAGTGTACAGTCAACGAGCGACTTTCCAGATTCCTGATAATTTGGACGGCTTCGCGGCGCCACCTCGTACCCTATAGTGTCAACGTATCAGAACGTGTGAAATTTCCGACGCAAGAACTCCTTGCCGTCCGATTTTCCGGACGTTTTGCCGCGACCGCAGGTTCGAAACGGCATTAATCAAAGGCACCACCGCTGCCGTTTTCATTACTTCGCCGCCTCGAACCGGCACTCGCACGCAGATCCGCTGGCACCCGTTGCCACCACTGCGGCAACGCTAGGCCTAGCTGCTTCGACGTTCGCTACGAAGCTTCTTGCCATTGGGTGCCGAACTTTTTATTGAAAAAATTCGCTGCTGTCAGCAATGGCACGGACTCCACCTTTGTGGTCCTTGCGATTGGCTTAGAAACTTGGAAAACACGGTGCGTTGCATAATGCCGGTTCGTGAAAGTCAGCTTCGCCACTGTACAGAAATGTTACTCGGTAAAGCTTACGGAAAAGTATTGCAGTGAAGCATAACAAGCGTGGGAAGGGGCGCCACGGAATACAGTATGTATATCTTAATTATGCACGCGGGCACCCGGCATTTCCTGTCACAGTACGAGCACAGGTATGCCTAATATGTGTACCGACAGGCCTTCAGAGCGTTTTCGAACGTGCCTGTGGCGGTTTGAGCCCCTAAGGGCAGTAAATGACACGCATTTATTTTTTTCCAACTGGCCGATTTTTCGGACGTTTTCGTGGCCCCTAGGGAGCTCGAAAAATCGGTCGTGGACTGTGCAACTGATCAAGATGCTTCAAATGGTTCTTGGGGCGAACGAGTGGCGGAAGGCGGACAAGAACAGAAGTGACCTACGCATTGAGGAATAAATGAGAAAGGAAGCTTGTTGCCGCCGTTTTGAAAGAGCTTGAGCTCAAAAATTAAAGTTTTGGCTGATGCCGAGATGCAGGTGTCCCTCATCCAAACCAAAATACACTCTTTGAAGCAGTGCAACACAACACTCTGGCGTCGTGCGTGGGCTGAGAGTATGTCAGGACTATTGAGGTTGACTTACGAGCTGTTGAGAGAGAATCTCAATTGTGACAGAGTTCAGGCCTCATGCCACTGAGGTTGCTATCAGTTGATAGAAATAGCTCATATTAGAAAATATTTGCCTTTGTATGCATCTCCTTTTTATTCGTATTTGATAATGTCCGACCTTATTTGCAATTGTTTTCGAAGACACTTTATTTGCTGTGCATTTTACTAACCCCTGCCGTCTATTCTCTCTTTGAATAACATAAACACTGCTCCTTAGTATTCAAATTGGATTAAGTTGCTTTTTTTTTTCATGTGCTTACTAGAGAGTGACAGCATCAGGCGATATGGTTTCAGCCCGTGTTGATATAAAACATAGTTCTGCATCACTCAGGGAAATTTGCAGTGGCACTCAGGGAAAACCTGGAAAACTTGGGGAATTTCGAAATGTCAACTTGGTAGACACCCTGGGTATTAGACGTGAACTCGTAAAACAGCTTCAAGTGTCCAGTCAGTACTCGACTGAAATAATACCTTTAACTCAAAAACCCACATGAGTGCATAGCCTTCAAAGCATACATTCACAGGTGTGTCTGCTCCGTAAATATGGATGAATGACTGATAAATCAACTATATAAATAATTGCTGAAAGCTTTGACAGTTTTTATATTGACATTAATCAAATTATGTCCATCAATGCAGTCAGTAACAGTGATGTTTATATTTTAGTTAATCTGGAAATGCTGCACGTTTTCGATTGCCGACTCTGTTTTGCTCTTCTATGGTGGCATGCCACTATGGAAGTGGCAATAACTTCTGCTATGGAATGTAATTGGAAAATGAAGTCCTAACTGAAGGATAGAAATTGTAAATAATGGCAATATTTAGTAAAGGAAATAAAAGTGGAAGACATTTTTGCCCTGGGTAGGATATGAACCACAATCTTCACATGTCCAGTCCAGTGCAATGCTTTCACAATGCTTCAGTAATGTCTTTTGTGCAAACAAGGTTACCAACAGTGAAGGATGAAATTGGCAGCCCAGCTGTAAACTTGGTACACACAATAAATTTCTTCACTTACGTACCTGATAACACTGGTGCAGATAATCCCTATGATGGTTTATCAATGACACCAAACATTGAAACACTTAAATATGTAATCTTGCCTCTTCAAATGTAATGTAACCGTGTAGTGTAATTCAGAAATGTAATTTTGCCTCTTCAGCAGCTGAAGGCTGCATAGCACCATGTCCTTGCAAAGAGCTGGCCTAAAAAGAACAAAAATTGTGACAGCTTGAACTATTTAACACCCACCATTGCAAAAGGTTTTTGTAAGTCAATGTAACTCATTATTCAATTAAAGGAATTCTAAATAATGATATTAAAAAATGTTCATCAGTGCCCATTTGACTTCCTTGCGTGCTCGGTAATAGTTATTTATGCTTCAACTAATATACACTTTTTCTCTACTCTCTCAAGACAAGCTGCGAGAAGGCGTGTCCATTGATGCAGTACTGGATAATGTGCGGTCCAACGTGGATGAGACATTGCACCGCATCAACCTGTTAAGCAAGCAGGGTCTCCGCAACATAATGAGGGATGCCAGAGTCTCAAAGACCGAGCGGCTGCATGATAATGACTATGTGAGCGTGCAACTCTGGGTTGAGAGGATGCATAGTGAAAAGGAGAACCTATTGCTCTTCTTTAAAGGGAAGCTGAAGAGTCTGTCGAATTCAATAAGACGCTCATATACGGATGCGGGAACCTTATAAACCATGTAGGCCAAATTTGGGTTTTTTTTTTTCAAATAGGAGCGACGTAATCGTCGGTTGAAATTGCGCTGTAGCTCCGCCCCCCGTCGAATGCCGCGCGCTGCTGCTGACGCTGACGATGCGAGCGGAGACCGGAAACCGCGGTGTTGTGACGTCAACTTTAGTGTTTTGCTCCTTCGCAGCCTGCGCGACCGTGCCTGACCGTGCTTGTTTCTGCGTGCGTGCCGTCGTAATCTGCTTCGATCGACCCTGCATTTCTTTGTTGGTGCGTCTGTGTGTATGTAGAGTGGTGGTCAACGTGCGCAGCATCAACTGATGTGGTGGGCCGATCATGCCGTCTTTCTGTGCAGCCTACGGTTGCACGAACACCAGCGGCCGCGACGATGTTGTCTTCCATTGGTTCCCACAAGACAAGAAGCTTTTAAGGAAGTGGGAGGCTGCTGTAAAGCGAAAGAATTTCAAGCCCTCAAGAACAACACTGCTGTGCTCCAACCACTTCCGTGACGACGATTATCACCAGAATTTCCACTAGCAGGCTTTCTAAACGCAGCGCGAAAAGATCGGAGCAACGAAAACAAAGACGGCACGAGTGCGGACTGACTGATGATAACTGGTGTTGGAAGGCCTTATGAATACACGAACTCGCCCAAACCTGGATTTTGATTTACTGCGAGCTCCTTCATGTTAGTACGCTGAACGGAAGGTGCATGTTTATTTCCCGCCCTCGACGCAGGTTTCGTCGCAAAGCGCCGCGAATTTTCTATTTGCACGTGTGTTGTAAAACAGCCTGCACGCAGCTACCATAACGCAGTGCAAATGTAGAGTTTGCATGTGCTGGAAAGCCGGCGCACGCCAGGACGCTACGCTCCCCCCGTCTCTCGCGCACAGCGAGAAACCGACCGTCTCACGTAGCCGACGGAATTCGCCGCCTTTACGACTTCGGTTACGAGTAGTGTGCGGATGGCGCACAGATGAAGGTCACTACACGTACTGCATGAACCGGGAAGCTTTTCACGCGTTTGAACCGTATTTGTAGGTTGCCGACAGCTTTCGACAGCGCACAAATGCCGACGATCGCATCCCCGCTTACGTTCCACGAGGAGGCATGCAGGAACACAACACTGCAGTTGTTTGACCGGAAACGAGCTCACTAGATCGGCGAAAGATCGGCGAGATCACTAGATCGCTTTGCAAAAAACATACTCACCAAAGAGCATTTCCAACACGAGGAGATCCCAAGACTTTGCTTTCGTTCTCGTCGAAAGCACTGCTCGCACCAGCATCGTTTGCTTTTTCGAGAGGCCGGCTCTTTGCAATCGGCTCGTACATGTAGGGAGCAACGCCGAACTCTTCAGAAAAATGCAGTCTCTCTAAATTTTCTATTACCTCTGAAATTTCTATTGCGGCACCAAACTACCTGGCACCGCGCTTCATGTGGAGCGGCAGCGGCCGGTCGCTAAAGTTGACGTCACGGGTAGCCCGACCAATCACTGGCGGAAACGAGACGCGCGAGCTGGGCGTGTCCGCTGCTGCACTTTTCGTCGAAATAAAATATATTTGCGCTTTCTTTCGCTCAATTTCGATATGATATTCGAATTCGGAGGGTTGGAAAGCATTATGTACACATGTTCACTCATTTTTTCCGGAAAACCTTTCAGCTTCCCTTTAAACACCAAAAAGTGACATTCTTTTAGAGAAAAAATGAGGACCTTTTGGATGACATATTTTATGCTAGTCATCATGACCACACCACAACAGGAGCTTTTCAAGAGGCTTGGAACTGATCGTGTATGTGTCGATGGAACACATGGAACAGCAGGTGAGCAGTACTATATAAATGCACTAATAATAAAAGCAAAAAAGAGGGAATGCTGTCTGAGAATAATTGCAATAGATATGATGAGTAGTATTCCTTCACACATGATTTTTCTCTTAATTTTTTAATTGATGCAGTTCTCGATTATCAGTAACAGAGAAAGAATGAATTCATCGCTCTGTACACTGGTGATATCATTCCATTGCTACTGTCCACATCGCTACATGCCCTGCATATCCTGTCTGTATTGGCACCACGCAGTTATGATAGGTCACATAATATAGCTCTTATCACATTTGTCTTGTGGGGATGCGCGACTGTCGCACGTCCCCTGATATGTTGTTTTTCCTGTATAGCTTCCGTCTCCTGCATTGCGGCTTCGCCGCGGGCCCCAGGCCATGCAAACGGCAGGGTTACTTGGGGGCGCAAGGGAGAACACGCTTCCTCTTTGGTTCGGGACGGCAAGCAGCGCGGACGTGCCAGGCGTGCGCCGATCCATGCTTCTGCAAGACCGTCTCGTGAGGCCTTATATGAAAGAGCCACCGTTCGCATGACCGTACACGCGAACAACCAGGCGTTGGGATCCAGCAAGGGGCGAACATATTCGCTCGCTATCCGGTCACGGTGAGTCGGACTTCCGCGATTTGTCGCGCGCCCATTGGCATGTTTTGTGGATAGCAACTTGGCTAGCAGGCATTGATCAATGAAAGGTGCAATAAATGCCTTTGTGATTGTTTGCACTACTGTATTGTCGTTCCTTTGACCCAAGAGTACGGGATGAGAATCCCACAGTCTAGGGTGCAGAAACAGTGCATTGCACTGTGTATTAGTGCCTTCTGTCAGAGGTACAGCTGTCTCGAGGCTGTTTGGCATACTGAACTGTTTGCCAATTAGGCGAATCACTGATTACTGCTACAGTCAAAGGTGCTTTTTCTTGGCGGCAAGGGGTGGTTCCCTGAGGACTGCAAAAACAAAACATTTAGAAAATCAGGCAGTCCAAAAAAAAATTAATGCATGCCTTTTACTGCCATTTAAAGGGAGGTGCTAGTCGAAAACATAAGAACCTAGAACTATGAAACCCCAGGTGTTTACATACTCTCTTAGGGTAATTTCAAATACTATATAAACAAGTTTTATGGCAAGTTGCATAGGTTTCGTTCTGTACAACGACAATGTGTAAAACGTCGGCATTCTTGCCCCCACTTTTTTATCTCTAAACTTCCATAATTGCAGACCAGTGATGACGCATAATCCTCCAAATCAACTGCAGAATACTGAAATATGTTACCGAAATTAATACCAAAATCGTTATTCACTGTTATGTTTTAAGAAGTGTTAAATTAGAACCTGTGAAACCATTTCAAAATGTTTAGACAACCAGTAAGTGTTTCTTAAGATTTTATCTTACGTACGTAAGTGATGTTGAAGATCAACCCCTCAGTGGTGGTGGTCAAGACAGTTTAGGATTTCAAGCACAAAGTTGTCATTCTGGAGCAGTTTAGG
This sequence comes from Dermacentor albipictus, assembly GCF_038994185.2. Classification (NCBI taxonomy): domain Eukaryota; kingdom Metazoa; phylum Arthropoda; class Arachnida; order Ixodida; family Ixodidae; genus Dermacentor; species Dermacentor albipictus. The sequence goes on along the minus strand of NC_091827.1, from coordinate 121,633,573 downwards.
AGCAGAATTTATTTTTCTACTTCGTGTTCCAAAAGTTTTTTTGGAACACTTGGAGTAGTACAGAAGTAATCTAGCCATTTGGTGGAGCTTGTTATTACTGTGCAGTCAGTAAGTGCTGCTCAAGAGTGAAGCAAGACACTCTTGAGACACTCTTAATCAGTGTACTGGCAGACCTTCAGAGCTTTTTTGGACGTGCCTGTGGCGATTTGGGCCCTTAAGGGCAGTAAAAGACATGCATTCATTTTTTTGGACATTGTAGCGGCCCTTAGGGACTCTGAAAAATCGGACTGTACAACTGACCAAAAGGATGCTTCAAATGGTCCATGGGGCGAACACACAGCGGAACGAGGACAAGAATAGGAAGGACCATTGCATTGACGAATGACTGGGAAAGGAACTGTGCCGCCGCCTCTTTGAAGGAGCTTGAGCTCAAAAAGCGAAGTGTTGGCTTACACTAAGATGCAGGTTACCCACATCCACACCAAAATAAACCCCTTAAAGCAGTGAAATGCAACACTGAAGCATTATGCGCAGTCTGAGAGTATCTCAGGACAGTTGAGGTTGACTTTCCAGTTGCTTGGAGAATCTGATATGTGACAAAGTTCGGGCATAATACCAATGAGCTTGCTATCAGTTGATACAAATAGCTCTATTTGCTTTTGTATGCATCTCTTTTTATTCGCATTTTAAAATGTTTGACTATTTGCCGTGAGCTAGACCACTTTTTTTTTACAGTGAAGCTGTCTATTGCTAAGATCTGGCAGATCGCATCCGCGCATAGACCAACAATTTTTCATACGATGGGCCGATCCCGAAGAAAGTGCAATACCATGCCAACCCGAGGCAGAAGTAAAGCAAGCATTAAGCACTCCCCATATGTGGGCTAATCCCGAAGGTCATGAAATGCCAGTCCAACCTGCAGCGGAGATGAAGCAGGCTTTAAGCACTCCCCACACATGGGCCAATCCCATAGGTAGTGCAATACCAGGCTGACCCGCGGCAGAAGTGCAGTTCACCATTAAGGGGCCCACATACGCAGCTCCGCTGGTCAGCCTTCACAGATTAAAGGGCACCGAGTTTCTTTGGAAGATATTTTAGTAGCTGTGCATTTTACAAACCCCTTGTTTCAGTTTTCTATTTTGAATAAAATAAACACTACTCCTTACTGTTCAAACTGCATTGTTTTTATTTTTTTAACATGCTTACCAGAGAGTGACAGCATCAGGTGACATGGTGTCAGCCCATCTTGACGTGAAACTTGGTGAAAACCTGAAAAAAATCGGGGAATTTGAAAATGTCAACTTGGATACATTGTTCTTCTAAGCATGCAGTATGGCACATAAGCCTGGAGGTTAACTAAGAATCTCGAGAACACGTTAAGGACCGTACAAATAGCAATGCAATGATAAATGCGGTGTGAATCAGAGAGCAAATAGGGATGGTCGATATTCTAGTAGACATTAAGAGGAAAAAATGAAGCTGGGCAGGCCATGTAATGAATAGGGTAGATAACCAGAGGACCATTAGAGTTGCAGAATGGGCGCCAAGGGAAGGGAAGTTTCGCCAAGGATGACAGAAAACTAGGTGAGATGATGAAATTTGAAAGCACAAGTTCGCATCAGCTAGTGCAAGACAATGATAATTGCAGGGAGGCTCCTTCGTTCTGCATTGAACTTTAAGGTAGGATGATGATGATGGTGAATGCGTGCAACTCTTTAAAAAGAAATTTGGGCCGGAAATAGCTTGCACAGTTCACCAAGACACGAAACCAAATTCGTATGCTTTGCCACTAACACGGATGTATTCCAGCGAAGCTAACTTATGAAAAGCGGCCACCATTGTGTAATCATCTATTTAATTGTTGGAACAGCTTGCGAAACATAGCATGATGTGTTGGAAGGAGCCCCGTAACTTTTTTTTTTATAGCCGGCTATAATATGCACATGCTGAATTTTTTATAATTAATGCTATGTGATGTGCAAAGTAAGCAGCAATTTTATCCAGTATTAAAACGTACCTTAGTGTAACAGTACAATGAGAGACGTAATCAACAATTTGTATGTATGCACATCTGAGTGCGCATGCATGCGTGCTGTAATCCTTGAAACTGGTGCACTGGTCTTAGTGCAGCTTGGTAGCTCATAGTTTGTGAGGGGATTCGTAATGGCAGTGCTCCACCACGCCACAATGCAGCAGTCAACGCTGATGGTGTATCCACACGCCGGACGGCTCCGTGCAAATCTGTGCCGCGGACGCTTAATCCGCCGCCCGTCTTGCTGCGAAGCCCATCCAGACGACGGACGGACTGAGCATACGACCGCGCCGGAAAAATAAACATGGCGACACCACCCGAAGCGACTGCCGTCCGCCTCGAACCTGTCAAGTCGTCGTCGTCCACTGTGTGACCCGTAATTTTCAAACTGAGGCTTGTATTTGGTTTATATTTGTGCCCAGAAGCTTCGACAGCAATCTATTCGTGATGAGTGGGCACCGTTTCCGAAAGAGATACTCAGATTCTCTGCGTGTAGGCTTAGAGTGGCTGTATGGCTGAACATGGCCTCGACGATGTTGTGGTGGCCCGGGCGGATCTCAGTGGACGTAAGTTACCGTATTTACTCGCATAATGATCGCACTCGCGTAATGATCGCACCCCTAAAATTTGTCGTCAAAATTCGATTTTTTTTATTTCTTGCGTAATGATCGCACCCCGAACTTGCCGCAGCGATATGTCGTGTGCTAAGTCTAGCGAATAATGATCGCGCTTACCACCTGTCAAATGCTACGTGAACGACTCTTCAAGATAAGCCAAGCGGCCTGCACGCACTAAACATTCTTAAGTAGATGCCTCATTTCATTACTTTCATCACTTTCCGCACTTCCATGACAAAATGAGGTACAACCAAACTTGCCTTTATTATGGGTTGGCTTTATAATGGCTGATGTCAACAAAAACAATAAAGGCGCATTTCGATTATTTTCATCTGCTTTTGCACTCGTGAGCATGCAACAAATCGCGCGCGGCAATGATAGTAGCCACGTTTACTCTGATACGTTAAAAGTGTACCCTATTCATACGCCGACGCTTGTAACACAGCTAAGATATTCGCCCACCCTTAGCGGAAAGTAGTGAAGACAGATGCCGCAGTTTCCGCAGCATGCCCGTCATGTGTTTCTGTCACTGGCAGCTAAGCGCGCCCACCTATTTCTGTCCCCTCAAAGTGGACATGGCTACGTTATTGCCGCAAACTTGCCGATATTAATGATATTATTCATCACTAATACGGAAGAAACTGTTTCAATGCACGCAATGTACTCACGAGAAGAAAAAAAAATCGCGTTCGGCTCGCTCCGCTAGCCGCCATTTTTGTTTTGGTGTCCCGCACCCGCAATCTCGCATCCCGCAGCAAACGCGGACGAAAAAAAAATTTTTTTTTCCCGGGAAATTTAACCTGCGTAATGATCGCACCCCTGAATTTGCTTCAATTTTTCTGACAAAAAAAGTGCGATCATTATGCGAGTAAATACGGTATTATGATTGCTTGTTTCTACTCACTCTAGATGGCGCCATCGGTGTAACAAAGACTTTGTCATACGTGTTTTTCACTCTGAATGAAAATGGCAATCGAAAGGAAACAACGGTTGGCCGCAATGGCTGTCGTTTTGTCCGAATTGGATGATGACGAGTGCTTGTTTCATCGAAAGAGGTCTTGTTACGCTCTCGTGTCCGCGTAATCGGTGAGAGCCATGTCCCACAACGCGGCGAACTGCTCCACGAGATGTAAGAACAAAGTTACCTCATCCACTCAGGTTCATTTCAGTCGCTCTTGTGCGAATCGCACGCTCGCGAACAGACACGAATGGTGTCAGCAGCGATGAAGCTGTTTCAGAAAGATCCCAAAGCCGCGCTTGTTGCCAGACTGTAGAGCATGCTAGGCTAAATCCGCAGCATTCGACTCCCAAAATCCGGATGCGAAAAATAGCACGGCATTTGTTGTCCGTGGGGGTCGCGGATGACGCGCGGACGGCACAAATTCGTGACGCGTAGTCACGTGATGCGCCGTCCGTCGTGTAGATCCACCATGAAGAGAGGAAATGCTAATCTTACCGACGCTGCACATTTATTTATTTATTTATTTATTTAGAAAACACCTTACAGGCCCTGTCGGGTATTGAGTAAGGGGGGCAATGTAACAAAGAACTGTTAAGTACAATGGAAACAACTCAAAAATAAACCTAAGACAACTGTACAGTGGCTGAACTAAAAACAAAACAAAGCACAGCATGATCAAGCATAGCAGATATATAAAAGGAAGGAGATTATGTAAAAAGCACGCACAGGCGTTCACGAAATATTTTACGATCAGTTATCGTGACGATATCATCGGGAAGACCATTCCAGTGGGATATGCCACGAGGTACAGCAGATAAATTGAAAGCAGTGGTTTTACCGAAAATGCGCTAGAAGCTAAAATGATTATGTAATCTTGAGGACGTACGGACGGGGGTTTCGAGGGGTAATATGCATGGCTTATCGGAATGAACATATTTGTGAAATAGACAGAGCAAAGCAATCTTCCGGCGGATGTCTAGGGGCTGTAAAGAAATATTGAGCTTGATCTGCGTTATACTTGACTTTCGATCAAAATTCCGAGTTATATGTCGGGCAGCTCTGTTCTGGATGCGTTCCAGCATGGTTATTGAATATTCTTGGTGTGGTGACCATACAGCTGATGCAAATTCTAATTGCGGGCGTACAAATGTCAGGTATGCTAATTTACGCACGTCAGCAGATGAATTTTGCAAGTTGCGCCTCAGAAAGCCAAGGGTTTTAGATGCAGTTGCGCAAATTGTAGTGATATGCGGAGACCAAGAAAGGTTACTAGTGAGGTTTACACAAGGTATTTGTAAGTAGTGGTACGTTACAGGTTCGTGTTATTTATGGTGTATGTAAATATGGAGCTAGTGCGCTTGCGTGAGAACGATATATTATTACATTTGTAAGGGTTAAGAGACATTTTCCATATATTACACCAGTCGGTAATAATGTGAAGGTCATGCTGCAAGGCAGTATGATCGTTAATAGAATTAATTTGTCGGTAAACAACGCAATCGTCGGCGAACAGTCGTATGCCGGAGGAAATGTTTGAAGGTAGGTCGTTAATAAATATTAGGAAAAGCAGAGGCCCTAACACACTCCCCTGTGGTACACCAGACGTGACCTCAGTGACAGGAGAAGGAGAAAAAGTTTCTAAGCCAAGAAAGGGTTAGTGAGTCGATACCTAGATGAGATATTTTAGAAATGAGCCAGCAATGGGCAACGCGATCAAATGCTTTTGAAAAGTCCAGGAAAATGGCGTCTATTTGTTGACTGTTGTTCATACTGCTATGTAGATCGGTGGTAAATTCTAGTAACTGTGTTTCACAAGATAGACCTTTCCTGAAGCCATGCTGTTTCTGAAAGAAAAAGTTATTTTTTTCTAGGTGCGTGTAAATGTGCGAGGCGATTATGTGTTCAAATAGTTTGCATGACACAGATGTTAGCGATATTGGGCAATAGTTTTCAGGCCTATGTCTATCTCCAGTTTTAAAAATGGGGAAACCTTCGCAATCTTCCACTCAACGGGCAAGACACCAGACGACAAGGACTGCTTAAAGATATGATATAGGATGACACTTGAAGTAGATACTGTGTTTTTTAATAGCTTAGTGTTAATATTGTCAATACCACAAGCAGATGTGGTTTTAAGTCCGTTAATGAGGCTAACAATGCCTTCAGTTGAGATATTTATGGGTGCCATAAATGGGTAATCGTAATCCGGAACCACTGGAATATCGGAATGGTCTTCCCTTGTAAAAACAAAAGAAAAATATGCATTAAATAGTGATGAACATTCCCCGTCTGAAAGAGGTGGTTGTTTGTCGTCTAGCAGAGAAATATCAGAAGTGTGACCGGGTATTAACGGTTGCCAAAATTTTTGCGGATTAGTCTTCAGGAGAGAAGGTAAGTCGTGAGCGAAGTACTTGTCTTTAGAAGTGCGTAAGGCTAAAGTGTACTCACTAAGGAAATTTTTGTACTTGCTCCATGAGGACTCTCCCGATTTATAGCATTGCGGTACAGACGTTTTTTTTTTTATTACGTAGTGTTCGAAGTTTTTTATTGAACCATGGTTTAGATTTGTCGTTCGCTGCCGAAACGTACGGAATATATTTGTCTTTGTAAAGTATCCAGTTTTCGTTAACGGAACGTTGGGAAAAAGACGGAAAGAATGAGTCACTGTTGATGAAAATGTAGTTAGCTTTGTTGTAATCCCGAATTTTTTTATGTTGAAACCCAGTGAATAACATGGGAATTCGGAGCGTCAGCTGAAGCAGCTTATGGTCACTGAAACCGTCAGAAATTAACACGGGACACACGGTTTCAGGTGCGGTAGTTAGTGCCAAATCTAAGAGGTTATTGTCACGGGTGGGTTGATTGATTACCTGAGAAAGATTTAAGTCCAAGGTTAATTCAATGAAATCGGTTGCGTGCTTGCACGACGATGACAAGCATGGCCAATTGATTTGGGGAAAATTGAAATCGCCAAGCAGATAAACATAACTACCGTATTTACTCGCATAATGATCGCACTTTTTTTGTCAGAAAAATTGAAGCAAATTCAGGGGTGCGATCATTACGCGGGTTAAATTTCCCGGGGAAAAAAAAAATTTTTTTTTTCGTCCGCGTTTGCTGCGGGATGCGAGATTGCGGGTGCGGGACACCAAAACAAAAATGGCGGCTAGCGGAGCGAGCCGAACGCGATTTTTTTTTTTCTTCTCGTGAGTACATTACGTGCATTGAAACAGTTTCTTCCGTATTAGTGATGAATAATATCGTTAATATCGGCAAGTTTGCGGCAATAACGTAGCCATGTCCACTTTGAGGGGACAGAAATAGGTGGGCGCGCTTAGCTGCCAGTGACAGAAACACATGACGGGCATGCTGCGGAAACTGCGGCATCTGTCTTCACTACTTTCCGCTAATGGTGGGCGAATATCTTAGCTGTGTTACAAGCGTCGGCGTATGAATAGGGTACACTTTTAACGTATCAGAGTAAACGTGGCTACTATCATTGCCGCACGCGATTTGTTGCGTGCTCACGAGTGCAAAAGCAGATGAAAAGAATCGAAATGCGCCTTTACTGTTTTTGTTGACATCAGCCATTATAAAGCCAACCCATAATAAAGGCAAGTTTGGTTGTACCTCATTTTGTCATGGAAGTGCGGAAAGTGATGAAAGTAATGAAATGAGGCATCTACTTAAGAATGTTTAGTGCGTGCAGGCCGCTTGGCTTGTCTTGAAGAGTCGTTCGCGTAGCATTCGACAGGTGGTAAGCGCGATCATTATTCGCTAGACTTAGCACACGACATATCGCTGCGGCAAGTTCGGGGTGCGATCATTACGCGGGAAATAAAAAAAATCGAATTTTGACGACAAATTTTAGGGGTGCGATCATTACGCGAGTGCGATCATTATGCGAGTAAATACGGTAGTTGAACATTTCTGCATGGCAGTGACAATGCTTTCGCGTAGTTTATCAACAAATGGAAGGGACACTTCAGGTGGGCGGTAACAGACACCAACTAATATGTTTCCACAAATGGTTTGACAGGTAGCCCAGATAATCTCAAGTGATGATGAGGTGTCAACTTCATAAGAAGAAATCCTTTTATATATTGCAAGTAAGACACCACCGCCCTTTTTATCATTGTGGTCATGCCGATAAATGCTGAATATGTCACTTTCTATAAAAATTTCACTATCTGAAACATCGTGGTGTAGCCATGTTTCTGTTAGAGCTAGAACGTCGGGTTTGCTATCTTCTATAAAGGAACAAAATATATCGCGCTTATTTAGTATGCTGCGTATGTTAGTGTACGATATTGTGAGCAAACGAGATGATTCAGTAGAAGAGGGAAGTTTAGGGACCTGCGCCCCCGTAGATTTCTTTAGCTATCTGTTACATAATACGACGGTGTCTCTATCAACATCGTACATGTATTCCTTGTTGTTAATGCGCATCTTGTCAAGTGAAAGTTTGCAGGGTTTGTCCTGTGCTCTTGCATATTCTAACAGCTTTTTTCTTGCTAAGCGAGTGCTTGGCGCGAAATCCTCGCGGACAGATCAGCGGGAGCCTTTTAGCTTCCTTGCAGAAGCCAAAATATTCTGTTTGTCTTTAAATGTGACCAGCTTAGCGATTATTGGCCTGCATTTGTCATGAGCGAATCGACCAATTCTGTGCACTCGTTCAAACTGGTCGCTTGATAAAGTAAGCCCCAGCCTTTCAGCGCAGAGTTTGACGACGTTTTGCTCTGAAGTCGTCCAATCTTCACCGGACTCATCGCTGATGCCAAAAAACAGTAAATTTGATCTACGTAGTCTGTTTTCGGCGTCCTCGCACCTTGAAGCTATGGTTTTTAACTGGTGTGAAAATGACTGGATGCCGTCAGGTATGTCTGTCCCAAAGGTTTCACGTAGGCTAAGGGTGGACTTGAGAGTGGCGACTCTGTCCTTAAGGCATTTCACCTCAACGTCTGTGGCGTCCTGCTTCTCTTTTATCCCCTTAAGCTCCACCAAAATTGCAGTTTGGCCTGCTGCTATCCTGCGTACAATGTCTAAAACAGAATCTTCAGGTCCAGGATTAAGTTCGACATCCCCAGACAGCATCAACCGCAACAAGTCGCACAAAGCAGCAGAGTGCGCGTTTGACACTGTCATAGAGCTCAATCGGGCACGACACCGCTATTAGACAGCGATTATTGCACTTATAGCCACTGGTATTGTCCAGGTAACTAACCTGTAACAACAGAAGCGGGGAGCGTCCCATTGTCGTAGCGGCGTCGTGCCCAGCAGAGAGCAGTTGTGGCGGGCTTTTATATTGCGCGCCGGATCCGATGTTCATGCTGGTGCATTGCCCGCGTTGCCAGGTGATGATTCCGTCATCCGCCAAAGCTGGTGCCGCATGCCACGTAGGCGCTCCCTCGTTCTGCGGTAGATCGACGATACCATTGTTGACAGGGCTCGGCCAAGGGGACCACGCATGCGCGTCCAAGGTACGTGACACACCCATGGAGCCAAGTTCCAGAATGACGGGAGGCCGGCAGGTCAGCCCGAGCAGGAGGAACTGTTACAACAGAAGCGGTGAGCGTCCCATTGTCGTAGCGGCGTCGGCTCAACATGCTCAACAGGCCAATGAGAGTGCTGATACGCGAGCTTGAAGCTCGCCAGATCCATCTAACAATTTGTGCGTCGTACATGACAGCATAATCAACATTTAATCATCGATTTATTTCAACTACCATGTACGTCGACGTTGCTTCTTTAGTGCCGATATTTTGTTGACCCCCCCCCCCCCTTCTTCAAGGATACTTCTGACAGTGAAAAATAACACTGAATGTCCACATCAACAGGAACGGGCATAAGATGCAACCATTTGCGACCTTTTTAACAGAAGCTTGTATTGCCTCACTGGTGTCGGTGTTACCGTGCGAAAAAACCCAAGCTGCGCAAAAATAGAAATTGCTTATCAGGCTGCGGATTCGAACCACCGACCTCCGGATCGCGAGACCACCACGCTAACAGATTCAGCCACTGTCAGTTCATCAAACGCTGCCTTTAAGATGGGTAAGTAGATGCAGCACAAGGCATGAGCCAATCACGGGCATCCCCTTCTTCCGGAGGAGGGAAAGGGTGTGTTCGCGTGTTTGCTCGCCCGACACCCGCAGTTTCCCACACCAGTTCAGGCCCAGCAGTCAGATGGGGAGGCCGCGTTTGGTCTGTTCTGCCAAAGAGCAGGCTGCATTGAAGGAATGGCAGTGGGAGCAGGCCACGTGTTGTGCGTTTGGCCAAAGAACAGGCAGTGTTTGATTGATGCCACCGGGAACTCATTCTAGATGGGGTCGACGTTGACGTGCCGCCCTCGCCGTGAGGCGTTACAAAGAGCCTCAGATCCCAAGCTTCGCTTGCACCCCGCTTCACAGCAGTGGAAGGGCAGTAACTTTTTTGGCCTCCATCCTTGTGTCATAGTCCAAGCATGCTCTTGCTAAATAGAATCATTCTTGGCAACTAAAGGTTAGTGTTTAAGTGCAATTAAAGCTCCTCATTGGAACAGTCTCCAGGACTTCAGAATTTCACAATAAGTAGAATACCATTTTGTTGGTAAGTACCACGGCAGAGATAGTGACCTATAGGTAGATACTGAAAGAGCCAGTATTCAGTAAAAACTTATAAATGTAAAAAAAATTTGGCCTAGTCTAATTTAGAGTAATTGGCAAAGATACCTGTTTTTGCAGTCTTATACTAGTGAAGGTTTAGCACTACAGGACTGTGCCAGTTCCATTCCAACTACATCTGCCCAATTGATGCCATTATAGATTAACATTACTGAATATATTCTGCAATCACATTATTTATTCATAAATTACACTTGCGCAGGTAACATGCATGTACTGTCAAGAAGAGTAGATATGAGAGATTATACAGCTCGCAACGCACTGCAAAAATGAAAGGTCACAAAGCAAATATGTTCTCGTTAAAGAAGCATAACATTATCTGCAATGTTGTTAGAACTTCAAAAATAAGTTTTTTGTTCAAAGGCACAACTAGTAAACAACTATAGTAAGAATTTCATTTAAAGTTGGAGAAATAGTACAACTCTTGGCATTCTGGGGAGTTAAAAAGAGTGGAATTAAGAAATCTCAACTTTGTCAAGTAGGAATGAAATGGAGGGCCCGCCCCATTTTGCAACTTTACTGTGGACCAGTGTATGCCAACATGGGAAGTAAGAAAAGAAATTTGGGTATTTCATGGTGCGTGTAGATCCATAGACTTTTGTTCCCAACGGTATCTTTTGATGACATGCCCAGGCTTTTTTTTCTCTAGTCACTTGTTGCACTTTAATGCGATAAAATCTACTTGAACCTCTTGTTGTCACAAGATCTGCAGGCGAGCTCGTTCCCTCAATCGGTTGCCACCACCCAGTCTCTACTCAACCATATCTTGTGAACAATATATACATCTTTTTTTTTTGCCTCCTAGCATTTTGGGTGATATCCTGAGTGATGAAAACAAGCACTCCATAAAATTAGCAACATCTATCATTACAACAGATTCATAACAATAGTGCAGCCACTACATTGTTTTAGCTTTCCATACTAAATAAACCCACTGGGTCTGCGTTAGTGTGGGCAGGGGTAAGCTTGTACACGTAAGTTTTTGGTAACATTCATAACAAAGCAAACAAGCTTTCAGGACTATAAACCTTTGAGTCACATCAGCTACGTGGGAGCAAAATATACATTCAAAAAACAGGAAAAATAGGCACACTGTTATGTGCCACTAATCCTTTCCTAAAAAGCTGCAAGAATTTAGGCGGTTTTGATAGAACTATAGCATGGCACAAAACTGATGGTGCTGTGCATTTGGTCACTGCAAGCAGCTGTACATTGTTAACCTCTCTGGCCAATCATGTCTGCTGCAGAAGCATCCCTAGTATGTCTCCCAATTTCAAGATACTTGATTTAGTGCAGTATCACTCTTTGTTGACCTTTTTATCGGACTGACGCAGAAGTGGGAGCACTGTACACTGTTCACATTTTCTTTGTGCGCAAAAGATAAGTATGCGTTGCATTCACCACTAAGAGAATGTATTTAATGCTGTTCTTAAGTTTACAGCCTTACAGCACATGACACAGGTATTCATGACAAATCTGTGCATGTCATACAGACAGCTGAAACTTCAAATGAAACACCACTTTCCTCCCTCTTGAGAAAGCGCCACACCCAGCCAGAGTCAAGGCAACACAAACAAACAGTGCAATGCAAAACACAGTCTTAAAAGTGTCGCTCGCCATGATGCATTACTTCGGCAAATCGCCCAATTCAGGATGCGCAATGCCACGGTGGAAAATGTGCCACGCAACAAAACTGGATAAGAAAAAAAAAGCGGGTGGTGCTAGTCACGTGAACCCGATGTGGTTCTTCGGCTCAAGTATGTGACAAGGTGAGGAAAGAACGTCGCTCGCAGAGGCTACTCAAGGCAGAGGGAGAGTGTCTCTCTGTTGGCAGTTACGCTCACCTCATGGTGGTGTGGTAAGAGGGCATTCAATTTCTGCTGTCTCCTCTAATAACAAACCAGTTTAAAAGATTATTTCGATAAAGAAATGCCAGAAGTCTGAAGTCGTTACTCCAAACATTCATCGTGGATATGAAGTCTAATGCATGCGGAACTGTCGAAAGTGGTTCACTCATATTCTTCTCATCTACTTTCAAGAAATTTCACACTAAATTGATGTAGACCTCTGCATTGTCACAAACAGCAGGAAGCAACCTTGAAGTATGTTTTGAATTCCTCATTAATGCATGAAAAATCCAGGATGCAGCAGCCAAGTAACAGTCTACTACACATAACTCCATCTTCACCTCAGCGTTCAGGCAATGAAATGCAGTTTTTACCATAGCGAGCATGAGATGTTTACTTGGAGATGCAGCTCTTAGCCTGTCTACGTATGACTGTGATATTTAAAAAAGGTGCCAGTTATTTAAAACTATGTTATTAAAAAAACATCTTTCATGTTTGAAACATGCCTGGAGGCAATAATAACCAGCTTGAAAAGTAATTATGTCCCATGGCTGTATTCGGGTCTCAAGAAGCTTTAAATTGCAGTGTAAACTAATAGCGTCCTCGATCACCCGCACCGGGGCGCCTTGGTGCGCACTTTCATCCTCGATCACCGGAAGCACACCCCTGTTGGAGCGGTTTTCCATTGCCCCGTCTCACACCGAGAAAAATCGGCGGTGCGCCGGGGTGCAATCCCCCAGCAAGCACTGCGGGACGCGCGCGCGCACTGCCGACTGCAGAACCGTGGATGCTCTGGCCCGATAGCTGCGGTTGCAACGGAGTCAGCCAGTGGAGATGTCGGCAATGAGAAAGGAAGCGCTGCTAATTGCCGCAATCGATGAGCTTTTTTTTCAAGTTCTTCTGACAGCGAAGACGGCATGCTTATCAACCTCGTCCAAAAACAATGTGGTGAAGAGCGGCCGAAAGTGGACAGGTTCGTTGAAAGGGTCGTCAGGAACGGGTAGTCAGGATTAATTATAAGATCCATTGGTGTTTGCTTGCAACCAGGTATGTCAGAGCACGCAGTTTGACAAGGTTCGAGCGCTTGCCACAGATGCTCAGCACCTGCAAACAACAAAATGTGCGCGCGTGCGTGTTCGCGCACGTCTTGCGCGCCAGGGGCAAAAATAGCGCTGCATGCAAGCACCCTGCAATGGGTGCAGTTTTGTCCTCGATGTTGACCCTTTGCAGTGCGCCACCACAGCGGTGCAAGGCGCATCATTCTGGTTTCGGGGCAACCCCGGGGCAAGGTGATTGAGGACGCTATAAAACTTGCTAGGGGGCCTGATGTATAAGGCCCTCAAAAAAATAGGCCAAACAGGGGGCTAAATGTTTCTTCAATAGGATAGAAAGTTTTGCGCTGGAAAGTTAACACCAAATATAAATGAAAAATATATTACTTCAGACTTACCACCAGACTTTCACTATTCGAGTCTTGTTCTCCAAGGTGCATTGCCATTCCAACTTGTCCAGCTAGCGAGAAATGCAGTTCGTATTGCCTTCGCCAATGTGTTGCACATGCACATGTGATGAACTCTACAAACTGAGAGCAGCATTGAAGATAAACTGAGCAGCTGAAAGCGCACGCACTGTTGCTTCTACGCACAATATGGAAACTAAACAGCAGAGGTAAATTTCGTTAAAAGAACTGCGTAACACTTCATTCCCGTTCACATTGAAACATAAGTCGACTCTGAATATAAGACAACCCCCTACTTACAAGACATCGCATTACAGTCCCCCTTTATAATGGAAAACTACATGTTCTATAAAAAATTGGGCACTGAAAGCACCATGCCCCGCTCTGCTTCAATTGTTTCGCTTAAATCTTTTGTGTACCCAGCAGAAATTCTAGATTCTAAGCTTTTGTTTTTAAATGTAACAAACCTCGTCAAATTTGGTGCAGTGGTTGCCGAGAAAAACGAATACTCCGTTTACATGTATTTAGATTGGAACACCCGAGCTAAAACTTCCTCTTAAACGCGCCCGCCACGCGGAGGCATTGCCGAGCCCAAACCGAAGGAGCAGTACGGGATCCACATTTTTCTCTGCTGGAGGCACCGCCAAATTATACTGAACAAAGAAACGTTGCGTACCCTTAGTACACGTACAAATTTTCCTCTTTATAGCGACAATGTAGGGGACTGCGGCTTGCACTGGCAGTCGGCTTTACCTATGCGCCGCCAGTCTGGTTCCTCAGACGTGTAACGATTGCGACAGTGTACGCGGCGCAAAAAGCACCTGGGACTCCTGCAAGACCAGACAAAACCTTGCCTATGTGCATTATCTAACTCCTTCTCATTACCGTTAAACAAAACTCGAGAACGCAGTCAAGAATTTCGTATTGAGCTGAGAGTACGCTGCACAAGGTCTACTGAAAGACGGAACTTTTAACGACAGCTTCTAGGCTAACTTCAAGATGCATCGATAAGTAACTGTTCAATAACTGTAGAATAAATACGTCCACTTGCCTGTCTGTTCACGCCAATACCGCAAGCACTTTTCAGAAGCACGAGACGGGCGCTGAACAGCGTCGAGACATTTCATTCGGCGAAATTAACCGCTTGCATTTCCAATGCAGCGAAAAATCAAGTGAACGATTAGAGTGTATTAACGACTTCGACGATGCAATCGGCCATTTTTGGGAAGCTTTAGGCATGGATCGGCTTGGCTATTAGCCCCGAGAACGAACACGAGCGGCGCTGCGAGCGCCGCTCGCGTGACGTCAGGGCACGGACTCGCGCCTGTCGTCTGCTACAGTTCGGGCGTTGTCCGGGCGCTTTCTGCGGTGTTTTCGTTTGTTCACCCTCGTTCTCTCTGCTTGTATACTTATGGTGGTCGTCTCAAATATATTTTTTACGACGTCTTTCTTTGCGAACATTTTATTCAAAGAGCTAAGTTCTTAGACAACAATGCAGCTCTCGAAGGCAACGCTACAGTGCCAGCCGAAGCGACGCAGACCAGCCCATTGCGGGTTTTTTCATACGCGGATAGACAATCACAAAAGCATAGCCTATAGGAATCCAGTTATGATACCATACCTGCCGCGGTGCAACAAGTATGTCACAAAGCTGGCTATATATGACTTCTACAGCAGTCACGTTGATTTTATTCCGCTAAAACAGGTTTGCTCACGACGAGTAGTTCATAGTATAATATCGAATTTTTTGCATTTCCTCACAGAAACGCTCGGCAGTAGCACGGGGACTTAACTAATACTGGAGCTTAGATTCTACACGCCTCACTTGCTTCTTTAACTGCTTGTCAACATTAGGCGGTTCTTCACATGTTTATTTTTTTTTTAAGCGGTGGAAACTTGAAGTAAAGTTAATGAAGGCTTACAGCTATTTACAGAGTACAAATAGGAATGTACCAATATATATTCCCTTTTTCCGTGCTACACGTTCAACTCGCCTCTTTAGAGCGCGTTTGCTAATGATTAATAATGTATGTTATGTTCCTCTTTTTTTGTCTATGTTACCTAGTGTATATCATTTATTTATTTCAATGCCACAGTGTGTTTTGCATTGTTATTGTGGAAATATTTTTACTGTTCTTTCATATATTGTATAACTGCAATGTTTTATGGCCACTATATAAATGCAATTTATATGGCGCTTGATGTGTTACCCCATGCAGCCATATTGTACCTAAGGGGGTGAGGTTACCTCAAGCCACGTCTGTGCGGCTTTTTTCCCTCATCCACCTCCATCTACCACTCCTCTGTACATGTGTGTGTGTAAATGGAAATTAATAAATCAAATCAAATCAAACTCACTTGAGAAATTTACTGGTGCTTGTTGCTTGAGGAATATACATGACGAATCTGTTTGGCGAACTGACACAGGCTGCTCGGCCCAATTTTTTTTAGTGAAGCATGCCTGCTGGACCGCATAGCTGCAGCCAGAAAGACGTCGAAGCGTCAATGACTAGTAGTATGGGACATATTCAAGGTATCGAAATTCCCCCCGGTGGAGGGTCAGAAATCAAGTGAAAGTATATGCAAGGCTTGTGGTGCTTTCTTTATGAATGTTTGCGATTGGATTGGAGCAAACTTAATTTAGCCTTAATTTATGTACCGACGAAGCGAATTGTTATCTGTTTGTATAATTAAATAACGCTGGATCGAGACATTGTGAGACAGAAGGTGCTTGAATTTTCCTTTTGTAGGCAATCTAAGCTGCGGTGTAGTAGCTCGAGAATACTTTAGCCATTCCAGTTGGCGCTGTAAAAAAATGCTTTATGGTTTTAATTCGAAGTTGTAGTGAACTGATGGGTTTCGCGAACATAGCGTGCCTCGCCATACGGACAGTCGATTGCTACCGTTACGTGATCAGGGGTGTGCCATATTGTCGATAAAGGCTACTGAGGGCCACTATGAAACATTTCGTCACTTTCAATTGAGTGGCTCTCGATCTTAACAACGAAACTTATCTCTCAGGTGATTGCTACTATGGTGTTTGTGAATTAACTATGTAAATACTCTACATGACGCGCCGTCGTGTTAGCAGCCATGAGCAATTCGTTTTTTGGAGGCCTGTTTCAGAGGGGGATGAAAGTAGCAGCAAACTTTTTCATAAGAAATGCGCGCCTAACTATTTTTTTACGCAACAATGAATGGCCATATTTGAATAGAACAACACACCAGAGTAATAGGAATCGTGATGACAGCTTCGCTTGGCAGTGTCTTTCTAACATCGGATAACATGTTGACGCCAATTACCAAATTTTTCTTATCTCATAGCTAAATACTAAATGATTGTTAAGTGTTTAGCGAAGCATCATACACAACTTCGCGCGTTGAATTTGCAGATATTCTTTTTTTAGTCAAAATTTACCGATACACACGGCGCATATATGCATTGCAAAACCTAGTAGACCCCTTTAACGCTACTTAGCTTGCGATATCCAAGCCGCAAAGTTTCTCGACTCACACGCCTTTGAAGAGGAAACTGTGGTTAAGGTATGGCAGCTGAAAGAAGCCGACGTATTCTTCAATACGTACGGCTCGAGCCACCCATATCTCAAGCATACACGAAGGGAACGAGCGCGCGCGGCAGCCGAGCGAGCCGGAGCGAGCGGCGTCTTGGCCGTGACGTCACTCGCGAGAGGGCGCCACTCCTAATTCTCGCCGCTAATAGATGCGCACAATCTTTGGAAGCAACTTTCTTCTTCTTTTTTTTTTTTGTTGCCAGACAAAAATCGCTGTGTTAAACTTTTTTTTTTTTTACAGAGAAGATATGTTTATATTAAGGGTATGGTGGCTAGCATACACTCTTACGCATAATTACACCCTCTTGCCACACAACGATAATCGTCATCTGCTTGTCCGCATTTCCTTTCTTTAACGCGGCGAGTCCGGTACTTTCCAGTAACGAACGGCATGCGCATTATCATTCCCGACAGGAAAGTAACAGGCAATGCTATCATGCTGATAACGCGTGTGCCGTTCGTTACTGTAAACGCCGCCAGAAGTGAGGAACAATTCCCTGTGTCTTGAATGACGCTTGTACAGTTATCAGTCAAACCGCCTAATGTTGCCACTTCTCTGCTGTGCTTATGTGGGCTTTTTTCTAACCTTTCACAGTGGGTGCAGCATGTCCAGAACCACAGCGTCCTGCGGTCTATCCTGTTGCACGGGACTGGTGGCCACGCATCGTTACACAACTTCCCAAATAACAATAAGAGTCAGTTTGGCACTTAGTAGAGCAGTATACGAGGGATAAAAAAAAAAATGTGATTGTTCCGCAAATATGTTCCGCAAATATATATTTCTCTATCATTCTTCTAGAGGTAATTCAAAAAACGAAACTATAGTCGGATGCAACTTAAGTATGCAGCGAAGCCCCGCCCACGGCCTCATAACCGCCAGCCACTGTTCCTCTGCGAGGCTGCAAATAATTCATACTTCAAACTTTTCCTGTTAGGCAAATAAGGCGGTGACCACAAAAATAAAATTATTAGCGCAAAATTTTATACATTTTCCCTCCCTTATTAAAGTATAATGGCGAAAGTCGAATTCTTTTCAAACTGAAAATTATAAAATGCTTGCTTTGCTGCAACTATTTGTTTTCAAGTTTCAGTGCAGTTGGCAGTGAAGTTCCATGAGTAAAACGGGTTCAGCAGTGAAATGAACTGTACCGCAGACTTTTGAAGAGTGAAATGCTCAGATTCCATACACTTTGTCCATGCCTGTTGCACACCTCACTGCTTCCGCCGATGAAAAGGCTCTTCAAGAACAGCAGACTCTCCGGATCTATCAAGTAGGATGCATTGTTGAAAAGGCCACATGACGATGATTTTGTTTGCTTTTGTGATTGGCTGGCTAAGCAACACAACCCCACGCGGTTCACGTGCCATGCTTGCTATGTATTCTACTATAGAAATCTTTAATTTACATTTTCACTTGTTTACTTGTTCTTGGTAGAGTTCTTCCTGCAGTTCTTTCCAGCGTGAGTCCATTTGATGTGGTTCCTTGTTTGCCATGTAAAGGAGAGGTGCATCTCACAGGCCTTATGTGTCTTTATGGTGAATGGTGGGCATTATTCATATTTGTATAATAAAGGTACCCTTCCCCTAATTTGCATAGGAAGGAGACCTAAGGTTGCCCCCCCCTCGAAAAAAATTACAGCGTACGCGCCTGCCCTGTTGCCATTGATGAAACGACACAGAGGAATGCATAGAGCAAACTTTAGAGTCGGAAGGCTCGCATCGATGTCACTGGTTGTCCTTTCCCATTGTGCACCATTAAAAGCACTCATTGGAGTTAAAACAATGTTTGACTAGTTGCTAACATATTTCATAGTTTCCTTCCAGCGCAGACCCTCACTCCAGAATGCTGCAGGTCACACTGAACATTAATTTCCAAGTTTCAGTGCACTTCCTGAACCACCCCCACTGCCAGATCCATCGACAGTAATTTTGGGTAGTTATTCCCATAAAACTTCTGGGTTCCTTGCCTTGGCACTCAACCTCAGTACACTGTAGCTACTAGTATAGGTGAGAAAATTATGCCGTATAAACAGAATGAAAGGCAATTTCCTAAACATGCAAAAGCATGCAAGTTCCTTCAACGCGCAAAAAGCATGGATAGCAGGCATATTTCTAATTTAGTGTGTTCACTGTGTGAAAGCTTACATTTACATATATGGAAGCATAGAACGAATGTTTCAAAGCATTAATTACATCCTTGAGCTTAATAATTAACATTAAAAATTCCGTATAATTTGGGCAATTTAATCTTACACATAAAACCAATTCATTCAGTTTTGCAGACACTAAGTGGGATCACAAGTTTCACTATGTCTTTTGGAAGAACGACACAGGAACATGTTTTCTGCTGCAAAATGTTTTCCTGTAAAACATCCAATTGGGAAGAAAAGCATTCTAAAACAATACAAGGTTTTCAACTTACTTATCCCAAATGAAATATGCAGTAATCTTTGCCAGTCTGTCTTTTATAGTTCTTTTAACAAAGAAATTATTGCCATGTGATGCTTTGTGCACTACACACAAAATTCAGTGAATGACAATGCCATTCATGCTTAAAATAAAAAAGAACACTGCTTCCCCAAGTGTTGCTAGCGGCTACTTCCTAATATAGGTTATAGGCACTCAAAGTTCAAAATTTTCAAGTGGAAATGAGAGTGAAGAAAGGCAAATAAGGAGGTTAAAGTGAAAACACTGTATTAGGCACACCTGCAACTAATAGACGATGCAACTAATAGAGAAGAAAACTCAACTAACAACTCCATGGAGGTAATAGCAGAAGTGTCAAAGTATGGAAGAAAATAAACGAAGCACTAAATCGGAAGTCAGTCGATACACAAACAAATACGTTGAACATTGATTGCACTTTTGTAGGTGGTACAGAACTTGCAGACCA
This sequence comes from Dermacentor albipictus, assembly GCF_038994185.2. Taxonomy (NCBI): domain Eukaryota; kingdom Metazoa; phylum Arthropoda; class Arachnida; order Ixodida; family Ixodidae; genus Dermacentor; species Dermacentor albipictus. The sequence continues at coordinate 121,613,533 of NC_091827.1, read as the reverse complement.
TTTTAACAATTTTTTTGTTAAAGTAGGATGCATAGATCACGACATTCAAGATACAATGCATGCCGCTTCATTAAGAGAATCTTTATTCCTAAAGCCTACTAGCATCCCTGAGATGATTACAACATTTCCATCCTTGAAGAATAGCCATAGTCGATACGTCGATGATTTAGAAATTAGGCCAATTAAGTACGTCGTAGACTTACTTGCAACTGCAGTAATGCACATTTTTAATATTTTCCTGTCAACCGGAGTTTTCCTGCGTAATATGCAGGTAGCGAGAGTAATAGTTCACAAAGGAGGTGACAAAAATAATATGGGCAATTATCGGCCAGTATCTATACTTCCTGTGCTATCAAAGGGACTCGAAAAAATTTTTAACTTTCATATTGATAATTTTTCGCAAAAACATAGCCTGCTAACCGACTGTCAACACGGGTTTAAGAAAAAGCGGTCTACGGAAACTGCTTTAAGTATACAGAAGAAGCTTATTCTAGAGAACACTGAAAAAAATTTTCTGACTTTAGGGTTATACGTAGACTTCAGCAAAGCCTTTGATAGGGTCAACCAGAAATTGCTGCTGATAAAGCTGGAAAAATATGGCTTCCGAGGAATAACACTTGAACTTATCTGATCTTATTTAGAAAGCCGACGTCAGTTTGCTGAAATTAATGAGAACAGATCGCAGATAAAATCTTTGAGAGCGGGTGTGCCCCAAGGTAGCATTCTTGGCCTGATACTTTTCCTGTATTACATTAGTGATATTGTACAAGTGAGCGATATGTGTAAATTTGTCACATATGCAGATGATTGCTCTGTTTTCTTTACAGGTAAAGATTTAAAAGAAATAACACCTATAGCAAGCTCCGTTTGTTATGGACTTCGAGCATGGTCTAAGGCAAACGGCCTCATCCTCAATGAAACCAAAACAAAATGCGTTGTTTTCATGCTCTGGGAAGTTCTACTACATTGCCAGATAATATTGTGTGGGGTCTGTATAAAATTAACATTACGTCATCCATAAAAACCCTAGGCATAATACTCACAGAGCATATGTCCTGGAATGAACACGTTAGTCATATTTGCTCAAAGGTATGAAAAGTTGTAGGTGTGTTAAATTGCAATTGAAGTGCATTACCTTTTCAAGTTAAGCGTCTCATTTATCATGCTCTTCTCCATCCACACCTCAGTTACTGTTCACTTATATAGGGTAACACTACAGCGCAAAATATTCAAATGCTGGAAATACTTCATGAGAAAGCAATTCGGGTGATAGCGAACGTTTGTTTTTTCGAGCATACGCAAGAGCTTTTCCAACAAAACAGAATAATCAGAGCCCGTGACATATATAAATTCAAAACATTACTAAGCTATAGAAATACTATGCTGGGAAAACTCGATTCATTCCTAGCCCCGGCAGCTCTACAACAAAATAGAAGTGCATATTCATATCGTCACCAGGCACCATGGCAGATCCCTTTTTCACATACTAAATATGGCTGCCAATGCCTTAAACATACACTACCTTCCCTACTTAACTATTTTAACCAACATGTTGATGTGTTATCTCTAAACATAACTAAAATATTGGATTTGTTCTTATAGATGTGTATTGTCAACTGCTCCAACAGTTCCGTAGAACTTGTCATATATTCTCATTTTGTTTATACGTTCACACTAGTAACTACTATTCCTAGAATCCAGGTTTCCACTGCAGTGATTGTGCCCGAACCACATGGCAGGGTTTCGTGTCGTGAACTGGATGCTGCAAAGGGCGTCTTCACGTTTGTTAAAATTCAAGGATGTGACGACGCCCTGGGCTACATTGCCGAGATGTCTGTCGCGAAAGCAGCAGCCTATATGCAGATTTTTCTTTTTTTATGTTTTTTAACATAGATGCACATATATATTTGCAAGTATGTAAAATAATTTATTAAAAAAAACAACGTTTCCTGATGGTAACTTGTGTTTATTGTAAACTTCTGTGAAATTTGTTATATCTATATATGTATGTGTGTGTATGTATATGTGTATATATGTATACATATATTGTTTTTGCATTCTTATTTATTTATTTATTTTACAATACTGCAGGCCATCGTCGGGCCCATGCAGGAGTGGTTACAACATGGAATACAGTACAAAAAAAAGAATAAACTTAAACTAGTGTATCCAAAACAAAGAGCATTAGCACACACAAAAATGAACATACTCAATAAATATATACACTGTTTAAATGAGCCGTCCGGGAAGCAGGCGAAACAGCGTTTACCATAAGAATGCATCTACAGAGGCTGCATATGAAATACAGGCAATATCACCATTCGAATTCCAGATTCTCAATACTGTCAATAATTGCGTTGGCAGATGGGCAATTTACGGCTCTAGAGGGTACTATGTTCCAATGGGAAATGGCGTGTGGGAATAAAGAGTACTTGCGAGTGTTATTATGGCTGGGATGGTGTCGTATTGATTTATTATGGTTGGTTCAGGCAGAAAGTCTGAATGGCGCTTGAATGTATGTTGCTTGTGGTACTCAATAGGAGCCGTGATAAAGTAAGCATAGAAATTTTAATCTGGAAATCATTCTACGTTGAGCCAGTGATTGAACGTTAGCCTTGACGCGCAGGTTTGTAATGCTCGTTTGACGTGAATATTGTGAATATATAAATCTCAATACTAAGTTCTGTATGCGTTCTAGTTTCTCGGTTAAATACTTCTGGTGTGGGGCCCAAATAATGTCAGCATACTCTAAAGAGGGTCTAATGAGGGTTCTGTGTGCATTTAACACTAGGAGGTGTGTTTCTAACTTTTCTTCTCAAGAAATGTAGTTTACCTAGGGCCTTGTCATACACATTATTTATATGAGTTTCCCAATCTAATTTCATTGTAGGAGTGACCCCGAGATATGTGACCTCCTCGTATTTTCTTAGTGATATATTGTTTATTGTGTATGTAAACTGAAGCGCATTTTTCTTGTGAGTGAAGGAGATACTGGTAGTTTTTGATGCATTCAGTTTCATCCCCCTGTAAGGGGGGTTTATTCGGCTCGTAGAGCAGCAGCGACAAACTCAGCACCAGCAGGTAGGGCGCAGCCAGCGAACGAACTGGGTACGTGCCACGCGGTGGCAACGGGGCTTTTCAGCCTGCCGATCTTCTTCGTCACAATCACCCCCGGAATTGAAGAGTAGCCATCCTGGCGACCTAGGAAGAGGTGGGCGGATCGTAATACTGCTTCAGCCGGTCAATGTGCACAGTCTCTCGCCCCCGACGACGCAGATCGGAAGATGGCTATACGGGTTCGACCACGTAGTTCATTGGTGATGTTTGTGCAACTACGCAGTAGGGCCCGTGGTACTTCGGGAGGAGCTTGGACGAAAAGCCAGGAGCAGCAACAGGCGGGACCCAAAGCCACACGAGTGAGTCGACGGGGAAGGGGTGAGGGGGAGGATTGAGGTCATGGCATTCTTTTTGGCGGCACTGTTGAGCAGACGTCAACGAACGGGCTAGTTGGTGGCATTTCTCGGCGTGCTGAGCAACCGTAGAAACAGGTGAGCATTCAGCAGGGTCCGGCCGGTACGGGAGAACCGTATCAATGGTGCTGGAGGGATGGCGGCCGGCCGTAAAGCAGAAAAAATGGTGAGAATCCGGTGGTGGCTTGAGAGGCAGTGTTATATGCGTAAGTGACGAACGGAAGTACAAGGTCCCAGTTGGAGTGGTCAGATGCAACATAAATTGATAGCATGTCACCAAGAGTTCTGTTGAATCGTTCTGTTAAGCCATTGGTCTGTGGATGATAAGCAGTAGTAGTGCGGTGAATAATTTGGCATTCAGATAAGAGTGACTGCAGGACATCTGAGAGGAATACGCAGCCCCGATCGCTCAACAGTTCACATGGTGTGCCATGGCGGAGAACGAAGTTGTTTATAATGAACGAGGCGATGTTTTTTGCTGATGCGGCAGGCAAGGCGGCGGTTTCAGCATACCGTGTCAAATGATCCACGGCGACAACAATCCATCAGTTGCCCGCGCCAGTAGATGGAAGAGGCCCATAGATATCAATGCCGACACGGTCAAATGGCTGAGCTGGGCAGGGAAGTGGTTGGAGAGATGCGGTGGAGAGATGCGGGACACATTGGCATTGCTGGCAGGCAATGCAGGAGCGTAAATATTTGTGGACGAAGGTGTACATCCCTCGCTAATAATATTGTAGGCAAAGCCGTGTGCAAGTTTTTGACACTCCGCCGTGACCACACTGTGGGTCAGAATGAAAAGCGGAGCAGAACTCTTGTCGTAGGTGGCGAGGTACTACTAAAAGCCATTTGCGGCCGTCATTGTGGTAGTTGCGGCGGTATAAAAGTCCATCCTGGATTGTGAAATGCTGCACCTGTCGGCGTAGCACTCGAGGTGCCGAAGTTGCCGGAGGATTTGACAAAAAGTCGAACACCATGACGATCCATGGGTCTTTTTGTTGCTCCGATGCCATGTCCAGGATGTCAAGTGGTGAGATGTCATGTCTGTCGGTAGAAGTGCTGCTGTCTGAAGTCACTGGGGAGCGCGAGAGGGCATCGGCGTCAGCGTGTTTGCGTCCAGAGCGATAAACGACACGGATATCATATTCCTGGATTCGGAGGGCCCACCAAGCGAGGCGGCCCGATGGGTCTTTTAGGTTGGACAACCAGCTAAGAGTGTGATAATCCGTCACCACATCAAAGCATCGACCGTAGACATATGGACGAAATTTTTGAAGAGCCCATACGATAGCCAGGCACTCTTTTTCTGTTACTGAGGAATTGGCCTCAGGTTTCGTGAGGGCACGACTGGCATAGGTGACTACGTATTCGGCATTAGTGTTCTTGCGTTGTGCGAGCACGGCACCAAGGCCGACACCACTGGCGTCAGCGTGAAGTTCTGTAGGTGCGCTGCGATCAAAATGCCACAAGATTGGCGGAGACGTGAGTAGGTGATTGTGACGAAGAAGATCGGCAGGCTGAAAAGCCCCGTTGCCATCGCGTGGCACGTACCCAGCACCTCCACCAATTGTAAAGGGGGTTTATTCGGCTCGTAGAGCAGCAGCGACAAACTCAGCACCAGCAGGTAGGGCGCAGCCAGCGAACGAACTGGGTACGTGCCATGCGATAGCAACGGGACTTTTCAGCCTGCCGATCTTCTTCGTCACACCACAAATGTTGCACCAATTTTGTACAGCAGCTAACGAATCATTTAGTTTTACCTGATCCTCTCTGGTATTTGTAGCCAGGCCAGCAGCTGGGCGAACAACAACTTTATTGCGGTTGCGCAAGTTACATATATAGTGAAGCCTACGTGACGTAACAGATCACGGGATCACTGGTGCGTCCCCAAATTCACGGTTCTTCGCTAACACACGCAGTTCTGTTAGCCACTCGTTAAACATCTCGCCTTCTTTTTGGTTCCTTGAACCGAAACGGAATTCTTGGAATGTTAAGTTCGTTGCAGGCTTGTAATGATCCTCAAATTTCTTAATCAGAACTTCAACGTCATTCCTGTCTTCCGCTTCATCGAACTTGAAGGTACTATACGACTTCCTAGCCTCTTCGCCTATGGTAACTAGCAACGTGGCTGCTTGAACGTCTTTTGGCTGCTTGTTCAATTGCGTAACAATGGAAAACAGCAGAAACTCACTTTTCCAAGTTTTCCAGGCAATCCAAGGGTCGTGCGACGGATCCATAGGCTTCGGGGGCGGTAGTAGCGCGGACGCCATCGACATATTGGCTGGGTTTCGCTGCCACCGCTGCTACCATGTAGCCAGGCCAGCAGTTGGGTGAGCAACAACCTTATTGCGGTTGCGCAAGTTACATATATAGTGAAGCCTACGTGACGTAACAGATCACGGGATTACTGGTGCACCGTGATGACTGCAGATTCAGCCGTGCTACAGTATTCACTGTTGTGTACACTACACGTTAATCGGCGAATAGGCGCATTTGAATAGGCGGCTGAACGCATGAACGAATATCATTGATGTAGATCAGAAATAGGAGGGGCGCAAGAACCGAGCGTTGCGGAACACCAGAAAAAAAACGTTGATGTAATCAGATGTAATATCATTCACAGCTACGCATTGCTTTCGGTTTTCGAGATAGTTCTTGATCCACGATACTGTTTTCTCGTGTACACCAATGGCAATTAGTTTAGTAATAAGATCTGGATGAGGAATAACATCAAAGGCCTTTGAAATATCTAAGAAAATGGCATCTATTTGGCTTCTGTTATTTATTGATGTAGCTACATCATGGGTTAACTCAGCTGAGTAATAGTACTTAGACTTGAACAGAATCCATGTTGCCGGCTGTATTGTAGGTTATTATTCTCCAAGTGCAATATTATGGCCTTATAAATAATATGTTCGAACAATTTACTGGATGTACATGTTAATGAAACAGGTCTATAGTTACGTCGAGTTTAGAGCCAGATTTGTGCACAGGTATTACTTTGGCCCTTCGCCAGTCATCAGGTATCACTGAAGTTTCCAAAGATCGCCTGTAAATTACGTGTAAGTATTTTGACGTCCAAACTGCATGTTTTTGCAAAAAAGCATTTGATATAAGATCAGAGCCACAGGGATTCTTTACATCCAGTTTTTGTAAGAGTAAAAAAATTCCTTTAGGTCAATATCTATTTCAGGCATTGGATTCTCGAACTGATACTGTGGAGAGGGACCGTTAAAGGTAGTTCTGTTAAATACAGATTGAAAAAATTCATTAAATTTGCTTGCTATGACGTCAGGCTGAACAACTGTCTCGTTCGAAACAGTAATCTGCGATACGGTGTGCCGCTCCCTCGATAGGTAGCGCCAGAATTTTTGTGGTTTATTCGTCAGGTAAGAAGGCAGAGTAACAGTGAAAAAACGCTCCTTGGCCATATGGATCTTATATTGTAGTAAGCGTATGAGATCTTGAAGGTCACGTGTGGTTTTCTTTCTGCGCTTCCTCTTAATTTTTCGTTTTAAATATATTACTTCGCGCGATACCCAAGGATGTTCTCTGTTCACTCGTTTCTTTCTGGAGGGAATGTAGTTTTCTTCACAAAAGTGCACAATATGCTTAAAACATAACCATAATTAATTTACGTCATGAAGTAATGAAAACTGCAGAAAGCAGGCGTTTAAATATTCTGAGATAGCATTGTCATCCGCTCTTCAGTAATCCCTGATAACAGCAATCGATGGCTTAACGCGTTCACGGTTTCCTAAAATTGGACAGGAGAATACAATCATTTTATGGTCCGAAATGCTATTTTCAACGTTTAATGTGTTATTTTGAGATAGACTGCTTACGAACATCAGATTAAGCACAGAACATGACGGACCAGCTATTCTAGTCGGTTCAGAAACTAGCTGGTCTAGAGAAAAGGTAAATGACATGAACAACAGAGATTCAGCACTTTTTGCGTCACAGCTGTTGTGCGAAAGATTAGACCAGTTGATTCCTGGTAAATTGAAATCACCTGTGATGATAATATTGGAACGTGAATTAGTGTGTTGTGCAATGTAATTGTGCATAACGTCTAGGTATACAGGGGGCGCATTCGGAGGTCGATATAGGCCACCCAGAAATATGCTTTTTCCATTAAATGTAAGTTTACACCATACGCTTTCATGGTCAGGTATGCTGTTTAAAACTGTGAATTTTATGTTAGATTTAATTGCGACAGCAACACCTCCCCCCCGCGATTCTCTGTCTTTCCGTATGAGCCGATAAGGCGGAAACACTTCGGAATCCTGGACGCTTTCGTGAAGCCAGGTTTCCGTGATGACTATAACGTGTGGGTGATGGGCTGCAACTATGCTTTCAGGTAGGCTGAAGTTATTGACTACGCTGCGCGCATTCAGTGATAACACTCTGATACATTTCGTACATTGTTGTCACTTGCAATCGCGAGCTGCTGAGCCAGCATGTGCAGAAGTTATCGGTTTAGATAGTTCAATTCTTCTGTCCTCACACTCATTCCATATGAAGGTTTTGCCATTTATTTTTAGTTTATCAAATGCCAGAGATACCTTTGCCCCTTTCGCCTTGTCACTTACTGCAGAACGCCATAATTTAGCAAGTGTGTCGCATACTTTCTTTGAGAAATCTTCGGATATTGAAATCTGGGTGTTTTTCAGCTTGAAGCAGCTTGATAATATTTTGTTTTTCTCAGCGAAGTTGAATAGCCTGATAATAACAGGGCGTGTCCTTTGGCTTTGCTTTGTACCAATTTTGTGAAGTCGTTCTATTGAGTTAACTTCTATTCCTAGGATCTTCCTAAATATACCGTCTCGCACTTCTTCTTCAAGTGTTTTAACATCTTCAGCAGAGCTCTCTCTTAATCCATAAATTACTAGGTTATTCCGCCTACTTCTATTTTCTAGATCATCGACCTTCGATGCCAGAAATTCTACTTGCGTCATGGTAGATTTACAAGATTCCTCGCAGTGTACTATCTTGTCTTCGCATTCTTTCCATAATCCCCTTTCATTCTCAATAACTGTCATTCTTTCTTGCAAATCTGCAACTATTGTCTCCACGTGCTTGATATTTGAAGACAGTTGTTTCAGTGTTTTGTTCGTTTCCTTTTGTTCTCTTAGAATGCGTTTCATTAGTTCCCGCTGCGAACATTCATCTGAATCAGAGCCAGGACCTGGATTTTGTTCAACGTCTCCGAATGTTAGTAACATTAAGCAGACAACATTAAAACAATCTTGCAAAATAGCAACACAGCATTGTGGACTTGGGAGCACCATTAATGTTACGTCATTGTCTCTAGTTGAAGAGACTAAATGCTGGTCACTAACCTGCGCGATCAGAAAAAATTCGATCAGCATCCGTACTCGTTCAGTGCTTCCAAGTCCACTGAAGGTAACGTCGAAAAGGCTGCTGCTTTTATCCGGGTGCCATGGTGTCTCTGTCGACGTCACCGTGCTGGTCAGGTGGTCCCAGTGCAGTGCACGTGGTACAGCTTCCTGCGACTTGTTTCATCCGATGAAGCCAGCAGGGCAGACAGCCAGAGGTAGCAGTAGATAGGCCTGATGCAGCGCATGCTCAGACCCTGCGTCGACGAATCCAGTCCTCGACAGCACGATCTGTGCGATCAGAAAAAATTTGATCAGCATCCGCGCTCGTTTGGTGCTTCCAAGTCCACTATGATATATGCAACTGAGCCTGTGTTAAATAATAATATGCAAGATAACAGATTATAATTGTATACTGGGAGTCATTTGACACAACTGTATTACAACTAGTTTCCATGTAATAACATGAAAATTTCTATATGTATTTGCGCTTAAAAACTCTTATATCCACACTTTATCCGTAATTGTATTGCTACACCAGCTGCTTCCGTGCCTGTCTGGGAGACCGGAACTTTGTCAAGCCGAAGAGAATTCGGCTTTTTTTCCGGCTCTCCCTTTTTCACCTTGTATCCAGTGGTGAAAATAAAAATTATGATGATGATGATGATGTAGCAGAATATGTTCACAGAAGTGAAATGCCACTGTACTGAATTTTGTTAAACTGAAAGGCATTTGCATTGGGTTGAATGGCGTTTCGATGGGGGATATAAAAAAGTTCGTACAGCTGAATAATTTGTTCAAGTGACGTTCAAGTGGTAGTTTACTGTATATTGGTTTTCTTGGATAAAAAATTTAGTTGGAAACAGTGCCTTGTATGTCCTCATTTTTTCTTAAACATTGCTCGATGAACAAGAGGCGCAAAAAGACACCTTTCTATTTTGTCTCTTCTGACCTAACTGGCATTTGGCAAATACCTCTTGCGTGCGGGAGAAAGTAAGGAGGGGGAGGGGGGGGAGTTATATTGGAAAAAGTTTGGCAGTGTTTGGCTCCTCCTGGGGTGGTGTTAGAGGTGTGTATGAACCACTGCTTAGATAAATCGAACTCAGTACCTTTTTCTCAGTACAAGCATTCGTGAATGTTAACTTGTTATTCCAGTAGTTTAAAAATGCCTGCATAGGCCCTATATCACAATATGTCCCAAGCCTCCTATTTTTTTTTTAATTAAAAGGACTTGAAAGAATTCGAACTTCACTGTTAATGAAAAGAATGTTACAACTTTCAATAGCAAGGGATTGCTGTTATCAAGACTCCACAAAATGATGCAAAAAGAGCTGTTCTGCCATGAACAATTTTCAATATTGTAATTCTGAGAAGCGGTTATTAAGTTTTGAGGAGAAAGTTTGTTGAATGTATGTTCCAGCTTGTAAACCGCGCACAAACTATTTGAGGGCGGTAAGATTTTTTATTGTTTAATATCAAGAGTTGACGAACAGCCACAGTTCAGCAATGTCGTGTTTTCTCATTTTGAAGAGCAAAAATTATTTCAACATATCTGAGCTATCAACCCTACAATAGTCATGACATTAGCCATTAATCAAGTGGGGGACCAAGATTACAATTTTTATCCTGTGGACATTTAGTTGGTCTAATAGGGCGATGGTTCATCTCAATATCCCCGCTCACCAGAGGGCTACAGGATTGGGACACCACCTGGGCATATGTAGGAATAAAATTAAGGCACCGACTATGTGGGCAATGAAGCTATGAAGCAATGAAGGGATGGTCAGAACATATGCAGTAAGCATTATCATGGTACCACACCTATTGGTGCTGCTGCTGCCTTGCCCGCTGAAGAGGGGCAATCCAATGGTGATTTTTGAAGACAGTGCCATCGACATCATGATGATTGAAAAGTCTGAAATGGTATCATTGTGTACATTATTCACATAGCCCAGTGGGTCACTGGACAAACTATGACTGTTTCCCAAACAGAAGATAAATCAGTCCATGCTTGCATGGAGGAAAAATTGCACAAGCTTAGCAAGAGTCAATGACACGAATGCAGGAAAGTGAAACACTGTGGCAACAACAAGGCAAAGAAAAAGAACTGCACGAAGCACAGAGATCTAAGCATCGTGCCAGTGCTGCTAGAGGATTGCTCACTCAATATGAAAGTTCAGTTCCAATCATGCATACTACCTCTTGGTTTAGCTTAAGGATTGCTTACCTCAACAAAATAATGCCTCTTGTCACTCTCAGTTGTCCCCATGAGTTTAAAGCAGTCTTTCACAACCTAGGCTGAGAACACTCCCAAGAAATGTTGTATCCTGTACACAAGCCATGCAAGTTCCTGTAATATTTGAAGGATCCACATCTCACAGTATAACACAAGGTTGTGAAGAAGACAAAGGCATATTGAAATGAGCATGACAGCTCAATGCCTACTGGCAAAGGCTTTGCAAAATTTTTACAGCAATAATGCATTGTGGTGCCTCAGAACCACTGGGATTAGCAAGATTCCACTGTAACTGGAATGAGAAAATACTGCGTTCTAATTGACTTACAGTGCGGTGTTAAGCACGACAGCAGCACTGCATTAAAGCATCAATGTTCTAATCGATTTTCCTCAAACATGTTATGGTACGACTTTTAGTGACTAAGCAGCATTTGTACAAAGGCACCAAGCTGGTTTGCTTCAAGAAGTGTCTTCTGATCTATACTTTGAGCAAAAATGTTGCACTTATTGCTGGTTCTTTGGCATGCAAGTCTTAAAAAAATGGGATTAGCATGCATCTTACTCAGTAACAGAAACTTAGCAAGTGGACCTACTTGGCTTGGACCTTCAGGGTTACAGATACATGGGCATTGACATGTACAGTCAAAGACATAAGAAAGTGCCTGGGAACTCCAAAATCGTTCGTAATACTGGTCACTTCGTTGTAAAGATTGTACACCACACCGCCGCTAACAATTGAGCAGGCTGGACATGTTAAAGAAGAGAGAACCCTTATTCTATGAATTAAGGGGCACTTAGTGAAATAGGTCACTAGTATTTTTGTTTATAGTTTGTGTGGCTGAATGTGCGACTAACATGTCACTAACCTTGCTCAAGTTTAATGTTATTGACGCATGCGCAGCAGGAGTTGAACGACAATGACTCGCCTTGCCTTTCTTCTTTTACTCTCTTTATGCCCATTGCGAATTGTATATATTTGTGCACACTTCAATAAAGGTGTTGTCGGCAGTCAGTGCTCGTTCTGTGTCCTTCCTTGTCCGTGTATTTTGGTGCTGTTTTAAATATGAAACATCTTCAGTGGCTTTCTTGATGACCGACGCCGGAGTTCTACGGCAGACATCCGTTATCCTTGCCTTGAACTAATCTGACTCTATCTCAATTACGTAAGCAAGATCATTCACATAAATAACCCCAAAGAAAGAAATCGAGTGGAGAGAGGTCACATGACCTAGCGGGCCAATTCACAGGCCTGTGCCTTCCAATCTATTGCGCATTGAAAGTCGCATCCAACCAGTTTCGTGCTTGGCTGCTGCTGTGTGCGGGTGCCCTATCTTGCTGATACCACAGAAGCGGAAGAGGTGACAGCGGGACTTCACAGAGAAACTCATCCACCACTCCTTCAAGGATTTTGTTGATGTAACACTGTCCAGTGAGTATGTGATCAAAGAAGATGGGACCGATTATAGCACCAGCATAAATTCTGAATCACAATTTGGGCAACTACTGGTACTGGTGCCTATTGCACTTCACACAGCGTGCATTGGAGTCCCTCCACTAGTGCGCAT